>NC_090196.1:8438360-8763360 GCF_024679245.1 Pseudorasbora parva | reverse complement strand
TTCCAGCTCAACCAATAGCGAGAGTTTGGGGCGTGGCTACTGTAGTAGGCGGCGCCAGAGGGTTTTTAGCCAGCGTGGGATCATGGCTGATGTGTTACACAGCAAAAAAACATCAGCTTTGGTTATAGAAGTGAAGCCAGAATTAACTGTTTAGATCAAAGATTAAATGGGTGATGGACATATCAAAGCAACAATCAATGCTGCAACATCATGCACCAGTTCAGAAAGACAAATGCGCCAGTTTATAATGTTTACTTTGATATGTCCAGTCTAGCCAGCCTCAAATAGTTGTGGCATGTCATGTCATAAATGCGTTTGCAAAATATGCTTTATTTTTTATAATTCTGCTAGGTTCCACTAGTGTATCAGAAATGGCATACCTCACCTTTAACACTATCGGTTAGGTTTAGGGTAGGGTTTAGTGTAGATGGTGCATTTTACACCAAAGAGCTACCCCATACAGCTTTAACATTTTAGCACCACACCTCTCATCCTTTCCGAAGTGATGCAATATATACAAGAAGTTTGTGTGATTTCATGTTCATCTGTTTAGATTAAAACTGAATATGCTTTTTCAGTGGATTTTTTTGTTGTTGCTGTTTTATTTTTATTGGACATCTTACGAAATGAGGTAACATAATATAGTTTTGCTGAAATGTCACCACAGGCCTGGCTTGCCAATGAGCCTGGGTTGAAAAAAATATATATATATATTTTTTAAAATGGTATTACACTTTAGCCCCTTTCACACTGCGATTCCGGCAAATACACGGATAATGCGACCCGATTTGGTCCATTCACACTGCCAGCGAAATACCATAATATGTGCACTTTTCTCACACAACCCGTAACGGTCCCGGATCGAGTTGACACGTGACATCCGGATGTGACGTATAATGTACGAGTCGAAAAAGATTGGCGCCAAAGAATAAGGAAAGGCAAACCGGAAGTGTTCTCATTGCTTTGTAAACATGGCTGTTGACCAGCAACTAGCGGCATTGTTGTTTATGCTAAATGCTCAAATTACTTTGTTTTTCTATATTGACTTCTTTCCGGAGAGTTAATGAGAGACCGCGTACGCTGGAAGAAAAGCTTGCTGAGAGTATGAAACAATGTGAAGCAGCGAGACCTAGAGCACAGAGGTGCCATCGGATGCTAAAAGCTACCACTCTGTGTACACGGCTCATGCAACTGGGTGTTTCTGATAAAAAACAAGCTCTAGGAGTCGCACGATAACTACGTCATCAATACGTCACATCCGTTGCGGCATTAGTTTCGGCTTTTGTTCACACAGCGCTCGTCCCGGGTCGAATCCCGGAATATTACTAGGTCCCCAACCCGGGTCGAATTCGGTAATCAATCCGGCAATGTTCCGGGAATATTGCGGGTCCGACGTGCACTGTTCATGTCAAAAGACACATGTTGGTCAGATGTTGTTCATTGTGGATGTTCTTGGCTAAATTTCACTTGATTTTGCAAAGGTTGTGATGTTTTTTTTTATTTTATTTTTAGTGCAGCACAGCTTTGTGATCAAGAGTAAATGCTGCTCCATCTGAAAGCCAGAGAGTGCTCTCGATAGGGAAGTATCGCTGTAGCTGAATAAACAGAAGGTTAAAATGCTTATTAAACATGTTTAATAAACACACGACTGTGACAATATATGGTTTATCTGAATTCTTCAATCCTTCGTGGGTATGTTCATAATTAATAAAGTATATTTATACTTAATTTGCTAATTGACATAGCCTTTATCAAATGTATAGAATAATATGACATGTTGTGTGCCTTATTCTGTGTAAGAAGCCACATCATCTCACGGATGGATACTAAACTGTTATTAAGTGAGTTTTGAGAAGGAAAAAAAAACATGTTATTAAATGTTGTCTTTTGTTGGACAAGAGGTTCGTAAATGCTTCTCATGTTTGGAAAGATGTTTGGCACGTGTTGCTTTTTCAAATGCACGTTATAAGTGACTCAAACTCGCAGTGCTTTCAGATGGAGCAGCATTTACCACTGATCACAGAGCCGTTCTTCACTGCAAACTGCGTTAAAAAAATAATCTCAGCCTTATCGATTTCATAATCACACTGTCAAATCTGTTTAAGCACAATTTCGGGTTAATTGCAATTAATCGTGCATCCCTAGCAAGAATACGCTAGCAATTGGACTTTATGCTGACCTGAAAGTCAAAAGTTATCTTGCGTAACAGTGTTATAGATTATGATGATTTTAGGCAACATTCACAATCCGTCATTTAACTGGGTCTTGTAAACAAAGCCTTCCCTATCCAATCGTTTTTTTGTTTTTGTTTGTTTTTTTGTCGTCTCAAGAAATATCTGCCCACACGAAATCACTGAAACCAACTCAAAACGAGGTAGTAAACATGCCAGTATTCAGCAAAAATACACATGCGGTGTCTGACTAGGGTTAAGATTGGCTGTACACACGAAAACGCAAGGGTTTTGTTTTCAGAGTTATCCACTCTGGGACCCAGTTTAAAAAAAAAAGTGGTTTCAGCCCCCCAAAATGCCAGCTCCAGGAAATTTTTCCGTATACAGCTAAACATGTCTCCATGTGTACGGGGCATTAGAGTTCTCAGATTTTACAATCAGCAATGGTGTGACTTTGTCCATGCTCAGAGATCCTAACAAACGTATGGCTAATTGAAAATAATCATGAACTTGCACACATACACACTCACACTCACAGTGTCCAACAGATCCCACAGTCTCACTCAGATGGACTGCATCATAAGTGGTTCCCCCCGCAGCACAGTGTCTGCAGTGGCTCTAATAGGGGTCTGGGAGACCGTGTGTTAAACTCCAACTGATTTGTGAAGCCTTTCGGTTCTCTTGTTCTCCAACAGTCCTTACAGTTTCCTCGGCCCCCTTCTCATCTCCTTCATATGCAAGTTGTGACAGGTGGGACATGAGGAGTAAGACAAGATATTTGCCTTTGTAAAAACCCTCGTTCACCTCCATCTGCTGAACAGCCTCATTATGGTGCATGAGAGACGTAACATACCTAATAAAGCCAGTGGATTGATGTGTTTGACTGCTTTAATTCCATCAAATTGTGCATATGTTTTAGCCCTGTGAAGACTGCAGGCATGGCAAATAATAGTAATAAAAGCTGCAAAGAGTTCCCAGTAAAAAAGACTACATGGAGGCAGATTTTTGGAAATGATATTAAAGGGGTGGTTCTGTGTGGTTTTTTTTATTTTATTTTTAGGCTTGGTTGTATTTATGGGGCGTAGTGTAACATCTTAATAATTCTTTTTTTTTTTTAAATTAAACACCATATTTTTCTTATATTTGACCTTTATTCCACACCGCTGTCTCCACTGTCCTTTGAACGGCTCGTTTGCTTCCTGCTTCTATGAAGCCCATCCCTCCGAAAAACCCAATGGTCTTCGATTGGTTAGATGGCCAAATGTAGTTTCCTGTTTTTTTATTGGCTGAAGTGCCAAGCACATATTGTCCGGAAACTTTCCGGAAGACCCATCTAGTGGTGAGAAGGTATATGACCATCCAGTGAATAATAGTTTCTGTTCCTCTCAATTCTAATTTTGTTTTAACTCCTGCGGTGGCCGATTTAGTCCAAGATTAACATGGCAGTCCCCCTATTCACATTCGGCACGGTGTCATCGAGTGTTAAAACGTGAAAGGCGAAGCTTGAATTTACGGGTATGTCCCTCTTTGGCAAATGTACTTTCAAGATGGAGGGGCAACATGGCGACCGGCATTCAAACCCCTCACCCGTATGTGTTTTCAATGGCATATTACAAACTTATGAGAATACTTTATTACTTGAAAGAAGTAAATATACATTAATGAGCACATATATGTTTGAAAGAACTAAGTGTTTTTAGCTAAGAATAAACTAAAAAAGTTACACAGTGTTGCTTTAAAGGATCTGAGTCATCGCGCCGGAGACGGGTTTATTGACGATGACGTGCCGGTGAGGCAAATTCGGAGGAGACACTGACCACCTTCCTAATATTGTGTTGGTCCCCATTTTGCTGTCAAAAACAGCCCTGACCATCGAGGCATGGACTCCTCTAGATCCCTGTGCTGTGGTATCTGGCACCAAGATGTTAGCAGCAAATCCTTCAAGTCATGTAATTTGCGAGGTGAGGCCTTGATGGATTGGAATTATTCGTTCAGCACATCCCACAAATACTCACTTTGGATAGATGCTCGCTTGGTGCATGGGTACCCGGACTGGTCTGTGGCTATGCAGCCACATCCGCAACAAACGTCTGCTAAATGCATAGATGTAAATGTAACTGCAGTTTGTGTATTCTGACACCTTTCTATCAGAACCAGCATTAACTACTTGAGCTATTTAAGTTACAGTAGCTCGTCTGTTTGATCGGACCACACGGGCGAGCCTTCGCTCTCCACGTGCATCAATGTTGCACGCCCATGTTCCGGTTCACCACTTTTCCTTCCTTGGACCACTTTTGATAGAGACTGACCACTGCAGTGCACCCCACAAGAGCCACTTATCCCTGCCACTATCAGGTGCCTTGATCAAGAGATAATCAGTGTTATTCACTTCACCTGTCAGTAGTTATAATGTTATGCATGCGTCTGTGAAGTTTCAGCTCAAAATACCCCACAGATAACTAATTTTACCATGTTGTAAATGCCTACTTTTGAATGAAAGGAAAAACATGCTGTTTAAGTGCATGTTTCTTTAAATGCAAATGAGCCTCCCACTTACCAGAAGCCTGTACAGCTCATGCCTCAGATACTCAACCAAAACCAAACAAATATTTTCATTTTTGGCAATCATCTCTATCGCAGTCACGCTCACATGACATTGCAGTTCTTCATGATCATGAAAGTTTATTATCTGCATGCGTTTTAAAGCCATATCAGCCTAAATTTCTGACATATGGTTTTCTGAGCGCACACCCGAAGCTTGTGCACAGAAAGCTGAATGTCACGTCCTGTGAGTATTAAACTAAGTTTGCTTTCACGTTTGTACTTTTAAACTGTCCAAGTACACAAGGTTATTTTTAAAAACACAACATTCACATCAGCGGTCGTGGGCGGGGCCTAAGCAAACGGCTTGTTCTGAAACACTGCTTATGATTTATGTGGATTAAAACAAAAGTAGCAGGTGTATTTTTACCATTTATAGGGAGGTTGTGTTCACACACTGCCGACACACATTTATGTTCAAACACCATGTAAAAGTGATTTTTGCATAATAGGTCCCCTTTTAAAGTCCCATGGTCAGGTTAACCTGAAATCAGCAGTTCAGACAACCATGACTAGTTGATAATAAAAAAAAGTGTTTTGCAGCACACGTATAACAACTAACAGACGCCATATTTAATTTGACGTGAGGGATGGAAGTTTGTTCAGTATGTTGTACCGTTATGTACATATTAGCATTTATTTCACAACCATGAACTGATCTTTAAGTGGGACACATCTGTCATATGAGAGGACAAAAAGATAAACAACACAGGACACCTCCGTGCATATGCAGAAGTGTTTCTGCTTCGATACGCAATGCTTTGATCAGGAAAGTCGAGCTTTGATCCGTCACTTTCAGTTGGTGTCTGACAGTTGTTTTTATGCCGTGTGGGACTGATCTGCTGTTCTCCTTTTGTTCTTGGATGCAGGTCATAGTAAACAAGTAAACAAATAAACAACATTAACACTGTAACAACGTTAGCTCTATCCTGACGAAGGCCCAGAGGGAGGCATCGCAGAGCGTGAAGACACCGCAATTACTCTGGAGAAAGTGTGGTAGGAGAATCAATATGTTTCTAAGTGAAATGTGCTGAGACATCCTTTCAACCCTGTCCTGCTCCACAGCCTTGGGCATTTCTGTGCTTCCTCTAGCTTTAACGAATGTGGAGAGAGATTTCGGTGGCTTCTGTCCTGGCGTAAAGCCTCAAGGCTGGGGGTTGAAAGAGCCCGTGATCAGAAGGTTTGGGGACAGTCGGCGAAAGACAGACTGATGTGTATTGTAATTGGCGTGGTGATGGGGCCTCTCGGTGCGGTTAACTGGGAGGAGGGTGAGAATGGGCTCTCAGGGGACCAATGGAGAACAGGCTAACTGGCAGGTGGCTGCTGGGGAAGGTCACACAATGTAACCCTAGTTTCCATGGGTGGCCGAATACAAAGAAAAGTGTGTGAGATGTTATTTTGTATTTTCACATCTAAAACCTTGATTTGATGGATTGGACGGCATGTCTGTGTTTGTCTTCCTGATTAGCCTAGAAGGAAACTCCTGTTACTATACAATTTACATACAATGGCAGATGATGGTAATCACGTCTGTCAGATTCAAAGGAAACATTCTTCTAATAGCTTTGAAAAAAGCCTTTTGAAAATCTTCCCCTCTGCTGTCGTTGTCAAATCTCATTCCCCATCCTGACAGGATATCGATATTTGGTGCGACATATCAAGGTACTATTTTTGAATTCAAATAAGATTGCAAATGAGTTTTTCAGAGTTTTGGTTGAGGTCAACATTATCAGTGAATAACGTCTTAAATTTCTGTCTGTTCTTCCTCTAGTAACACTTTGATACTTCATTTGTTGGAACTTGAGAGATATGGTCATTGCACAAAAAGATACATTTGATTTTGTGGTAAATAATAACAGCATTTAGCATTGAAAAAACATTTACAGAACAAAATCATGATTTCATAGTTTCATTCCACTATCTCCATCCTGAATTTTCTAACTTTTACGTGTTTTGATTGGTTTAAAACACTTATTCAATGATTCAGTGATTGTTCAAACAAGTTTACAGAATTATGGCAAGCCATTTATCATTTTATTCCTTCCTGTGATATGAATTCTTGATATCAACAATTCAATTTTCACTAGGTAAAATACTCATTGTTGATATGAGGTTTTAGTTTTCTAATCGTTTTCTAATATGATTGCCACTCTGCTAATGTATAATCTACTAAATAAAATTAAATAAAATTTCTACTAAATCAAATTTAAAATTGTTGATATCAGAATTGCATTTCCTCTAGTAAAAATGTTAATTCTTTAAAAATTGCACAAACAATGATGACATGATTACTCGCATAAATACAAATATAAATAATTACATTTCAATTAGTAAAAACTATAATTATTGATATCTGTATTTGTATTGCTACTAATAAATTTGCCTTTTTTTAAAACTGGTTTTCACTAGGAAAAATCTATTTTTTATATCAATAATTACATGGTTACTTGTAAAAATATACTAAATTCCTGATATCAAGAACTAGTTGTCACTAGTTGAAATGTAAATGCTTGATATCTGTAAATGTATTTCAACATGTATGAACATACACGTTTCAACATGTTTGTTATTATTTATATCTGAAAATGTATTTATGATATCAATAATTAGGAGATTAATTTCAAAGTATTGATATCAAAAACAAAATTTTTACTAGAAATTCAGTTGTTGATATCAAAAATAGACTTCACTAGTAACAACACAATTACTGATATCAAATGATGATTTTTACTAGTAAGAATTGTATTTCTGTGATATTATACGTGAAATTGGAATACCAACTCAATTAACAAATAACAAATTAATTTGAATGGCAGCCTTTTGCATTGGAATGAATGATAACAGCATTTACAATGATTTTGTTTTATTTAATTACTTAGAAATGAAAATAATTCCAATTTAAATTCAACTTCCTGTGGGGCGGAGTGGATTCAATTTAAATTCAACTTCCTGTGGGGCGGAGTCAATTCAAATTCAACTTCCTGTGGGGTGGAGTCAATTCAAATTCCAATTCATGAATTTAATGGAGGCCAATTCTAAAATTCTGAAAGTTGCACAAGTCTGCTATAGTGACATTTCACGTGTGAATATACAGTTACAGATCTCAATGATTGTAGTTTTAAGTACTTAAAACTACACTGGGTCGTCGTCAGTGAGGAACCTGGGTGTGCTCTTTGATACCAATCTTTCATTTGAAAGCCACGTTTCTAGCATCTGTAAAACCGCATTCTATCATCTTAAAAATATATCTAAATTACGGCACATGCTTTCAATGCAAAATGCTGAACAGTTAGTACATGCGTTCATGAGCTCAAGGCTAGATTATTGTAATGCTCTACTGGATGGTTGCCCTGCTCGCTTAATAAACAAACTCCAGCAGGTCCAAAATGCAGCAGCTCGAGTTCTTACTAGAACCAGGAAGTATGATCAAATTAGTCCAGTTCTGTCAACACTGCACTGGCTCCCTATTAAACATCGCATACATTTTAAAATCTTGCTTATTACTTACAAAGCACTAAATAGTTTAGCTCCCCGGTACTTAAGCGAGCTCTTAACGCATTATACTCCATCACGTCTATTCCTATTTAGCTCCTAAATTGTGGAATAGTCTTCCTAGCATTGTTCGGGAAGCAGACACACTCTGTCAGTTTAAATCTAGACTAAAAACACATCTCTTTACTATGGCATACACACAGAACATTTTTAACTTTCATTATTCAGATCAATTGACTGATTGTTAGGCTGCATTAACTAGGTCAGCCGGAACCGGGAACACTTCCAATAACACCTGATGTACTCGTTACATCATAAAAAGAGTGACATCTACGCTAATGTTAGTCTCTCTGTTTATCCCGAGGTTTATCCCGGATCTGGGCCCTGTCCGGATCGGATGGTGGACCTGCCTGGACATGACCAACGCATCCTGGAGTGTCTGCTGAGCCGTGTCAAATGGTGTCTCCTCCGAATTTGCCTCACTGGCACGACATGCTCAAAACCCGTCTTCGGCGCAATAATTCCGATCTTTCATGTATTCATACTCTTGTGTAATTGACGCCCCATCCTAAATAAATCTGTCTCTTCCGTGATACCCTGAAAATTTTGAATAATCCGATCTAATATGATTTCCGACCTGTAAGGTTGCCAGAATAATAATCTTACACGGTGTGTTAATAGGCCAGAGAAGAACTGGCACCCCGACTGAGTCTGGTTTCTCCCAAGGTTTATTTTTCTCCATCATGCCCTGATGGAGTTTTGGTTCCTTGCCACTGTCGCCTATGGCTTGGCTTGCTCAGTTGGGGACACTAAAAATATGATTAAAGTTATTCAACTTATACAAATAAAATATATGAATTAGGTCTTATTTAATTCTATAAACTATAATACTGATCTGCCAACATTGTCGCTATATGATAAATTAAAATAAGCTGATAACATCACTGTTTTCTCCAGTACGACTGTACAGCCAAATCTAATTTTGTCGCAATATTATCCTGTTTGACACTGTGAAGCTGCTTTGACACAATCGTGATTGTAAAAGCGCTATATAAATAAAGTTGATTGATTGATTGATTGATTGACTTGAAATGTTATTTATCAAGAATTCGTATTTCTGCGAGTAATGATGTAATTTTTGATATATCACTTGTTCAATTAACATTTTTACTAATGGAAATTAAATTGTTGATATCAAGAATTCATATCGGTAATGAATAAAAATCAAAACGGCTTGCCATACAGTTGAGGTTTTCAGAGAGATTGGTAAAAGCTTTTAGTTAAAGCATATTTAGGTTATTATTAGGGGTTCAAGCACGAAGTGCTGAACACCTATTGTTTTTGTGCTGATTTTTATTATTATTATTATTATTAGGGGTTCAAGCACGAAGTGCTGAAACCCTATTGTAATTGTACTGATTTTTATTATTATTATTCTGCCGTAAAACTCATCGTGCAGACCAAACCGTAAGAGCTAGAGACTTCAAACTTTGTCAATAGGTAGTCCAAAAATCGAGGAGAGGTTATCAAATTATGAGCCAGATTGGCCAATAGGTGGCGCTACAGCAACCAAAACCGCAAAAGGGCTCATAACTCCTAAACCGTTTGGTCCACACTCAAGTGTCTTATATCATTGGAAAACTGAGACCTTGTCGAACAAAACGTATATCTCCGATTTCATTTCCGGTATGCAAATTTTTCCGCCATTTTGAATTTTGTCAAAAACCTACTTTTGCGAACTAGTCCCTGGTTTTTTGACATATCGGAACCAAACTAGTGCCAAAATGTTCTGTCTAGTCTGAATATCAATAATTATCAAAAAAAAGTTGAAATTTTGTCTCATGGACGAAAAGGGGCGTGGAAATGTACATTTAAGGCGGAGCCTTTTTTACTAAAGAGGCTATAACTCAAGAAGGAAATGAGATATCTTCACCAAACTTGGAACACATATGTATGGGCTCATTCTGAGGTCAGCATATAAAAAATGTGAAGATTGACCACTTGGTGGCGCTATAATGTGGAAAAAACCTGAAAATAGCTATAACCACGCAACCTCTAGTCCGATTGACCTGAAAATTGGTAAGCAGTGTCTTGGCCCAAGGTACCATGTATGTGTATGAGGACATTGGTGTATCTCAAAAAACATGGCCGCCATAGACCAATGAATTTTGAGCACCTATTAGACAAGGTTAATGGAGGCTGATCGGAACGAAACTCAGTGGGCATGTTTGACTCATGGTCTTAGAGGTTTGTAAGAATTTTGAAAGAAATCGGCCACTAGTTGGCGCTAACAAGTTTTATGGCTCTGAAATCACGTGGTGTTGCACATATCCATGAAATATGAATATCATATCATAGATCTCCTCATGATGAACAACTTTGCCTCTGGAACCATTGCTGTCAATCAAATCATTAATTAAATTTTCGTAATTATGTTAAAAACCTACTTTTGCGAACTAGTCCCTGGTTTTTTACCCAATTGGAACCAAACCAATCTAGGACAATTCTATAGACTCTTTAGGTCAATAATTATTGAAAAAAAGTTTAACTTTTGCATTTAGATGGCTATAACAGGGCCATTTAGAAAAGAGGCGTGGCAAAATACACTCAAAAGCCTATAAATCCTAAGGGGAAACTCAAAACTTCACGAAAATTATTTGGTATATGTGGCATAACATGTTGAAGACACATGCAAAGTTTTATGGAGATCGGAGTATAGGGGGCGCTATAAGTGTTAAAAAGCTTGGAAAACCATGTATTCCCTATGGTGAATTGCCTGTATTGGCTGTAAATGGTATTTTCCATCTCTGTAATCAGGTGGGGTTAAAACAGCCACATAATATGCATATATTATGATAGATCTTCTCATACTGAACAACTTTGCCTCTATAACCAATACTGTCAATCAAATCTTTATTTAAATATTCACAATTATGTTAAAAACCTCATTTTGCAAACTAGTCCTAGGTTTTTTGCCTGATCGGAACCAAACCACAGCAGTATGATTCTCTGCACTCTCCTGATCAATTCATATTTAGACTTTATAAAGTCACTTTTACAATATTTAAAATCACATTTTGTCAGTTCATCACCATTTCACCTGATATCTCTCAAATTCATTCAGTGCTTAAAAGCCTTTCATGCAAAAGGTGTCAAATGCTTAAAAACCTTAAATGGCTTGAACCCCGCTAAATGCTGCTCGCAGCTTTAATTATTATTATTATTATTATTCTGCCGTAAAACTCATCGTGCAGACCAAACCGTAAGGGCTAGAGACTTGAAACTTGGCCAATAGGTAGTCCAAAAATCGAGGAGAGGTTATCAAATTATGAGCCAGATTGGCCTATAGGTGGCGCTATAGCAATCAATTGCGCAAAAGGGCTCATAACTCCTAAACCGTTTGGTCCACACTCAAGTGTCTTATATCATTGGAAAGCTGAGACCTTGGCGAACAAAACGTATATCTCCGATTTCATTTCCGTCATAAAAAATTTTCCGCCATTTTGAATTTTGTCAAAAACCTACTTTTGCGAACTAGTCCCTGGTTTTTTGACATATCAGAACCAAACCAGTGCCAAAATGTTCTCTCTAGTCTGAATATCAATAATTATCAAAAAACAGTAGAAATTTTGACTCATGAACGAAAAGGGGCGTGGAAATGTACATTTAAGGCGGAGCCTATTTTACTAAAGAGGCTATAACTACAGCAAGAAATGAGATATCTTCACCAAACTTGGTACACATGTGTATGGGCTCAGTCTTTGGTCACGATAAAAAAATTGCGACGATTGGCCACTTGGTGGCGCTATAACATGGAAAAAACACAAAAAGGGCTATAACCACGCGACCGCTAGTCCGATTGACTGGAAACTTGGTATGCAATGTCTTGGCCCAAGGTACCATGTCTGTCTATAAGAACATTGGCGTATCTAAAAAAACATGGCCGCCATCGGCCAATGAAATTTGAGCACCTATTAGACAGGGTTAACGGAGGTCGATCGGAAAAAAACTCAGTGGGCATGTTTGACTCATGGTCCTAGAGGTCTGTAAGAATTTTGAAAGAAATCGGCCACTAGCTGGCGCTAACGAGTTTTATGGCTCTGCAATCACGTGGCGTTGCACACATCGGCAAAATATGCATATCATATGATAGATCTCCTCATGGTGAACAACTTTGCCTCCAGAACCATTGCTGTCAATCAAATCATTAAATAAATATTTGCAATTATGTTAAAAACCTACTTTTGCGAACTAGTCCCTGGTTTTTTGCCCAATCAGAACCAAACCAGTCTAGGACAATTCTCTGGACTCTCTAGATCAATAATTATCAAAAAAAAAGGGATTTTTGGCATTTGGATGGCTATAACAGGGCCATTTAGAAAAGAGGCGTGGCAAAATACACTCAAAAGCCTATAAATCCTAAGGGAAAACTCAAAACTTCACGGAAATTGTTGGGTATATGTGGCATAACATGTTGAAGACACATGCAATGTTTTATGGAGATCAGAGTATAGGGGGCGCTATAAGTGTTAAAAAGCTTTGAAAACCATGTATTCCCTATGGTGAATCTCAGTAATCAGGTGGGGTTAAAACAGCCACATAATATGCATATATTATGATAGATCTTCTCATACTGAACAACTTTGCCTCTATAACCAATACTGTCAATCAAATCTTTATTTAAATTTTCACAATTATGTTAAAAACCTCGTTTTGCAAACTAGTCCTAGGTTTTTTGCCTGATCGGAACCAAACCACAGCAGTATGATTCTCTGCACTCTCCTGATCAATTCATATTTAGACTTTATAAAGTCATTATTATAATATTTAAAATCACATTTTGTCAGTTTATCACTTCATTTCACCTGATATCTCTCAAATTCATTCAGTGCTTAAAAGCCTTTCATGCAAAAGGTGTCAAATGCTTAAAAACCTTAAATGGCTTGAACCCCGCTAAATGCTGCTCGCAGCTTTAATTATTATTATTATTCTCCGATAAAACGCGTTGTGCAGCCCAAACCGTAAGGGCTAGAGACTTGAAAATTTACCCGAAGGTAGTCCAAAAATCGAGGAGAGGTTATCAAAATATGAGCCCAATCGGCCAATAGGTGGCGCTATAGCGCAAAAAAACAAATTTTTTTACATTTGTGAGCTTTTCTCATAAACCGGTGGTCGTAGACTCAAATGATTTATACTTTTGAAATCCTTGGGCCAAGACGAAAAAACTGTAAGCGGGAATTTTTTTGTTTCGTCTTAAAATGTCCGCCATTTTGAAGTATGTCTGAAACCTATTTTTGAGAACTAGTCCCTGGTTTTTTGACCGATCGGAACCAAACCAGTGTCAAAATGTTCTCTGGTGGCTAATTATCAATAGTTATCGAAAAAAAGTTGAAATTTCGATTCATTTTTGCTAATTGGCTTCAAAATGGACGTTCAGGGCGGAGCCTATTATGCTAAAAAGGCTATAACTCAAGAAGGAAATGAGATATCGTCACCAAACTTGGTACACATGTGTATCGGCTCAATTTGAGGTCACGATAAAAAAATTGCGACGATTGGCCACTTGGTGGCGCTATAATGTGACAAAAACATGAAAAGGGCTATAACCACGCGACCGCTAGTCCGATTGACTTGAAAATTGGTATGCGGTGTCGTGGCCCAAGGTACCATCTATGTCTATGAGGACATTGGCGTATCTCAAAAAACATGGCCGCCATCAGCCAATGAATTTTGAGCACCTATTAGATGGGGTTAACAGAGGTCGATCGGAACGAAACTCATTGGACATGTTTGACTCATGGTCCTAGAGGTCTGTAAGAATTTTGAAAGAAATCGGCCACTAGTTGGCGCTAATCCAAAAGGGAAGCTCAAAAATTCACGAAAATTGTTGGGTATATGTGGCATGACATGCTGATGAAGCATGCAAAGTTTTAAAGAGATCGGACTATAGGTGGCGCTATAACTGTTAAAAAGCTTTAAAAAACATGCATTTCCTATGGTAAATTGCCTATATTGGCTGTGAATGGACTTTTCCATCTATTATTTCAGTGTTTAAAATCTTGCTAAATAAAACTTAATGTCTTTAATGCCTATGTGCTTTAAAGGCCTTAAAGGCTTGAACCCCGCTAAATGCTGCTTGCAGCTTTAATTATTATTATTATTATTATTATTATTATTATTATTATTATTTTGGGGCATATCAGTGTTATTTTAGTATTATTTTGTATTGTTTTTTTATTCATATTTTCAATTAGCTTTTTCATTATTCATTTTTCATCAGTTTTCATTTGAATTGTAGTTTAAAGGCACAATATGGAATGTTTCAGCATTAAAAATATAACAGATCACTATATCTATGTTATATATTTTTTAAAGTTGTGTGTTTACATTATCTCGACAGTTCCAATTAACTTCTAAATCCAGAGAAATTAATATTTTAATTCGAAGACACGGACCGTGTCTTTATTTCCGTTATGTCGCCCGTCTTTCACGTCATATCCACGTTTGCGTCTTGCTTCCTGCGAACTCGGCGGAACCGCCAAACTCAAAGAGGAACACTGACAGACAGTATAAGGGGAACCCCCGTATAAAAAAGTCTGTATGATAATGGATCATGACTACTCTTTGCCTGTACGTTTTGCCAGCTCAACAAAGCGCAAACGTACGGGTGAAAAAAATGACCCGAGAAGATTTTGGGACAGTAGAAGAAGCAAGAGACGTGTAAACCTTGGAGAAGCCTTTGAAAGATGGCGAAATCTTCGTGACAAGCTCGGACTGCAGAGAGATATGCTGATCTCGCTTGCGTTTTAATAAACAGGTAATTTAAGTAACCATTCAGCTAACATAATAATCATATAATCATAACATGCTGTATGTTTGCATATTGCATAGCGATCTTGACCACATTGAGACGCGTTTAGCTGAATACGTAATGTTATACATTTTGTATCGGCTTTTCAAACAGGCGGATTCTCTGTTTTTGGAGACTGAAAGAGCTATTTTTTTAAAAACTGATTCAAAAGTATTTCTATCCGTATATTTGGTGACACGATGATGTCATGTGTAAAACGCAGATGGACTAGCTATTATTGGTTTTATATGTAGCTGGAGAAAGTAACGTTAGCTTCATAAGGTAATATGCCACTATCTTGGTCAATTAATATAAGGTGACCGTCACTTTTATCATATGTTAATACTAGCTACATATAATATTGATTTAATAATGATCTACTTATTCATATATCTCTGAGTTCCAAAATAAATGTTTATTAGAATGATTGATGAACGTGGGGAGCGACACAGCGCGTGTTCCAATGAACAACGTATTGCTGGTGCTGGTTCTCTCATTTACTGTTTTATGTTGGTAATGATAAACTAAATTGAAATGTATTTCCTTATTGAACAGTTGATATACAGAATGTTCGACAATCGCGGATGCCATGTCAACATATCTATAATTTGAGTAACTCAGATTATGATGCGCGGTTAATATGTCACCATAGCCTACCAACTTATAGGTATGTTGACATAGCGACCGCCCGCACAACATTCTGTCTCGCACATTATCTAACGTTACTGATAAGTTTGTTAAGTAACGGTAGCTCGCTGCTATTTCATTAGATTGACATTATATAAAGTGAAAAGCCGTAACTAAACTTAACAATAATAGAGATGTAATATAACAATTACCTTGTCAGTGAACATGTTTTCTGCTGGAGATGCCAGATTCGCTGGTTGACAGTGACAATGACAACAACTCCCATGAGCCCACGCACTTTCCCGACGTCATCAAAGTACGTCTGTTGTTATTATTTTGAATGAGTGACCCCTAGTGGCCAAAAGTTGCATACTGCACGTTTAATGTTTGGTATTACATTTAATTTAGAAGTATCTGGACTTTGCTACTGTATGTTGTTTGGGTTATGATTTAGGATACTTTGGGTGTCTGAGCTTGTGCCGTAGTCTGATTTGAAGTGTTCTGGGGGAGAAAGGTCAGGTGCCCCGTCCTTGAGCAAAATCTCTTTTTACTGTTGACTGCTCATACTTACTCGTCTCCTAGACCATGTTTCTCTCCGTCCAGCTTCTGGGCTTTGGAATTGTATATATGCTGTCATTCTCACAGGAGTGAAATCTGAACTGAGGCTTCTTACATTCCTCAGTCTTGTGCGTCTCTGATCAAGAGAGACAGGGGTCACATGACACTGAATTTTGAGGGCGAACAAGAGGACAATGAGCTGAAACCTGTCATTCAACATGTCCACATATCTGAAGTCTAATATTTTCCAGATTTCCCCCAATATATTTTTTCAAAGCTCTTGTTGTAGATTTCTTGCATTTTTGTTGTTGTGATCAGTTTAATGTTTAAATAGCCTGCTTTAATAAAAAGCTGGATTAAATGCTTTGTTAATATGTTTTTATAGTCTAACAGTTTAACATTTAATCTCTAAATTAATGTAGAAACAACATAAAGACAGTAGCTTGTGTTTAAAATACCAGCTCATTTGCATTTAAAGGTACATTTACTTGCGTTACCAAGGCAATGTGAGCACATCCCGAATGTTTACAAACCTATAATTAGCCTATCGCATGTGAACGGTCTAAAAGCATTTGCTTGACATAAGAGCATGATATAATTTTAACGTGTTATATCTAAAAAAAAAAAAATTGCATGGATTAGTGCGATAATTTTGACAGTACTAGTTGTAATGTGGAAAAAGTTAGTTCTTATAACTGTCATGTAAAAAAGTGGTATTGAGATTTTTTTTTTTTGCATTCAGTCTCAGAAAAAAAGATACATTGCTGTGATTGGTGCGGTACCCTAAGGTACAAAGGTGAAAAGGTATTAAGAGCGTGTATTAGTGCCTTTTCGGTTTTTTACCTTAGGGTACCGCACCAATCACAGCAATGTACCTTTTTTTTGACAGTGTTAAGGCCCTTTCACACTGGACGCGATTTTGACGTGCAAATAATTCCCGCGATGTATTTTTTTCTTCGATCAGCTGTTTGTGTAATGAGCGCTTCCACACCGAACGCGAATGTGCTGAGGCGAAAAAACAACATTTTTTTTTTCGTTTCGATGTCGATTTTTTTTTTTACACTAGCGGCGACAAAAACGGCTTCAACCAATCACATAAAAGGAAACAAAGGTGACGAAATGTCCAGTTGATGTCACAAGCTATTCAATCAACTTTAACCTTTGCCAGGCATGCCATTTCTCATGAGATTACAACTGTAAGCTGTACAGCTGCAGCTGTGTTTGCCCACTGTATGCTACAGACAGCAATAACTTAACTTAAGTTAGTATAGTAACTTATAAGTTATTACCTTTTATAAATAGTTGATTTTTTTTTCTTTGTCCACGATTATGGAAAGTGAACGTGTTGCCATCAGTAGGCTAACGTTATGTCTGTGGCACTGAAATGTTTACATGTGACATGACTGGAAACATCTGTTCGGATCAATAGATTCCCTGAAGTGCGCGGTTTGTCTCGTCAGATGCGCTGCCGTCTCTGGAGAAGATCCTCAAATTGTCCCACAGACTTTAGAAAGTAAGTGCTGAACCAGCCATGATAAAGTTCAAGATTAGCATCCTCCCCTTCAGACTTTGTTCTTTAAGATTGGCTGCACCCAAAACCTTCCTCTCGGTCCTTTAAATAAAATGAAAAGCTCGTCTTCACTGAATGATGAAGTGCCCGTGTTTTCTCAGCTGTCGCTGCGAATGTTTTGGAATGTTGGAGCTCTGAAACGTCGCAAATTCGTGTCGCGGCTGATGTGAATGGTTTTGACGCGAAATATTCGCTTTTTCATTACATGTCCAGTGTGAAAGGACCTTTACACAGACACATTTCAAATTAAATGGTTTCTTAAGTTTTTCCAGAGCTGTATATTTAATGTTCATAAATGTCACAATGTAAAATACCTACATTTTCTTTTTATAAAATGTAATTTATAATTATTTGTTACCTTGGTGTAAATATGGGCACGTTCTTCTCTTTGTTTGTATCTTTTTGTCGGTTCCCCTCTTGACTATCTGGCTGTGGTTTTATCACGGTGGTTTCAGCTCTTTGAAGTCTGCTGGTGTGGACAGTATGTTGGCTGAGCTTCTGAGGGTTCAGTAGAGCTGCTATTGAATGTGTTTAACCCTCCGTTTAATGGAACCACTGAAGCCAGACCTGCTCTGGATAGAGATTATATTCATTTTGATTATATGACGCAGAAGAGCCCAAACTTTGGGATGATCTCATTAACATTGGTTCCAATTTCCGATGGTTTGGATTTTATTACGGTCGTAGCAATGTTTGTAGATGGTAATCCTTCATGGTGACCATGGTATAGCTGGTTAATGTAGCTTAACATCACTTTATTTAATTTTATTATTCAGATTCATTATGTCTCTTTCCACAGAGTATTGCTGTGGAGAGTTCATGTGAATGTATTCGGACGGTGTTTGCACTCTCAAACATGTTCTTCCGCCGTTGGTGGAGTGTTGGAGGGCTTCTGGATCCCTCTGAGATTACAGAAAAATCGTCTTTCTCTTGTGTTGGTTGTGAGAGTGAATCCCCGAGGCTCAGCAAACGAAACGCACACATCCTTGAGGTCCCGTCTTTCAAAGCACCAGCTGTACGCTTATGAAATATCATGAAATTTCATACACTGAGACCTGCGCCCAAATTGATGTTCTTGATATCAGTAGACTAATGATTAGAAATGAATATGTGATATGTTTCCCTCAGCAAAAACCTGTCCTTTTTATTTTTATATGGAATATGTGAAAAGTCCAACTGCATCACCGCTTCAGGGTTTAGCTAGAAAAACTAAACAAAAATTAATTTATCATATAAAAAAGTTTGGAATAGTTAAGTCTCTTCTGCTAAGCAAGACTGCATTTATTTGACTAGAAAATACAGTAAAAACTGTACTATTGGTAGATATGATTACAGTTTAAAAGAACTGTTCTATATCAATATATTTTAAAATGTAATTTATTCCCGTGATGCACGTTGGTGTCACATGATCCTTCAGCACCTTTAAAGGGATAGTTCCCCCACAAATTTAAATTAGCACACAATTTACTCACTCTCAAGCCATACTAGGTGTATATGACTTTCTTTCAGACAAATGGACTTGGAGTTATATTAAAAAAGTCCTGGCTAATACAAGCTTTATAGAAGTGATTGTTGCTCTGTTTTTGAAGTAAAAAAAACAAAAAACAACGGGGTGTTAATAAAGGCCTTCTGAAGCGAATTGATGCGTTTGTCTAAGAAAAATATCCATATTTATGGATTTGAATATCCTGTGTTTTTTGTTTTTACTCGTAAAGCTGCTTCGCCAAGGGCATTTGCAGCGTTGCCTTGTCCACTTATTATAGGCGTCTTTGGGCTTGTTATTATAGGTGAAGTGACAACTTAGCTGGAGTGTGTCCATGGCCTTTGTGCCAGTGTCAGTTCTTTTTAACGGAGAATAATCAGATGTTAAATGATTCGTTCACTTTAAAATGAAATTTACCCCATGATTTACTCACCCTCCACCCTCCAAGTAAAATACCCAGCTTCTGGCAGAACACCTTCCATATTCAACTAGTGAAGAAAGAATAACGCCTCTTGCTGTTCAAAACACTTACGCTACATCCAACATTATATAGCCTGCTACACTTTTGATTACAGAAGGTAATGTTGGAAGCTAGATATTTTTATTTATAAACTTGTGTTATGGATACTTTTACTACCAAACCCCCTCACTTTGCTTCAGACATACTCCCGGGGCCGTGTGGAGTATGTTAATGATAGATGTATGAGCTTTTTTGAGCTTCAAACTCAACAGACCAAATCACAGCCATTATGAAGCGTCAGGATATTTATTAATATAACTCTGATTGTGCTCATCAGAAAGAAGAATGTCATATACACCTAAGATGGCTTCAGGGTGAGTAAATAATGGGGTATTTTACATTTTTAAGTGAACTAATCCTTTAAAGCTGTAAAAAAGCCAACAGGTATGGCCAGTAGCTACGGCCCTGCTGGGCCCATGTACACTGCCCTATTAAAATAAAAATATATAATAATATAATAAGTAAATCAGGGTGTCCGCTGGGTTTTAAAAAGTATTAAAAAGTGATAAATCAAAATTTGTCAAATTTAAGGCCATTAAAAGTGTTAAATGTGGTCTCAGAGGTATTATTTTTTTTCCAAGGTATTATTTTTTTCAGACTATCAGGTGTCCTATTCTGATTGAAATTCTATCTGCGTTCGCGTTAGTTCGTTTAAATATGGGCTTTAGCATATCTGGGCACATAATCAAAGATCTTTCGTCTCCGTCTCAATGTATGTTTGATGCTGACGTCATATTCAGTGGTCGTTCGGCATCATCTCAGAGCACAGCGCGCTCAACAGAAGTGGCTGGCTTGCGTTTTATTTTAGACTTGCTTGCTTTAAGGCATATCTTCAACGACTATCCTCATAAGAGCAATCTTAAATGATTTATATAAAGTCTAAAATTAACAAAAAGAGTTGTGAGAGAATGAGGCGCAAACCATAGACAGTATATAAACCGTGAGATCCGCGTGTCAGTCTGCTCTTAAAGGGACAGGAGCCAATAAAGCTTCCTGTCAGTAAAGTTAAAGAACAAAGGGAACAGAGAAAATGACTCGCTGCTCTTGACTAAATAACTTTTGTAGCTTTAATAAGGATTAACTATTTAATGTATACTTTATGCAGTGCAGACGGCATATAACTTTGATAACTTCATTACATTTCTGTATATTTTCTAACTGTTAAGACAGGAAGGGCAGGAGTAAACATGACATTTATTATGGGTTTATGTTAGCATTGTTTTAAGTTTACTTAAATTAAAAATTTTATATTTTTGAAGCCTAATAATAAATGTTAAAACAAAATCAGTAGCTGTATTAATATCAGTAATACTGGGCTTCATTCATAAAAAGATGCCATTTAAACAAGTATTTAAAATATACTGTCTTTATGTTGTTTCTACATTAATTTGATTAACTGTGAAATTATTATATTAAAAAATGTATTAAAAACGTACAATAACATTTCTTTTATTGCGATTAATCACAGAAAAACGTGTGATTAATCTAGTTAAAGTTTTTAATCGATTGACAGCACTAGTTTTTAGTATTTTGTTAAATTCAACAACTTATCACAGTTATAGAAATGTAATATTTGGTTCAGGTTTTGTTGTTGGAAAAAAAACCACTAAATAATTGAATTGCTGAATTACCAATTATTAATGTAAATCAAATGTGTATGCAGTATTGCTTCTCCTTAACCTTTGTGAATGTTGAGATCTATTTTACTATGTCTGCATGATAACTTATAACAGAGTTCCTCCTGGTGTCGATTCTAAATCTATTCTTTTTTGTATGTTATATGTCAAAATCTGTGTAAATAATAGAAAGGTCGCTGATTAACACTTGCAATTCAGTGTCGTGATGGTTTAAAAAAATATTCTGAAGGTAGTAAAAAAGGTATTTAAAAGTAGTAAATTTAACTTAAGGATTGCTGTATATACCCTGTAAATAGATTTTTCTCTCTTATTTTGTCATACACCAAAGTTGAATAATTATGGTAAAATCTAAGCTACATCTGAGTTAGTGCTGCAAATCCATTGAATTGCATTAGGATCCACCAGAGCCTCATTTTCATTCATGTCAAACTGAATATGGAGTCTACAGCTGAGGTTTATGGATGTTGGATGGTGATCTGTTAGAACCTTGACTGGATTTCATGGCTCATTCCTACCTAAAATCAATCCTGCAACTGTTTTGACAGCGGCCCACATCCGTAACCATTAGTCTACGGTGCCTGGCAGGCAGAGATGTACCACATAGCATTTGTTAGAATTCATTTTACAATCTCATGATCCTGCCAGTGTAAAATTGCTTTTTATGCATGACATGCAAAAAAAAAAAAAAAAAAAAAAAAAACAGCTTTGTAATTCCTGATGAGAAACAATGTCTTTGATCATTGTGTAGGAATGGTGAACGAACATGAAGGAAGAAAAAACCTCTCGTCCTTGGGTTTGAGTAAGCACACCTAGTACTTGGGGCGAAAATTCAGCAGGAGCGAGACTTGGAGAAGAAAGGGCAAACAATACGCTTTGAAGTTAATGAATTGAGAGGAGCAATCCGAGAGAAATAACTGCTGGAGTAAAAGGCTACGCTTAGGAATATGGCGAGAGCCAACTTTTAGGGACTTCATTTTGATTTGCTTATTAGCTGTGAAATTTGGCATTTGTATTCTGACAATGAAACTGGAGACCTTCAGAATTCTATGATGTTGATGAGTATGAAACTATCACCATCGGGAATAGAAAGCACACCTTCATTTCAGTCTAAGGACAGCCCTGACTGTATGTTATAAGGTAGGGCCCTATGAAATCTGCTGTATTTTTTTCCATTTGAGTCTGGATAACTTTTTAATGGTTTAATTAAATTTTAAGAATCAAAAAAGATGTCTAATCAATTTAATTAATAAAAATGTATTAATTTGTTTACATTTTAACTATATATATATATATATATATATATATATATATATATATATATATATACACACATATTGTGATAAAGTTCATTATTTTCCATAATGTAATGATAAAAAATTAAACTTTCATATATTTTAGATTCATTGCACACCAACTGAAATATTTCAGGTCTTTTATTGTTTTAATACTGATGATTTTGGCATACAGCTCATGAAAACCCAAAATTTATAGCTCAAAAAATTAGCATATTTCATCCGACCAATAAAAGAAAAGTGTTTTTAATACAAAAAAGTCAACCTTCAAGTAATTATGTTCAGTTATGCACTCAATGCTTGGTCGGGAATCCTTTTGCAGAAATGACTGCTTCAATGCGGCGTGGCATGGAGGCGATCAGCCTGTGCACTGCTGAGGTGTTATGGAGGCCCAGGATGCTTCGATAACGGCCTTAAGCTCATCCAGAGTGTTGGGTCTTGCGTCTCTCAACTTTCTCTTCACAATATCCCACAGATTCTCTATGGGGTTCAGGTCAGGAGAGTTGGCAGGCCAATTGAGCACAGTAATACCATGGTCAGTAAACCATTTACCAGTGGTTTTGGCACTGTGAGCAGGTGCCAGGTCGTGCTGAAAAACAAAATCTTCATCTCCATAAAGCTTTTCAGCAGATGGAAGCATGATGGAAGCTCCAAAATCTCTTGATAGCTAAAGTGCTCCATTGACCCTGCCCTTGATAAAACACAGCGGACCAACACCAGCAGCTGACATGGCACCCCAGACCATCACTGACTGTGGGTACTTGATTTCCGAATGACATGCAAAATTTGCTTTCATCCGAAAAACGTACTTTGGACCACTGAGCAACAGTCCAGTGCTGCTTCTCTGTAGCCCAAAAGTGGCCTGACCTGGGGAATGCGGCACCTGTAGCCCATTTCCTGTACACGCCTGTGCACGGCGGCTCTGGATGTTTCTACTCCAGACTCAGTCCACTGCTCCCGCAGGTCCCCCAAGGTCTGGAATCGGTCCTTCTCCACAGCCTTCTTCAGGGTCTGGTCACCTCTTCTTGTTGTGCAGCGTTTTTTGCCACACTTTTTCCTTCCCACAGACTTCCCACTGAGGTGCCTTGATACAGCACTCTGGAAACAGCCTATTCGTTCAGAAATGTCTTTCTGTGTCTTACCCTCTCGCTTGAGGGTGTCAATGATGGCCTTCTGGACAGCAGTCAGGTCGGCAGTCTTACCCATGATTGCGGTTTTTGAGTAATAAACCAGGCTGGGAGTTTTTAAAAGCCTCAGGAATCTTTTGCAGGTGTTTAGAGTTAATTAGTTGATTCAGATGATTAGGTTAACAGCTCGTTTAGAGAACCTTTTCATGATATGCTATTTTTTTTAGATAGGAATTTTGGGTTTTCATGAGCTGTATGCCAAAATCATCAGTATTAAAACAATAAAACACCTGACATATTTCAGTTGGTGTGCAATGAATCTAAAATATAAGAAAGTCTAATTTTTATTATTACATTATGGAAAAGAATAATTTTTGTCCCATATGCTAATTTTTGAGAAGGACCTGTATTTTTGTGGGGTTTTTTTTGTGTGTGTATCTCTCTCTCTCTCTCTCTCTCTCTCTCTCTCTCTCTCTCTCTCTCTCTCTCTCTCTCTCTCTCTCTCTCTCTCTCTCTCTCTCTCTCTCTCTCTCTCTCTCTCTCTCTCTCTCTCTCTCTCTCTCTCTCTCTCTCTCTCTCTCTCTCTATATATTTATTTTATATATATATATATATATATATATATATTTATTTATTATATATATACATACATACATACATACATACATACATATTATTATAAATTATATAAATATATATGTATGTATGTGTATACACACACACACACGCATATAATATTATTATACATTATATAAATGTATGTACAGTTTAAACACGCAAATATTTCTTAAGATACATCAAAAGTCAAACAAACGGCTGTAAAACTTAAAGATTCCAGCAGTGACAGCTGTACAACCCCATATTAAATTAAAGAAACATATCAAAACATTAAACCCTTATAACGTGAAACATGGCTAAACACCTGCACAGTCATGCTACACAACATCTAACTAGGGTTGATTAGCCTGATTTGTTTTCCATTTCACACAAAGATGAACATTCGCTGCATAAATATAACGCAAAAAATGAGAAGCCTTCATCAGCATTCATTTCACTCCATTACCATCCCCTGTTTCCCCCTTTGCTTTCAAAAGCCCCTTGATATGTCGGCTATTACCAAGCTAATTTGAGAAGGCTAGAGCGTAAATGTGAGAGAGGCCTAGCGTGCAATCGTGCCTTCAAATGAGTAAAACGCTCGACTGCAGTATCTCGGCAGCTCCCTCAGTCATGCCGGAGAGCTGAGATTTTCTTTGCTCTGGGAAAAGCGATTTAGGATGAAACATTGGAAATTAAGCATGTGTAATCCATCACACCAAGTGAAGTATTAAAAGTTTCATTAGGCGGCTGATCAGTGGAGTCCTGATGGATGAGCCCTGAGGTGCTGTAGGTCATCAGGGGGTCTTTATTTTGTTGGTTTACTTCTTAAGTGCAATCTGATTGGTTCACCTTGTCTAGCAAACGAAGAGCAATGAATAGGCATTACAACGCTACTTACTTAACTCTTACGGTTATTACATTTCAATGTGTGACATGTCCTCCACTGTATATGCTACACACATGAATGATACCTCAAACCACATCGCTCATTTAGGAGAGGTGTGCTGTTACTTTTCTAACAATCAGACTTTTGTTTTACAGGTCCCATGTCAAAAAATCGAGTCACTCTGTGTGACATAAGTCAGGAAAAGAAAAAAGTCAGGACGAGAGTTGCAATATCAGAGATATTTGCAATTACGATTAATAAAAAAGTAGTTGCAAAAAAATTTGTTGAAGAAAAGTTGAAAATGTGAGATATATTTGCAAGTACGAAAACCAGTATCCTCCCCACCATTCATTTTTCCCATACAATTTTTTTTTAATATACGTCCTGTAGTTCGTCCTGGGTCGACATTTCATTTGGTAAAATTAGGCAGTTTTTAATTATTTTTTAAATGCTGTTTTATATTGATCGTGTTATTTTATGTGCAGCTGCTTACGTAGGATATTGTTTGTTTTTGCTTCTTTTTCTCCTGTGTTTTGATCAGCCTGTTTATTTCTAACAATTGAAATGAACGACTGAAGGGTTCAAACAGGCTTATATCACCTTGGGATATTACCATGATTCCTATAAGTGCTGTATCAACACATCTGCTGATAGTGCAATTTCCTTTGATGGCTTTATGTTGGCTGTGGGTGCTAGCTAGATTAAATTTGATTTATATAAGATTACTGAGAGCCACTTCAGAGCATCATAACACACACACACACACACACACACACACACACACACACACACACACACACACACACACACACACACACACACACACACACACACACACACACACACACACACACACACACACACTCTTTTACTTCTGCCAATTCTCAAGGCTTGACATACCCACTGGTACCGTTTTTTTTCTTCTCTGAAAGGGCTTTCAGAACAGACACCTCATCAGGAGGAAGAAGCATCGAGAGTGTGTGTGCTAATTCACTGATGAGACAGGGCATGTTTCGCAGGAGCCTTTGGGAAATCACATTCATACTCCACAGGCAAGATTTGGCAAGCCTGGGGGCAAAGCCAGACTCTTTCCTGATTTCACTGAGAGCTCACTAGGCCAGTTCGCTCCCAAATAAGCCTCTATGGGAGACGATGACTATTATGGTGATGAGAAAGATTATGATGATGGGAATGAGTTTGGTAAGTTGTGCAGGGAATGTTAGCCTCTTAATGGTAGCCCAACTTAAAGGTGTCATGAACTGGCATTTTTATATTTTATACTGTTGTGTGAGGTCAACTAATGATGTTCGTGTGTTTTTTACATTTTCCAGAAAATAGTGGAAAAATAAGTTTGTCTGTGTCATCTTGTATGCAAGATTTATTCAAATGGGTCTGAAGTGATGACCCCCCTCCCCCTCCCTCCACCCTACTACCCTCCCTCCACCACCCCCTCCACCCACCATATACAGTGATATAAATGCAATATCCCAGTGTCATTGAATTAATTATACATGCTGGAAGTAGCCCAAACGGTCTGCAGGGTCCTAGAGCACACAGGGCCTGAGTTGTACACATTTCCAAAAATTAATTTATTAAACAATATCAAAAAGCGCCTAATTTTTTTGGGGGGATAATAACAGCTTAGACAACATATACTTACATGTTTATCACTTTTAGCAGTGTTTTATGTAACTTTAAAGGGTTTCCTGTAAAATGACACCAACATTTTGAACCTAGACCACTGTATGTGTGTAGGGGAGGCTTTTCAATTTGGGTAGGTCAAATCCAGTCGGAAATGGTACCGACTGCAATTTAGTGTAAATATATTACTTTGTGTAAAACAAAGTGATGCATATCTCCAGAAAGTAGAGACTTTTAAAATGAAAAGTATATACATGACAATGTCATTCCCGACCCTGTACAGGGTCCACGGAGTTTAAGTGCATAACAAATAAAATCTCTACGCTCCATCTCATATCTCATAGTATTATAGTGTTCAACAAGGTCCACCAATTTGTTCAGAAAAAAAAATGCACTAGCTGACGTAAAATAAAAGTCTTTTCATTCATAAACCTATGATCTGGAAATATACTCAGTGTTATGTAAAGGCCCTCATTGGCATCAGTAAGTGCTGTTTTGTAGTGTTTTCTTTTTTCGCGTGTAGTGTGCTTCAGGTTCTGGTTGCTCGTTTTCTGGTGTAAATGAGGCTTCAGAAGCTGAAGTATCTACATCCCTGTGCCACATTCAGATTAGATGTATCATTCTGTTTCTACTTTTTACTGTAATTACTTATATGAACAACAGATCTTTTAACAGCATTTAGCTTCTACTTTGTTTTCATATATAGTAATTTATTCTGTAGCATTGTTAATAATGCAGTATTAACTAAGGATTGGTTAAATGTGCATACCGACATGTCTGTTAAAATATAAAGAAGTTCCTATATTTGGATCATGGGCACCCTGATTGGTCTGCAGCTATGCAGCCCCAAACGCAACAAACTACGATGCACTGTGTATTCTGACACCTTTATATCAGAACCAGCATTGACTTCTTGAGCAATTTGAGCTACAGTAGCTCGTCTGTTTGATCTGACCACACAGGCCAGTCTTCGCTCCCTTCGTGCATAATGAGCCATGATCCAGTCGCTGGTATAAACATATAATAAAAGTTAATAAATGTATAACAAAAACTCCCTATTAACAAGATAATGTTAACTACTCAACCATCTTGACCTCTTAACCAGCTGAGCACAGAAGTGGCCTTGCACTAATCCTTCACCTTCACTAACCCGTTTCCTAATACCTGCTCTGTTCTGAGGCTTTATGGAGATTTTGAACTCTCTCTGTTCCCTCCAAACCCCTGGAAACCTCAGCTCCCCAATGGCCTGCTACAGGGATAATCTCTTGCAAACGCCAGAAGATTTCAGAATACATCTGTCTCTATATATTTACTTCTGACTCACACATTTACATTTACATTTACATTCCACAGCTTTTCATATCTGCTTGTAATTGTGTAAATTCATTCACTGCCGTTTTGGCCACTGGACAAACAATTATGCTTTCAGATTTAAATGGTGCTCCATATGTTTTCTCTATCCAAACATAATTATATTTTATCCTGCGTTCCCATATGTCTGGACAAACATGGCCAATGACTGTGTGCTTCAAAGCCTGAATTAATCTATGAATGTGTTTATATAGGCAGGATTGTTTATCAAAATCCTAATTTGGCTGGGAAAATCTATATTTACAACCCTATAACCTCTTGTTTAATGATGAGAAGTTCAAATGCTGTCGCATGTTGTTATCTAGGTTGTTATAGAATGTACATGTAGATATTGTGGGTAAGATAATGCCAAGATGATGCACTATATATATATATGTCACCTCTGAAACTAATTTACTTTTCAGCTGACATCCTCATGAAATATTCCAAATGAATATCTAGGCTCTGGCCAGTTCCTGGAGAGCATTTCTTCCTGTGTTGCTACTTGGGTCGGGACTTGGCTTGAAGAAAAGGAAGAAGCTGCCTGAGAGAGATATACAATTATTAGTTTTAGGGATTTGAAATGGTTTTATAATATAAAATAATTCAACCTGAAATACTACCTCAATAATAGAGCGCTTCTTTTTTTCCAGTTGAAAATATTTTATCCTAACATGAATTAGCAAAGCTTATGGATCTTTTTTTTTTTTTTAAGAACTGCTGAAGTCAGGAATCTTAATCTCTTGTAATTCCCGCTGTCATTGGCGTTAACACTTAAAAGCTCTGATTTCTTCACAGAGGTGTGCATTAACCTTTCATCAGTTTGGAAGGGTAGCAATAATGAGAGAAAATAAATGTTAAAATAAATCATTGTCAAATAACTATAAATAAAAAGAAGCAAATGTTGCATCAAATTACAGTAGTGAAATTCATGCCTACTTGGTAGGGGTGGGCGTTATAGCCTCAAAATTGTATCGCTATATTTCAGGAATATTTGCGATAACGATATTTATGACCAAATAGCAAAAAAAAATATGGAACACTGTTTTATTGGTTATTGCAGCTGGCAGGTAGCAGCATTTATTATTGCAAATAAAATTAAAGTCATTGTTTATCCTTTTCCAATGAGCCTATGTCAATGATAAGAGAATATTTAATTCAAAGTGTAAATCTACTGACATAAGGTTACTAGTGTTTTCACTGGAAATCTTAAAGGGGGGTGAAATGCTGTTTCATGCATACTGAGCTTTTTACACTGTTAAAGACTTGGATTCCCATCCTAAACATAGACAAAGTTTCAAAAAACTAAGTTGGACGTTTGATGGAGTATTTATTTGACGGAGCGGTCCCAGCGATAAAGGTTCGGTCCTGCTTTGGAAGCAGCCGGTGAGTAAAACTGCTTCAAATGTCTGAGCTGTTGGCTATCGTCGCGTGAGTAAACATCAGTAAACGACATGAGCGCGTGCTTCGTCATTCAAATGCGCTAACGGTTACTCCATTGTTGTTCTATGTATAACGTTACACTAGTCTGACGGGGAAAACCATTTTGCTTGCTACTGCTAAGGTTTAGTCGCATACAATAGTCCATAAACCGAATCATGTCCTCATAAACTGCGAGTAAAGACACAAATGTTGACAGGCCACTAAATACAGTACATACAACAGAGACGGACGTCCTGCTGCTGCTGTTTCTCCTGTTCAACTTATTTCAGCCTCCGAATGATTCTGGATCATATATCTATTAGCTGAGATTGATAGCCATGGGTTTCTCCACACTTGAGGACGTCACCGCTTTGTTCGCGATTGTCATTCTTTAGCTCCGCCCACACGATACGCCTCCAGGCGCTCGGTTTTTTTCCGGGAAGACTCGGTACAGCCTATATTTCTTTTATAAATATAATAAAACTAAAGACTTTTCGGAGATATGAAGGATGCAATACTACTCTATAGGTACTCAAGATTGACATGAGATTGACTGAAACTGAGTGTTTCACCCCCCCTTTAAAAATAAATATATTATATATTTGTAACCAAGTAGCTCCCTTTTAGGTACTAAATAATCATCATCATCATTAGAGGCTGACATGCTGATCTTCCTGCTCTTCTCTCTCAGACAGGTGTTGTTGTGCACGATAGGGAAAGTAAATGCGGCATACGTCATCGTGTCGCTATATCATTGATATAACACTTGTTTTTGTTCACGCGATATGACACTTTTTTTATCATGTCAAAATTTATACCGGTATTATCGCGGACGATATGATATGGCACACCCCTACTACTTGGCTAGAAAGATGCTTACTGCATCTGTACATAAACGATTGAAGGTTTAAATATATTTACGTTTTAACGTTTTCTTTCTTGATGATACGGATTTGGAAACTGTCCCAAAGCTTTTTCTGTGTGGCTGGCTCCAGGTGAGAGTGGGTTTGAGATTATAATAAAAGTAGGAAAGCTATTTTGGCCCGTCCCTGGAGAACACTTTTTTTTTTTCCTTCTTTTTTTTTGTCCTGGGCTGCTGCTTGGGTCAGGGCTTGGCTCCCAGGGACTGACTGGAGGTTTTGGCAGCTGGTGTTTTCACCCCAGGGGAAGTGCACCAAGCTTGGACTCCAGGCGCCCATAGGAACTGCGTGTTCCTGGGAGCCTTAACACTAACTTGCTAAACATTAACCTGCTCCCGCTGATTTTCTTTGGGGAGTCACTGGCATTTGCAACAATGTCAATGTGAGCATCAGTAGTTGTAATATTTGCCACTTGCCATTTGTTCACTTTAGAAGATTCGGCTCATTACTTTATGGATTTATGGTTGCAAAATCTAAATAGGTGAACGCATGAAAATGGTCAATAAAAAGTCATATAAATGGTCATATTTCACTCCATATAGAAGTAATCCTTCCTTCCTGTAAACCGAATACTTCTTGAGTGTGATTCCCCCCCTCCTCTTGCCAATGTGTTATTGTTGCCAAAACTGGAAGCTCAGTCACTCATTTAAACCTTGAGACAGGCTCAGACCTCTCACTTAGCTGCCTCTGTGGAAATATGTCAAGTCTGGAACTGTTCCAAGGGTCCAGAGCTGTTTTTGTGTCCCAGTACAGTACATGAAGAGTGAAGAGTGCTGTTCAGGGTGCTGGAGACACAATTTTGACTCTCTCAGGTTCTCAGATCCATATTGCAAGTAACACAAGTTATGTAATCAGATTTTCAAGTGAGGCATTAACAACAATATCTGAGTTACTTTTTTAAATAAGTAACGTTGGTTTTCCCATTTATCGACTAATGGCAAGTGGAATGGGAGTGGAAAGTTCTGTGCGTGATCTACTGACGCAAATCAAAGAACACAGACGCAGGCGGATCATTTCAATAATGACCAACGCAATCTACCGAGAGCAGAACAAATTAGCATCTGGTTTAAGACATGCTTTTTTGGATGTTAAATTGATGAGCACAAACCTTAGTAAATCACCTTGCATGATTAATTTAAATCAGGGGTGTCCAACCTTTTTTCATTTTAAAGCTACTTTTAAAAAAAAGAAGTCGCCGAGAGCTACTCATGTTATACAATATTTGAAACTCTTAAATAATGCATCATGATTCTCATATTAACAACTATTCAAACTGTTTTACACCTGAAAGTGTAGTAGAAGTTCCAGTAGTCGGTACCAATACCGTAAACATTTTACAGTACTCAGTACCAATTTTGATACCACAGCAAAATGTTTATTTATTTTTTTAAATAAAAAAAATCAATGAAATTTAATACGTTTATTATTTACGATAATAATTATTATAAGTAAATCATACATAAACATTTAAAGGCTGTATGCTGTTTAAAAGTAATCATTGTTTATACATAAAATATCAATCAATCAATCAATCAATCAACTTTATTTATATAGCGCTTTTACAATCACGATTGTGTCAAAGCAGCTTCACAGTGTCAAACAGGATAATATTGCGACAAAATTAGATTTGGCTGTACAGTCGTTCTGGAGAAAATAGGGGATGTTATCAGCTTATTTTAATTTATCAAGTATCAAGTGAAAAAGAAAGGAACCATCTAGGCATAGTCATTATTATTAGTAGAGACGTTTTATTATTCCATAGAGACGTAGTTAAATCTACTGTAGGCTCAGCGTTAGCCAAATATATTCTGTCAGTTTCTCCACGTTAAACATTACGTTTAACCAAACTTTTATTTTGATGGGTTGCCGTGAAGACCTTTGGGTGTCTGTTCATATGACAGTTTCCTTGAATGAAACCGCAAGTGTCATGCTCATGTGTGTGTGCGGGTGCGTTGCCGCGCCTTTGTATCTGCGCCTGTTATTCAAACAGAGATGCAGAATTTGCAGGAGTAATATTTAAATAGTAATTTGCAGTTTAATATTCAACGACACTAGTATATATTCGGCTACAGTCTAGAGCCCTGAGCTTGGATTAACACGGAAGCTGCATGTACCGAATTTACTCGGGAGGCAGTACCGGTAATACAGAAATGCTGGTATCATCATATTTTTTAAATTTCACTACCAACATGGTACTAAAGTACCTGTACTTGTGACAACCCTACATTTGCATGTTTACATTTACATTTGTTCATAAATAAAAAATTCTAAGTCAGTCTAAATTAGCTCACTCTGATTAGATGCAAAGTGCGAGCTACCTCCAATCAGGCTACAAGCTACTGGTAGCTCGCGAGCGACGTGTTGGAGACCCCTGATAAATACTATCCCATCAATTTTGTCTGGAAGGGAAACTCTTACAATTGCATATGTAATAAGGTCAGATGCGAAAATAACTCTCTCCGCACTTTTTTAGCTCTAATTTCTCACTGTTTGTCTTTAGGAAATCCTGACAGTAGTTTGTAACGGCAAAAGAGGGTTTGCATTGGCGTTAGCTGTTAGTAAATCTGCCCTTTTGTATTGCTCAAAATGAATCAAAAAACATTGAAATGCAAACTCAGAAAATGACACAAACCTGCAATAATTAAATGTGATAAAGGGGCCATGATTTGGCTTTTTTTTACATTTTCTTATACTGTCGTCTGAGGTTAACTTATAAAGTTTGCGTGGTTTTTACATTCAAAAACATCATAATGAAAAAGGCTATTTTCACACTGGTTTTGAGTCTAGCTCCTGAAACGCGCGTTTTTTTGGAGCGTGCCGCACCGAGGACTTGGAAGTAAATGGCCACTGCTATGATTGGATAACAGTTTTGCATATTATAATGAGTTTCGTCTCCCTCAACAGTGCACATGGGGAATTGTTTTAGTAAACTTCTAATGTGGAAAAATGGCAACCGGAATAATAATAATAATAATAATATATTTTATTTGTAAAGCCCTTTTCATAGTTAAAAACAATCCCAAAGTGCTACACATAAAAATAAAAATAAAAAATAAAAAATGCTTGTTTAAAAAGAAAGGTTTTTAGTTCTTTCTTAAAAGAGTCTATGGCTTGAGGAGCCCTTAGGTTTTCTGGAAGGGAATTCCAAAGACGCGGTGCGGCTGAGCAGAAGGCTCGATCCCCCATAGTGCGGAGCTTAGTTGTGGATGGTTGAAGAAGGGCTTTATTTCCAGAACGGAGGTTGCGTGAAGAGTTTTGTGTTGCGACGAGTAGTTCCTTTAAGTAGGGGGGTGCGTTTCCGTGGATGCATTGATGGGTAAGTAAGATGATTTTATAATTAATCCTGTATGAAACAGGGAGCCAGTGGAGCGAGTGAAGTATGGGTGTGATATGGTCATATTTTCTTATCCTCATTAGGATCCTGGCAGCACTGTTCTGAATGTATTGTAATTTTTGTAGACTTTTGCCAGGAATCCCAAAAAAGAGAGCGTTGCTGTAGTCCAGCCTGGATGAAATAAAAGCATGGACAAGTTTTTCAGCATCTGACAGACCAAGTGTGGGACGGAGTTTAGCAATGTTCCTGAGATGATAGAAGGAGATCTTACACAGATGTTGTATGTGGGCTTCAAATGTGAGTTGAGCATCAAATCTTACTCCCAGGTTAGTGACTGTCGATGAAATTGGAATGTTTTGACCAGAGAACGTGATGTGCGTTATAGGTGATGACTGGACCTGGTGTGGTGTACCCACTAAAATAGCTTCTGTTTTGGAGCTATTTAGCTGTAGGAAGTTTGCCTTCATCCATGCCTCAATATCCTCAAGACAGGAGCTCAGAGATGACAGAGTGGCTGTAGATGAAGTGAGGTTGGTTTTTATATATAGCTGAGTGTCATCGGCATAGCAATGAAATGATATTCCATGCCTGTTGATTATGTGGCCAAGGGGAAGGGTATAAATGGTGAACAAAATCGGGCCGAGGACCGACCCTTGCGGGACACCACAAGTTACTGTATGCGTCTGAGACTTTACACCTCCCAAGGAAACATACTCTGTTCTTCCAGACAGGTATGACTGGAACCAGCTCAAAGCAGTGTCAGAGAGTCCGATAGAATGATGGAGACGCTGAAGGAGGATATTGTGATCAACCGTGTCAAAAGCAGCAGATAAATCCAGTAAAATGAGCAACGATGGTGTGCCGGTATCAGCTGCCATCAACAGGTCATTTGTGACCCTGATCAGGGCTGTTTCAGAACTATGAGCGGAACGGAAACCAGACTGAAATTTTTCAAAAAGGGAGTTTGAATTTAGATGATCCTGAAGATGGGCAGCAACAACTTTTTCTAGAACTTTGGACAAGAATGGAAGGTTGGAAATAGGCCTGTAGTTTGCAAGAACTTCAGGGTCTGAAGTGGGGTTTTTCAGAAGGGGTTTGATGACAGCAGTTTTAAGAGCAGATGGAACATGACCAGTACATAGAGAATGGTTGATGACTTTGGTTATTAAGGGACTAAGAGAGCTGATGTGTGTTTTCACCAAAGCTGTGGGTAAAGGGTCCAGCATACAGGTGGAAGCTTTCATCCTGCTGATAATGTCATCAACTTGTTGCTTAGAGATTTCAGGAAAACAACATAGAGGCTGGAAGGTCCCAGGCTGTGGGTCGGCAGTAGGGACAGATAGAGCAGCAGTGCTGGAAAGGAGAGAGTGGATGGTCTCAACTTTTTTCCTAAAGAAGGTGATGAAGCTGTTGCATTTCTCTTCTGATGTGTCATTGTGTGAAGTAGTTTGTGGCTTGATGAGATGATTTATTGTGGAGAAAAGCTGCTTGGAGTTCCCCTGATTTTCACTAATGATGTTTGAGTAGAACTGTGTCCGTGCTTTTTTTAGTGACATTGAGTACGCCTTCTGATGTTCTTGATAGGCTATTTTGTGAACAGTAAGTCCAGTTTTTGAAACACGTCGCTCAAGTACACGCCCTGCTGTTTTCATTTTCCGTAGTTCTGGAGTGAACCAAGGGGATGTACGAGAAAAAGTTCTTTTTTCAGGTGCATGGAGGTCCAAAATACTGCTCAAAGTGTTATTATAAAAGTCCACAGAATCATTTACAGATGTGAAATTTGCTGAAGGGATTTTCATGAGGTCCAAAGCCAAAGTATCTGGGTTGATATTTTTTATGTTTCTGAAATGGATTAGACGTTTTGGTTTGATGTAATGAGAAAAGTTCACCTCCATTGAGATGGCTTTGTGATCGGACACTCCAAAATCATATACCAATAGATTTTCAATGGGGACAGAGTCAGTAATGACCAGGTCAAGTGTATGTCCTCTGTTGTGTGTTGGGACATCCACATGCTGTTTGAGATTCAGACCATCCAATAGCTGTAAAAAATCAGCTGCTGGGTGACAGGAGGGGGTGTCAACATGAATGTTCAAGTCTCCAAGTATAACAATGTTAGCAGATGTGGTACAGAATGAAGTGAGAAATTCATTTATTTCTGACATAAAAGCTGGATTTTGCTTAGGAGGCCGGTAAATAAGAAGAATAGTCACAGTGAGAGGTGGTTTGCATCTGAAGGCAAGGCATTCAAAAGTAGACTGTTCAGGCAGAAACAACGGGGTGAGTTTTAAGTCACTGCGATGTAGTACTGCTAGGCCACCACTGCGACCCGAGTGGCGTGCTTTCTCCAAATATTGATAACCAGGAGGACATGCTTCATTTAATGCAAAATATCCTTCTGGCTGATGCCAGGTCTCAGTATGACACATGATATCAATATTCCTGTCCAATATGTGGCTGTGTATAAGACAAGATTTATTTGTGAGAGACTGTGTGTTAAACAGTTCTATTTTGATATTTGATGGAGCAGTGTACTGTAGAGAACGAAGTACACTGAAGTCCACTCCACGTTTTATGTTCCGCTCCGTAGTGACGGGTCTTATGCATGTAGACTTCCCAACGCTTTTTGTTCCAGGTAGAGAGGCATTCTGATGACGTAGATGCCGTGCGACAATGCGCTCGCTTGACCAAAGTGATGGAATAGAGTCACCGGACTGATAGAAAACAAACTTTCTAAGGCCACTTCTATGGATGTAGCGGGGTCGGCTTTGAAGTTGAAGCTGTTTAATGGCTGGAATATGTATTGGACTGAAGTTATTCCTTAACTTAAGCAGTTGCGGGATGGAGTACCTTAGCGTCATGTCGCCCTAAAGAGAAGATCCGAAAATTATCCAGCCAGTCGGCAAGTGGCTACTCGCTGGGGAGATGTTACTTTATCCAGCGAGGGCTAACTTGGCAGTGAAGTGTTGTCCGTTTAGACGCTGTTTATGCTGGTGTTGATGAGTGATATCAAGACCAGGGCCAGTAATAAAAACTCTAATGCAACGGCTCAGGTACAGGCAGCACGAAAAAGATTGCCAGCAAACATAGGTATGATGCAAAAAATCCATACATCCATATAACCCGAAAAATAGCAGATAGTGACTTTGCAAATCCTTTGCTGTTTCCTATTTGGAAGCACTGAAGCAACCGCAAAAATCCAAACAAAAACAGCAGAAGATGAACGATGAACAACGTCCTCTCAGCGGTCGCCAGCAATCAGCAATGGTCCCAACTGCAGCCCTGATCATTTGACTAGTCACAGCCACAAGAAAACAAAACAAAATCTAAATCTAACTGTACAGTTAACTTGATTTGTGAGTGGAGAAGCGGCGAACAGACAATGCCAGCGTCCTCTCCCCCTCGTTGCTCAAAATGATACGTCCATACGTTTTCAACCCAGATTCTGATCCCGAATTGCAGGACAATGAATCATCATTATCATCATCATTAAAAACAAGTAGAAAACCCTAATATTTGAGCTGTGCCTTCTGCTGTACAGGTGCATCTGCATTTCCTTCAGCCTAAGGCATATTCATAGGCATTGCATTTGCCAAAAAATAGAACTTATTTATTTATTTATTTATTTATTTATTTATTTATTTATTTATTTATTTATTTATTTATTTATTTATTTAATTTATTAGACCAGCCCATGTAAGAAAAAGTAACTAACCATAAAAAGTAACTAAGTAACACAATTAGTTACTTTTTATGAAATAGTATTGTAATGCTAGCCTGACGGGGTCATACTCAATTCTAGTCAGAATATGAGTCTGAAACTGCTCCATTGGGCTTTGATTATTTGGGCGTGTTTCAACCGAACCAGGAAAGACATCAATTGGATAGACCTACAACCAATCAGAGCAACGAAGCGACGCATTGTCAAATGTCAACAAAGTTCAACTGCACTGTGTTGCCAAGTCCGCGTGTTTTCCTCGGGTTGAAGCGACTATTATGTGATATATAGACCCATGAGTGTGAATTTTAGCAGGCAACCTTGCCAAAATAACACACATTTTACCCCCAGAACACCATTTTCCCCCCGGGGAACCCCCCCGAGAAGCTATTGTTTAGGGCTAGTAGTTGGCGGGTTTTGTTGTAAAAACTTGGCAACCCTGTCTGCACGCGCGCTGAAATACACGATCTTTGCCGTTGTTGTTAAAAAATAAAATAATTTAATAATACACAGAGTACTTACCCAACATGATCATCATTTCTGAGAGAAATAGTGAAGGTGAATGCAGACACAAGCAAGCTCTCCGTTTAGGATTCAAATAAATATAATCCAAGCGCCTTTGATGACGTGCATGATTACGTTACTGTTGATCATCTGTCCGCCATCGTCTAAAGCCCGCCCTGATGATTTTATTGGTCTGAGCAGTTTCTGTTCGGGGATAATTACTCCTCTATGGAGCGAGGCCAGACCGAACTGCCCGACCTAAAAATGTTGTGGGCGGGGCTAAGTTCGGCTGGCATCCAGGCTATTGTAATGCATTACTTATAAAGTAATGAGTGAGTGAATAATGACAGACCTTTTTATTCTGGGGAGTCCCATCTATTAAAGAGACATGAAATCAAAACTATTTACTGAGTGTTAAATCTGTTCGATTATCTTCAGCAGGACTAATTTGTAACAGAGCACAAGAGAAGTTAAAGTTCACGACCTCTTGGCTGACCTGACTTAAGGCCAGCTAGCTAAAAACACCACCTCCCCCAACCCATGGCGGTTTAATCTTTCTCTGGCTGTGTTCCCATTGCACTAATCCTGCCATTTCTCTCTTGTAAATGTCAGTGCGTATCTATCTCCGTTCATCTGTTCCCTGGACAACGCCTATCTCCTCTGCTGCATGCTTTCAGTGGCCGGGCAGATACTAATGAGGCTGCCCAGGAGAAGGATAAGAGAATAGAACTGTCTCCTTATTCTTTTCCTTTGACAGCTTTTGTGTATTCAGGCCTCAAGGCTGGATCTGACATAAACCCACTCAGCGTTTCTCCAGCGTTTTAGGGACTTCATCTCACACCTGTTGTCTGCAGTTGTTAAAGTTGAACTCAACATGGAAGGCCCGTCTTTTAAAGGGATGGTTAACCCAAAAATGAAAACTGTCTTCCTTTACTCACCCTCATCTTGCATTCAAAATGTAAGATTTTCAATTTGACTTTACAATAGAAGTCAATGGGGTCCAAAAGTTTCAAGCTCCAAAAAGGACATGTAAATATGTCACATTACAAGCAAAATGGATTTTGTGTTGACTCGAAGTTCCCGAACTTATGTAAAGACACATTTTTGCACAGACCGCTGGCTCACGCACAGCTCTAACCCTAGGGCAGCTATTTGTCTTTTCTCATCATCTCTCAGTGGGAAGAGTGCAGTTTACGTGGATTATTTCTCTGAAACTAGGTTACAGTGGATGCTGTGTGCATGGCCTGATTCGGTTGTGGCTGCCTCTGTAAATGAAGCGACCTCTATAACGGGGATATAAAGAGAAGCTGTATTTCCTACCACAATGGATAATATCAAAATATTCCAATGTAGATTACCTCTGCTTAAAAACAAATGAAAGTTTGAAATTAAATGAAACCCCATTTGGTTTAAATGTATTCGTCTTCCTTATCGACAGCAGGATCCGTGTGGAGTATGTTTATGATGGATGGATGTGCTTTTTTGAGCTTCAAACTCCAATGGACCCCGTCACTGCTAAATATAAAGCTGGGAAGTGTCAGGATATTTATTGATATAACTCTGATTGTGTCATATACACCCAGGATAAACCATCCTGGGTGTATATGACACAATCAGAGTTATGTAAATAATGGGGTAATTTTCATTTCTTTTTAAAGTGAGCTATTTTGAAGCACTAGATTGAAGCACTAAAATTGCTAACTCAAAAAAATAAAAAATAAAATAAAAAAATAAATTAAACCTACATATAAGGTAAGATTAAAAAAGAATATAAATAAAAATGACAAAAGCAGATGACAAAATTACAAAAAAACTTAAATTAAAATTAAAAATGACAATATTAAAATCAAATTTAGTTTACACATTTTACACTTTTATCAAAAATATGGTAAACACTACAATAAGGTTCAATGTTTTTCACATCGATGCATTAACTAACATGAACTATCTATGAGCAATGTATACATTATACTTAAATTATTAATCTTTGTTAATGTTAGTAAAAACGCAACTGTTTGTTGTTTGTTCATGTTAGTTTAGTAAATAACGTTTACAAATCCAACTTTTGATTTAAAAAATGTATTAGTAAATGTTGAAATTAACATTACTAAAGATTAAAGGGGGGGTAAATTGCTGTTTCATGCATACTGAGCTTTTTACACTGTTAAAGACTTGGATTCCCATCCTAAACATAGACAAAGTTTCAAAAAACTAAGTTGGACGTTTGATACTCCTTCCGGTTTCTCACAAGTTTCGGAGAGTTTTTTTCGAGTATGGGTCGGCTTGATGTCGATAGAGCGGAAGGTCCTTGTATGGGCCGTACGGGCTCTGGGCATTTGAACCGATTTGAACACCGAAATGACGGGAAGCGTCACAACATACGTTCGTACGGTCGTGTCGCAAAGTGGATTTCCACGGTCACTGCTGTCAGGACTTCACCAAATCATACCAAAGAAGTGTGTTTTTGACGGAGCGGTCCCAGCGATAAAGGTTCGGTCCTGCTTTGGAAGCAGCCGGTGAGTAAAACTGCTTCAAATGTCTGTGCTGTCGGCTATCGTCACGTGAGTAAACATCAGTAAACGACACGATCGTGTATAACGTTAGTTAATTTATCAATGGAGCATGCAATCTATGGTGTGTGTTTAAATACATTTGTTTAGCTGACCAATATAGGTGTCAGTTTGTTTATTGTAAAACCACCCAAACATAAACCTAGCATTCTCACAAAGCGTGCTTCGTCATTCAAATGCGCTAACGTTACTCCATTGTTTGTATAACGTTACACTAGTCTGACGTGCAAAACCGTTTTGCTTGCTACTGCTAAGGTTTAGTCGCATACAATAGTCCATAAACCGAATCATGTCCTCATAAACGGCGAGTAAACACACACAAATGTTGACAGGCCACTAAATACAGTACATACCACAGAGACGGACGTCCTGCTGTTGCTGTTTCTCCTGTTCAATTTATTTCATCCTCCGGATCTGATTCTGGATCAGCGTTTTTTCTTCTCCACGCTTGAGGACGTCACTGCTTTGTGCGTTCTCGTCATTCTTTAGCTCCGCACACACAGGATAAGCCTCCAGGCGCTCGGTTTTTCTCGGAAAGACTCGGTACAGCCTATATTTCTTTTATAAATATAATAAAACTAAAGACTTTTCGGAGATATGAAGGATGCAATACTACACTATAGGTACTCAAGATTGACATGAGATTGACTGAAACTGAGTGTTTCACCCCCCTTTTAATGATTGCTGTAGAAGTGCACTAATGTTAACTTATGAAACCTTATTGTAAAGTGTTACCACTAATACAGTAAAATAATACTCATAGTCACTGGCTATATAAATTGCATTTCAACTTTGTTTTTATTTTTTTACTTTAACTGAGTAGATGCAGACAAAAGCAAAAATGAGCATAATGTCTCCCTAGAGCTGATCTGCCGTTGCCAGATATACTGCGGGCTGGGAGAAGGGTCAGTGCTTTATTACCGCATTTGTTCATTTCCCAGAGTGATCCTTGAATTTGAGATGCCCCCACACACACACACTCAGCGGTGGTTAATCACAGGAAGTGACAGCGCTTGAGTCCGACTCTGTCAGGTTTAAGCTCTCAGCTTCGAGTGGATGGAGGACATTCACTGTCTTCCTCCGCCTCTCTTGAGTCCAACACTAAAAATCAGTTTTCCCTGGTCTTGCATCTGTCCGCTGGGGCTGCGCCTCGTGCAGGGACAGGTGTGCGAGAAAGCTCTCAAATTATCACACGGTGGTCCCATGAGACTCACCTTCATCTGTGAACACTTGCCCGTGTGTTGGCCAAAGTAGGAGTGTTTTCTAACCAGTTATGGATGAGATATCGATAAAAAGCTTTACGAGAATTAACCAGCGTGGTTGGATTTCTTTCCATTTATGTGAAGCTACCAAAAGTGCCAATCTTGGTTTCCCGCTGTGTTAAGATGTGGCTGAAGAGCATTTATTATTAATCAGCAGTAATAAATGTTTGTAGAGATATATACATTATTAAGGCCATAGGCTCTCAGCGGCCGTCAACCTTTAACTGGTCGATTTAATAGATTTAACAGGTTTTGTAAGGCTTCTGTAACACAAAAATGGAGGTGTTTTTACCCTCAGGAGTGTTGGGTGGATTGTGCTAATTGAATGGACCCGTCTTGACCTCCAGATTTAAAACAATACATGATATTTTTATATTTTCAATCCAAGCTTGAATATGATTATTATTTGAATAAAAAATGGATATGCTACATCAGTGGCGTAACTTACTAATGATGGGCCCCAGTGCAGGCTATGGGCCCCCTGGGCTGCACCCTAACCTAGCCTATGTAACACGGGTGATGATGGTGAAAATGACTGTCGATATTCGAACCTAAGGCAGCACTCGCATGCATTGAACAAAGTTTATAAAGAGAGACCGTTTTGCCCACGTTTTTCTTTTATAATCGCTGGTGTTAGTGTATCACTGAGGAGTGTATCCATCAAGAGAAACATAAACAAAGTATTATTTTCAAGTCGCGGTTTCTGTTCGCGTCATCACATTTCGGACATATTGTTTCGGTGATGAAAGTCTTTCGGCCAAGAATGCCACGAGAATGCACATGGTCCATTTTCGGCCGAATATTTGATGCATCCCTAATTAAAATAATGAATAATAATGAATAATAATAATAATAATAATAATAATTATTATTATTATAATAATAAATTATATTATGGGCTATTATTTAAACATAAGTATGAAACTAAATAGGCTACGGTTTCTTTAATCCTCTGGCTGAAGAACGCACCGGCGAGTTCTGATGTTTTTTTCCCCTCACAAATCATTACGGGGGATATAACTCGCAATACTCCGTAATTTTTGGGCAAAACTTCGTGCTTTAGTAAAATAAATAAAAAAAGGTGCGCTTTCTATCTGCGAGAATCTGAAACTCGGTGAATACATGACATAAACATGAAACATCCGTCTAAAGAAAGCTTGAAATCGCTAGATTTAAATCAAATAATTCACATTTTATAGTGAATAGTGGAGCTGACTGGCATAGAGCGGAATATCTAGCGGAGCGTCACGCAACTGTGCTCCGCTCACATGCTCTGATGAAAAAGGTGGTTAGTATCCTAAGCGTGACGGTAGAGCTGTGTGATTTTCAAATCTGAAACCAGTGCTTTTCATTTGAAATGTGAGTGTCACAATATTCTGCAGAGTCACTTTGTCGCCCGGGGCCCGTTTGCATTGTGGGCATAGGCCCGTGTGCGCTGCGGGCCCCCTTACCGCACGGGCCCCAGTACTGTCTGTAGTTAAGCCCCTGTGCTACATTGTTCTATTCAGCTACTGCTACGACTGACCATATGAAAGTAAAACTATTTAAAAGACAAATTTCTAAAATACCCCCCCCCCCCCTTTTTTTTTTTACAAACTATTTGCCGCAAGTTATTTGCTACAACTTTGTCATTGTCATTAAATAGCATTGATTTGAAGTTTGTTCAGACATTGAAATATTTAGGTAGGGTCGCACCAAATCGACACCAAAAAACTAGCACTGATGAAAGCTGACTGTGTTGTTAAGCAGCACCTGAACATACCTGTCAACTAGTGTTGGAGAAAACCGTCTATTCATCATTCAAAAAGAGAAAGCAAAACTAAGATTGGAGGTAAACAAACCATAAACAAAGTAGCGCGTGCTTGCTTACCGTTTTGAATATCAATATCAATTTGATTTTGAAATTGGTGAGGACAGCCCCGGAAGCTGAGGAATAAGGAAATGAATAGGATAATGTATTAGAGTTTTTAGTCAATATTGACCTTAACAATATGCTAATTAGTTAATTTTGTAATGTTACTGGTAACTAATAAAGATAAGGCAGTTTAAAAGAAACTTAACTCCGTTTATAGTGCAATGCAATTGTCAATGTGTCTACTGTTTTGTTCCTTGCTATTTGGAGAAGCCAAACACATGTCAGTGTCTGTCATTAACAGAAATGAACTGTTGGAAAACTTATTTCACATCAATTTTGTCAAATTTGACCTGGTGGACATGACACACAGCAATTCTGTTAAGTCTCACTTGTGCCATTATTGTTCTGAGCCATGCTTTCAGTCTCCTAAGAGCACTGATACTTCTTTCAGCCTCAGGTGATGAGACTGAGATGACTAAAAGCTGCCTGACAAGGGTTTCAACTTTATCAAACAGCCCTCTCCCTTCAACAAGACCAAGCTATGTTGTGTTTTCATGTTTCATGGGCAATTTACACAGACACAATAATTTTTATATGGTACAAACTATAATCCATCCCCTTACACAAAACCTACTCATTACACTAAACTTTCTGCATTTTTACATTAAAAAAACACCATTTAGTTTGATTTATTTTACTCATGGGGACCAACATTTTTACCATCTTTGTGGGGACATTTTGTCCTCATAATGAAGGGTTTCACACACACTCACACACACACTAGAATTTAGCTTGTCCAGTGAGTGGCACTAAAAGCATGTTCATTTTCATCCAAAACAGATGAATGTGAATCTGATTTATTACATTGGTTGTCATACACTATATTGCTATAGTTTATCTGCCTGTTACATGCACATGAACTTTATTGACATCTCATTCTTAATATGTAGGGTTTTATATTGAGTTAGCCCACCCTTTGCACCTATAACAGCTTCAACTTTTCTAGTAAGGCTTTCCACAAGATTTAGGATGGTGTTAATGGGAATTTTTGACCATTCTTCTAGAAGCACATTTGTGAGGTCAGGCACTGATGTTAGACGAGAAGGCCTGGCTCTCAGCCTCCGCTCTAATTCATCCCAAAGTCGTCATATCGGGTTGAGGTCAAGACTCAAGTCAAGTTCCTCCACACCAAACTCGCTCGCTCGCTTGCTTTGTGCACTGGTGCGCAGTCTTGTTGGAACAGAAAGGGGCCATTTTCCAAATATTCCCTCAGAATTGGGAGCATGACATTTTCCAAAATGTCTTATGGTGAAGCAGTAAGAGTTCCTTTCACTGGAACTAAGGGGCCAAGCCCACCCCCTGAAAAACCACCCCACACTATAATCCCCCCTCCACAAAACTTTATACATGGCACAATGCAGTCAGGCAAGTACCGTTCTCCTGGCAACCACTCAACCCAGACTCGTCCATCGGATTACCAGACAGAGAAGTGTACTCTACCCTGCTCTAGTGTCCAGTGGCGCCATGCTTTTCACCACGGCATCCCACACTGTGCATTGCACTTGGTGTAAGGCTTGGATGCAGCTGCTAGGCTATGGAAACCCATTCAATGAAGCTCTCTAAGTTTTGTTCTTGAGCTAATCTGAAGGCCACACAAAGTTTTGAGGTCTGTAGCTTTTGACTCTGCAGAAAGTTGGTGACTTTTGTGCACCTCAGCATGCACTGACTGACACTGACAACTTAAGTTGTGTAAGTTGGAATACTCTGTGATTTTTACGTGGCCTACCACTTCATGGCTGAGTTGGTGTTGTTACTTATTCCTTAAACTTTGTTATAATACCACTAACAGTTGACCGTGGAATATTTAGTAGTGAGGAAATTTCACAAATGGACTTATTGCACAGGTGGCAACCTATCACGTTACAACGCTCAAGTTCGCTGAGCTCCTGAGAGCGTCCCATTCTTCCACAAATGTTTGAAAAGAATCTGCATGCCTAGTGCTTGATTTTTATACACCTTTGGCCAGTGATTTGAATGATTCAATGATTTGGAGGAGTGTCCCAGTACTTTTGGCAGTATAGGTTATGTTTCAAAGCAGTTCGGAAATTAAATGTCTAGTGAATGGTACTAAAAATCTTAATTTATTTTTACTAGTATTTGAGCTCTATCATGACTCATATTTCATGCATTATCGTCTTTTATTATTCGATTATTTGCCTCTATAAACATGATTTCTGTCAAAAGGAATAAGTTATTGGTGTTGTATTGCCAGTAGTGTTCATTTCTGTTGGTGGGATATTTTGCAAGTTATTTAGTGTATTTACACTAAGTTATAATACACTATTTCTGACAATATCTATGACTTATGACTATATCTATGTCCATATGTGTGCATTGATTTGTTTTAAAAAACTTCAGGCGAAACATTTAGTGTAAGAGGCTTTTTACTTGAAGGCCTAGTGTTTCCGTCTCTCACTTTGCATGCATAATTTGTATTTGTGAAATGATAGTTGGGTGTCTCACATAAAACTCAAAACTCAAGGAATGCCTGTCTAGTGCCAAAGCAGCCGGACACCCTCAGTGAGACTTGGCAAATATCACGTTTGTGCACCCAGGCAACAGAAGTCAAGACAAACAAGCACACTTTGTTTCACCTGTGCCCTTAGGATTCTAGCTAAATGCCTGAAATTGTTAGCGTTTAGCTAATCCTCTTCTCCAGTTACCCTGAGCTGTTATGTCACAGTTCTTGGGCGTCCTCCTGAGCACACAGTCTGCCAAGTGCCTTACGATGTCAAACAACATGACGGCTCGGACTCCTTTAGGTTTATCTGCTCTGAGACCGATTATGACCTGATAGTGTTCGTTGTGTTTAAAGCAATCTTTCCCACTAATGTGTTGGTATACATGCTAATATTATTAATGTGTCTGAGCGTGTGATCTGGCCGGCACTGTTCTCAGGCTGCAGAGAGAGTCCAGAAGCTCGTACTGTGGATGAATGAGATTTGTAGCTCTTAGTGTCAGTCCACTGAAGAAGAACGTTCCGACATCCCAGAGCATTTACATTGATCCTTATTATTGAACCACACTTCATCCTAAAGAAATACCTCATGCTTCAAGTGTGTGATGCCTCTGCACTCTTGCACACATGCAGAGTAAATGCCAGGCCAGTTTGTCACAGTAGTTTTAGTTGCTGTGCCCCTTTCCTCATTTCGAGTCAAAACGCCTACAATTGTTGTACCTGTTTAAAGATAAAAAACAACATAGTTTCCACATATTCATTATATCAAAAAATATGAATGTATAGTATCAATAAAATATGAAAATATTTACTCTGGATCCAAAATTAACACTTGCCAAACACCAAATGTAAGTAAAAAAAAAAAAAAAAAAAAAAAAGACTTTTGGCCAGCATAATAATACATAAATCAAATTACAGTTTGACCTTTGCTGATGTGCGTGATTTGAGTAATTCAAACAAAAGCATGCACATTTTGTACCTATGTCTGAAGTACAACTTCTTAGCACATTTATTTAGGAGGCTAGAAGATCTTTGGCACAAGTTTTGGAATATTGTTTGCATTAAGTCACAAATATGAGGAAACAATATTTTTTGTACTGTGTATATGTGACACTGTTACTTGCCTGTTACAAATATGCAAGAAAAAAATTGTTAAATAATGGTCAGATAAAAGGTTATATTATATATTTAAAATAATGAAAAATACAGTTTCTTGAAAATATATATTTCCATTTTCAGACGGCAAAAAAGGATGCTTTATTTGATTGGAAATTGGACTGCTTTGGCTTATGCTTTGGTTTTTGAGTCATCTAAAATAAATTGCTTGTAAGAGTCATTCGTTTGTCAAAAGGTTGAACTACACGGCTGTGTTTGTTCACTTGAAAGAACTCAGAGTCATTTGTTCAGGAATTAGACTGAAACTGATCACACTGTATATTTTTGGGTCATTTAAGCCCATTTAAGGCATTTGTTCCCGGGCCGCTAGATTTGGTCCATTCACACTGCCAGGGAAATACCGTAATATGTGCGCTTTCACACACAACCCGTAACGGTCCCGGATCGAGTTAAAACGTGACATCCGGATGTGACGTATAATGGCGAGCGATCTCAGCTTCAGCGCTGATAGTAAGGAGCTCCGTGGTCTCGACTTGTGTCCAGTTTGCGCACATTTCTGCTTGTTTAATTTTAGTTTCTTTTGTATACGAACACTTTCTGTGTTTAAAACACCGACTAGCTCTTCTTGCACTGCAGGGTTGTATTATTGAAAAAACAAGCTCTAGGAGTCGCACGATAACTACGTACACGTTGCGGCATTAGTTTTGGCTTTTGTTCACACAGCGCTCGTCCCGGGTCGAACCCCGCAATGTTACTAGGTCCTGACCCGGGTCGAATTCGGTAATCAATTCCGGGACGTGGTTGCTTTCACACAGAAGGCGACCCAGCAATGTTCCGGGAATATTGCGGGTCCGACGTGCAGTGTGAAAGGGGCTTTAGAAGAACCGGCTAATAGTGTTGTAATCAAGACCACCTAAACCGAGACCAAGACCAGATCAGCCCTTCTTAAATTAATCTAAAACATCAATTTTGCATGAAATCAATATCATGTTTGCAGTTGTGCTCATATTTGTGAAAACGGCTCTCCTGCAATTTTGCTTAATTACACTGATCGGGCTTAACGTTATTACCTAATATCATGTTGGTCCCCCTTTTTGCTGCCAAAACAGCCCTGAGCTGTCGAGGGCTCCTAGACCCCTGAATGTGTGCTGTGGCATCTGGGATCAATATGTTAGCAGCAGATCCTTTAAGTCCTGTATGTGGGACTTGTTTGTTCAGCACATCCCACAGATGATCGATTAGATTGAGATTGGAGAATTTGGAGGCCAAGTCAACACCTCATTGTTGTTGTGCTGCTCAAACCCTTCCTGAACCATTTTGCTTTGTGGCAGGGCGCATTATCCTGCTGAAAGAGCCACAGCCACCAGGGAATACCGTTTCCATGAAAGGGTGTACATGGCCTGCAACAATGCTTAGGTAGGGGGTACCTGTCAAAGTAACATCCATATGGATGGCAGAACTCAAGATTTTCCAGCTGAACATTGCCCAAAGCATCACACTGCCTCCATCGGCGTGCCTTCTTGCCATAGTGCATCCTGATGCCATGTGTTCCCCAGGTAAGTGACACACACTCACCCGGCCATCCACGTGATCAATTTGAGCTACACTAGCTCGTCTGTTTGATCCGACTACACGGGTCAGCCTTCGCTCCCTATGGTTATCAATGAGGCTTGGCCGCCCATGACCCTGTTGCTGGTTCCCCCGCTGTTTCCTTCCTTGGACCACTTTTGACAGATACTGACCACTGCAGACCTGGAACATCCCACAAGACCTGCAGTTTTGGAGGTGCTCTGACCAAGTCATCTAACCATCACACTTGGCCCTTGTAAAACTCACTCAAATCCTTACATTTGCTCATTTTTCCTGCTTCTAACACATCAACTTTGAGGACAAAATGCTCACTTGCTGCATAATTTATCCCACCCATTAACAGGTGCCTTGATGAAGAGATAATCAGTGTTATTCACTTCATATAAAATTTCAATTTAGTGATATCCCCACATACAGTTGTGGTCTTGACCAGTCTTGAAATAAAATCCTGAGACAAGAACATGACTACCAATGTGGTAGAGACTGAGAAGAGACCAATACCTTAGAAACATTTTTTTAAAAATGAAAACTGAAAACTCGTACTTCAACACTACTGGCTCATAATAGTCGTTTGTTTGGGAATTGGACCAAAGCCATGATTTTTTTCTTGATTCACTTAAAAAGAAACTTCTCATAGGTCATTTGTTCTGTAAAAATTTGACTATGCCAATTGTGCTGTGTTTCACGCTGTAGATCATATGGATTTGATCTGGGTTTGTTTCTGCCACAGAATAAAAAACGTAATTGAGACTTTTTGCCACATAATTCTTTCTTTTATAACTTGCTATTGTGAGAGAAAAAGTCTGTAATTTTGAGATTAAAAGTTGCAATGATCTTTTAAATTGTTTAATTCCATGTCGGAAACAAGCTTCCATGAGATTCATTATAACCTTTATAATGGTTTTTGCAGCATTTTTTCTTTTAAAGGTGGACTTTATTCAGAACCAGTTCTTATTTGTTCCAAATGATCATATTGCTTTGTTTTCGTTGACTTTGAGTCCACTGTGGTCCCACAACAAAGGTTCTTTGTGTTCTTGAGGACTGGATCATAATGGACGAGTTGGGTCACCTCAGATGGTCGGCGGTGCAAAGGGGCCATTTGTCTTCTAACCCCGTAACAGAGAGTCACTCTGGCTAAAGGCCAACTGGCGCACAGGGAAAGATTTGCTGGACTGTAGTGTGATGTGTAAGCGAGAGAGACAAAACATGATGCTGCCACCGCTTTCAATGCTGGTCTCTAGAGAGATAGGCTCATGTCTTTCACTTTCATATGAATGGGGCCAAATCTGATACCACACAGATCTGCTCCCTGCGTAGTTGTGTTACCCTGGACCCCAGCTTTACAGAACAGAACAAACCTGCTGAAGAAAAGCACACTTGTGTAGTTTGCTGAAAGACTGGCTGTTTGACAATCTTCTGATGTTTGTAATTTTAGGCCTCACGGTACAATGGAAGTCTCTTTGTTGTTTTGGCTTCTTTCCCGTGTCACTGAGGCTGAAATACTCGCCGTGTCCCAATAGAAATTTCATTAGGCATTCCATTAAGCAAGTCATTTGGGTAATAATGTTATTTATTTATTTTAAATTCAGGAAATGAAATCTATGAAGATTGAAAACGATAAACTGAAAAAAAAATTCTTAACTTATTCGGTAACTTAAATGGGGTGTGTGGAAGGAAATGTATATATTTTTGTATATATATATATATATATATATATATATATATATATATATATATATATACATATTATATATATATATATAATATATTATTTTTTTTATTTTTTTTATTTTTTTTTTGCTTGTTAGACAGGTAGCTGCGTGGACCAGGAACTCATGAGTAATTTCATTTTGAATTGGGCTACACTGGTCCAGATTATTATAATTAACTAAAATTGAACCATAAACCATCATTACTTGAAATACAATTTAAATATTAACTGAAATAAAATATAAAAATACTTAAACTTATTTTATTTCAGATATAAAAGATATAAGCAACTTTTACTCTCTACTTGGCTACATTTTTGAATGTTTATATACTCTTTACTCCAATACAGTTAATCTAATAATTGTTTGCTGGAATCAAAATCTGTAGCAGGCATTTAGAGGCTGTTTTTTCAACCTTTTTAATTTAATATTTTGATTTTAGAAATTAAATGTGAATGCTCTCATCACAAATAAACTGTTTCTTGTTTTTCACTATCTCTTTGGTGTTGAGGTAGCCTGACGGGGTCATACTCAATTCTAGTCAGAATATGAGTCTGAAACTGCTCCATTGGGCTGTGATTATGGGGCGTGTTTAAACCGAACCAGGAAAGACCTCAATTGGACAGACCTACAACCAATCAGAGCAACGAAGCGACGCATTGTCAAATGTCAACAGAGCTCAACTGCACTGTGTTGTCAAGTCCGCGTTTTTTCCGCGGGTTGAAGCAACTATTATGTGATATATAGACCCATGAGTGCGAATTTTAGCAGGTAACCTTGCCAAAATAACACCCATTTTACCCCCAAAACGCCATTTCCCCCCCGGAGAACCCCCCGAGAAGCTATTGTTTAGGTCTAGTAGTTGGCGGGTTTTGTTGTAAAAACTTGGCAACCCTGTCTGCACGCGCGCTGGAATAAACGATCTTTGCCGGTGTTGTTAAAAAATAAAAGAATTTAATGATACACAGAGTACTTAACCAACATGATCATAATTTCTGAGAGAAATAGTGAAGGTGAATGCATACACAAGCAAGCTCTCCGTTTAGGATTCGAACAAATATAATCCAAGCCCCTTTGATGACGTGCATGATTACGTTACTGTTGATCATCTGTCCGTCATCATCTAAAGCCCGCCCTGATGATTTCATTGGTCCGAACAGTTTCTGTTCGGGGATAATTACTCCTCTATGGAGCAAGGCCAGACCGAACTGCCTGACCTAAAAGTATTGTGGGCGGGGCTAAGTTCGGCTGGCATCCAGGCTAGTGTTGAGGACTAGTACAAAACATAGGGGAAACAGGTGACTTGTAATTTGTAATGGAGTAATTTTTTCTGTAATCAGTACTTTAACTTAATGGGTTAGTTCACCCAAAAATAGAAATTCTGTCATTAATTACTTACCCTCATGTCGTTCGACACCCGTAAGACCTGTTCATCTTCGGAACAAAAATGAAGACTGTTGAAATCTGATGGCTCAAAAAGGCCTCCATTGGCAGAAATGTAATTTCCTATCTCAGTACCCATAAAAGGTAGCCTGACAAGCCGGACCCACATCAAGATGTTTGGTCTGGAAACTCACCATCTACAGGGCTCAATCCGAGGGGCGGGATAAACGGCTGTCTTTCAAACTCCCTCTGCACGCGAAAGGATAGCGCTACAACCAACCAGAGCAACGCAGGTGAAGCAGAGCTCGCTGACTGATTAAACATTCGCTGTATCCGGTCGGCAAAACTCAGAAGACATCTTCCCTTTTTAAGAATGACTTCAGTGCCATTCTTTTCTCAGAGAAAAGCTTAACTCCCAGTCTTCCAGGTCAAAGCTGATTCGAAAGACCGCTGTTCACCAGTTTCTGTGTTTACTAAAAGCACGCAAATGCAACTCGGCCGTCATTATGTTAAGCCCCGCCCACCGACTCTATACATGATGTGATCCGCCTGACCAGAGTTTGGTTTTTACAGCTCAGACTTGTTTTGAGAGTTGCTAGACGATACTCGCGGCAGATTAGATTTGCTGCCGCTAGGGTGCGTCTAGATTTCTGGGCTACATAAAAGGTACTAAAGACGTTGTTACAAAGTCCCTCCTATACAGTTGTTCTTTTTCTGCGCAAAAAAACAACAACTAAATAATGACTTATAAAGACATGGCCATATAGTTTAACATTGTAGCACGACTAATTTACTTATACATCATTCACAGTGTTTCATGGGCTTGGCCAATCATTTTGGTGCTTTTACTGTTTCCATGATAACAGCGACTTTGCTGATTGGTGGTTTACTCCTTGGGATTGCCGTTTATGTTGTTCCTTTGAATAATACTGATTCAATTTACTCAAAAAAGACGCATGGTTATTTTCTCGATATTTATTTAGTTCGAATTTAGTTTGAATAGTTCGAATTTCCCCAGATACTGTAGACAAGCAATTCAGTTGCTACTATACACAACAAAGTCTTAAAATGGCAAGTCATTGAAAAGAATTTTGAATAAACAGCAGAAATGGCCAAAGATGTCCATATTGCAACAGTAAAAATAGCATACTGTACATAACATGCAATAACCATTCTGTGTAAGGCCCCTAGTGGAATAGTTTAGCAAAATTCCTGCTTTCAGGGCTTTTTTGTGTTGAGGATATGAAGATATGAAGGCCCTGTATGTGTGTGCATGCATGCATGCACCTGGTTCCTCACTGGTCACAGTATCTTTGTGAAGCCTCTGTTTTATAATAAGACCATTTGTCACAGTGTGATGAAGCATATGACAAGTGCATCAACACCAGCGTCTGTGCTGATCTGGATCTGATGCTGCAAATGCAAAGGCTTCCCACACCTTCCTACATAAAAACACACATATATAACCATGGCGAGCTGGCACTCGCTTTAGGAGAACGGGTTGGCTCTTAGCACATTCTGTGCTCTAAACACACATAAGGCACAGGAGAGGGCAGGCTATTGTTTTATCATCTTTCATTAACGGTGTGCCGCCCCATATGACCTTGCGACGGCAATAAAAGCCAAGTTAAAGAACCATGCCAGGGTGATGGAGGAAAAATTTATTACGGACCAGTTTTTGCACCAGGTCTCCCTCTCTTGCTGACCGTGCTTTACTGGGGTCCTCGCTCTCTTAACCTCAAGTGCTTTCCTGTCGGTTGTGGTGAATGAATGGGCTCAGTTGGTTTATAGGGATGCCACAACCAGGAAATGTTCGCTGACAATTCGCTGACATTTTCATCCAAGTAATTGCGACTTAACAAATTAAAGGGTTAGTTCACCAAAAATGAATTCCTCACCCTAATGTTGTTCGACACCTATAAGACCTCGGTTCTTCTTTGGAACAAAAATTAAGATATTTTTTTGAAATCCGATGGGTCAGACAGGCCTTCATTGACACCAATGTCATTTCCTCTCTCTCTCTCTCTCTCTCTCTCTCTCTCTCTCTCTCTCTCTCTCTCTCTCTCTCTCTCTCTCTCTCTCTCTCTCTCTCTCTCTCTCTCTCTCTCTCTCTCTCTCTCTCTCTCTCTCTCTCTCTCTCTCTCTCTCTCTCTCTCTCTCTCTCTCTCTAGACCCATAAAATCACTAAAGACGTCGTTACAAAGCCCATCTCACTACAGTGGCTCTACAATAATTTCATTAAGCGACGAGAATAGTTTTTGTGCACAAAAAACACACACTAAATAACGACTTATATAGTGATGAGCAATTTCACACGTCCAGGGCACGAAAGCTCCCGTTCCAACACATCCCAAAGATGCTCTATTGGGTTGAGATCTGGTGACTGTGGGGCCATTTTAGTACAGTGAACTCATTGGCATGTTCAAGAAACTAATTTGAAATAATTCGAGCTTTGTGACATGGGGCATTATTCTGCTGGAAGTAGCCATCAGAGGATGGGTAAATGGTGGTCATAAAGGGATGGACATGGTCATAAAAAATGCTCAGGTAAGCTGTGGTATTTAAATTATGCCCAATTGGCACTAAGCTGCCTAAAGTGTGCCAAGAAACAAAAAATCCCCCACACCATTACACCACCACCACCAGCCTGCACAGTGGTAACAAGGCCTGATTGATCCATGTTCTCATTCTGTTTACGCCAAATTCTGACTCTACCATCTGAATGTCTCAACAGAAATCTAGACTCATCAGACTAGGCAAAATGTTTCCAGTCTTCAACTGTACAATTTTTTTCCCATTATAGGCATTTTCACCCACAGGACTGCTGCATACTGGATTTTTTTCCCTTTTCACACCATTCTTTGTAAACCCTAGAAATAGTTGTGCGTGAAAATCCCAGTTACTGAGCAGATTGTGAAATACTCAGACCGGCCCGTCTGGCACCAACAACCATGCCACGCTCAAAATTGTTTAAATCACTTTTCTTTCCCATTCTGACATTCAGTTTGGAGTTCAGGAGATTGTCTTGACCAGGACCACACTCCTAAATGTATTGAAGCAACTGCCTTGGCACGGTACGGCACTGCGCTGCGAGGCACTAAGCTTCTCGTCCGGTGTGCAACCCCTTTAAGGGCGCTGAGCTTCGCACCGGGACGTGAAGCTCAGCACTGCGCCGCGCCTTTAAAATTTGAACACATTGTTTTCAATGAGTGTATACACACCGGCGGCTGCATTCGGTGCCTCTCTGTGGCAACTCAGGAAGTTGTTTAAAATCCTGCCGCGCCACATAGCGCCCATTTCAAGGTTTTATATTAAATATATATTATATTTCCCTCAAATCGTCAATGTACATACTGATTTCACACTGTGCTACAAGATACACCCATCGTGCAGCTCTTCTGTCAGAAGTCGATTCTAAATTGAGCTTGAGCGTTTATAATGTGCACATCCGGTGTGTGATACCTGAGACGTGGCACTGAGCTGCGCGTCCGGTGTGAACTGTTCAGCCTTTTATTTTCAAACAAGAGTCAGACAATGATGGAGAGACTCAAGAAGAAGTGACAACATGTAGAATAAGATGGGAGAGGAAGATGCACAGAGAAAGAGAATATATGTTGCATAGAACCAGTTTAGTTTAGCTTAAAGGTGCACTATGCAACTTTCCGTCCACTGGAGGGCGCCTATTCAAAACAAATGCGTAGTTTGATGATGCAAAGTGTGAGCGCAGCATCTTGGGAGATGTGGTCTTCTCATCACAGCCGGTGGAAAATAGGTCTCGGGCAGAAATCACGTTCATGCATGCGGTTATTAACGTTACTGTAGTTTAAAGCAGAGCAGGACCGAGTGTTATGGACCTGAGCACAGCTGCTGGAGCGATTGTTAAACAAATACCCGCCTCGCGAATACCGGGACTTTTATTATGACGGGACGGGACACAGTAGCCGAGCGCCTGCACAGAATACGCTCTTCCGGTTATGATTATGAGGTAATGCAGCTCTGTTTATCATATTAGATACATTTAAGTGTGTTTAAAATGATGTTATGACGTTACTCCGTGCGTTCACTTGTTCACACTGCTAAGACTAAAGCGGTCCTGCCAAATATAAGCCGAAACCGAGGGTAGCGCTGATATGACGCAATTGACAGGCGACTCCCTCAAACGCAATGCCAAAACGTCCCGGTCCTTTGTTAAAATAGCAATTTTCTCACAATTTACAAATAGTTGGAAACATTTTGGATATTGTAGGTACTCAACTGAACAAAATATATAACACCGGCCTAGTGGTTTTTGGATATTTTACTGCAAAAATACTACATAGTGCACCTTTAATTACGGTTATAATTGTTGTTGTCATCTTGCTTTTATGACATGCTATTGCATTTTTGTAACATACTAAATTGCAATAAATGTGAAAAGACTGATGCGACAGCTTGAGCAGACTCCCAAATGTGCTCTACTAAAACAGCTCTTCCTCTTCTCAACATGGCCTCATCCCCCTTTTTTTTGGTCCCGTAGGGTGGGGTTTATGTACATTTTAAAGTTATTGATGTCACTAACCCGTGAAGAAGTTTGTTATGGGTAGGGTTAGGAATAAATTTTCTAAATACCTGAAAATCTTAAAACATTGTTTTTTCAGTTGTTTTTATTAGTGCGTTTAAATGTGTATGAGGTGCTCCATAGATTTCTTCTCAACGTTCACACTTAATTCTTCATTCATTTAAAAAGTATTTTGATATTTGTATGACTTTGTGTACTGGTCAAAATGTCTTTGATGTTCTTTGACAGTTTTAATTATTAGCAAAAAATATTAAACACACAAATGAAATCTACAGTCTATGCTCCATTCGTCTTGCTTGATATCTTCCAACGGAGCTGTATAGCAGGCTTACAGTGGCTTAAAGCAGCGTTTTGAACAAATACGCTTAGTTTTCCCACAGAAACACAGCCGTTAAAGCTCTTTCAGGGTTTTTGTTCTGCTAGCTTTTTGCTACTGGTTGCCATTCTTATCTCCATAAAGGAATAATTGGGTAAGTCAAGTAGGTCTGTTTCCAATTTGTAATAATGCCCATATGATTTAATCCTATTTATTTAGAAAAAAATATATAATATTGAATTAAGAAACACTCCACCTTCTATGGCAAAGGTGAACATATAAATGGCAAGTGACAGATATCAATTACAACTGAGTGTTGAGATAAGCTAGCAAAATGTTAATAAATGCTAAATTCTAATTAGCAGCTAAGACGCCTAATGCTTGCAGATTGACATTGACCAGAAGCTCAAAACTGTGAATAATAAATGGTAATTGCTCAATAATTTGCCTTCTAACCTATTAAAACAGTAAATTAAGCAACGATAGCTTTCATAATTGGTTAATATTTTAAAATGACATGTTTTGAATTACATTAAACACTTTAAACGGCTCATGTCATTGAATACAATCAAAGCCTTCAGTTGCTAATGATATCACGTATACGCACACACACATGGACGCACCGTGGTATATTGATATGGACTTTAGCAATGTAGTGTCTAAAACAGTTATAAAGTGCAATGCAAAATCTAGTTTAGTTTGGCCTTGGAAGATCCGAGATGGGATTTGAAAGCGGGAATCGCACCCTGACTGGGAACAAAGGCGCTACACTGTGACCCTTTAAGCGTACATCAAATGGATTTGACTTCAAAGCACCTGTATGTCAGGATGAGCTCCTAATGCATTGATTTGCTCACCGTTTGTCTGGTCTGATGTGACTTTTCTGATGTGATCTTTGAGAAGCAGACGGCCTTCTTTTAGCTCTTCTTTACAGCGTTATCTCTTTTGTGTTGCCTACATGTAGGGCTGTGAGTGTCTGTTTGGCCAGCAGAAGGTATCGATTGGGTTGGACAACATATTTAAAGGGTAATATGATGAATTAGATGTTAGGAGATTAAAGGTTGGTGCATTTTAAGATGCTGTGCAGAGGAACTGATTCTCAGTGGGTGCATCAGTGGTCATGTTTGTCCAACAAGAACATCTACTCCACTATTTCTAAATGAAAGGCCACTCCATCTTTGATGTCAGCTCCATCTTTAACGCCTTGACCAGTGTAAATCATGTTTTAAGATCATTGAGGTTTGCTTTGTAGTGCATCGGTGTGGAAGAGCATGGTCTCTCATCTCTCTGGGTTGTTTGATCTCCTTCTCCTTCTTTCAGTCTCTCCACAGCAAGCTGCTCGCTCACATCCTCGATGCCATGCTGAGATGGCGGCTGGGCCAGGTGGCATCACGTCACACCCAGCGCTGACACGCACATATACTAACACACACATTTTCACCCCTCTGTGCTCGCTCACCACGAGTAGATGTGGTATTAGCCTCTTTTTGCCTCTCTTTTATCTTACCCTACATGTGGCATGTGGTGCTGCAATTTGCACCCCAGTCTCTGTTGTTTTGTTTGGTCTGGTTTGGTGGGGTGTGCCAGACAGGGCTAGGTTAGGCGTCTGGTCGTCTGGCCCCTTGTTTTGTTTTGTGTTTTGTTTTTCATTTTGTTTGATAGTTTGGGTGCACTTTGTTTTAAATTTCTGGTTTAGTATTTTGTTTCGTCTTTTTTTGTTTTACTGTGTTTTTTGTTTTGTTTTAGTTTTTTGTTTGTTTGTTTGTTCTTTGTTTCGATATCTTGTAGTCTAGCTTAGTTTTGCTTTGATTGGATGTGGTGAGTCACAAAGGGATAGCTTGGGGTTGTTGCTACACTGTAAAAAATTATTTAGAAAAAAAGTTACCTTGTTGCCTTAATTTTGAGTTCATTGAAATTAAAATTTTGAGTTAATACAATGACATTTTTGTAACCTTTACTCAAATATTATTAAAATATTTTGTTAGCATATTGGGTAATTGTTTCTGTTTTATTTCTGCCGACGCAGTGAAGCATGCCAAATAGTGCTATTTTCATGATTTATCAAATTTTTATGTGGTTCAGATACAATAATATTTTGAGTTTCTATTTATTAAACAAATTTCCTTCATTGTATCAACTCTTAATTTCAATAAACTCAAAATTGTAAGGAAACCAGGTTACTTACTTTTTTAAGTTAAACCAACAAAAACCAAAAAAAAAATTGCAGTGTAGTTTACCCTTTTTATTTATTTATTTTAGATTTTTGTTTAATTTTGCACACATTGTAGCCCGGCATGTTTTGTTTTATTTTGAGTTTTATTGTTATTGTTGATTTATTTTTGTTTTATTGTTATAGGATGTGCCATTGCTTATTTTTTATTATTTTATTTTTAATTTCATTTATTTATAGGTACGTACACATTGTAGCCTGGTGTGTTGTGTTACATGTGATAATGTGAATTTGAATATCATTGTGACATTTATATCCGTACTGAAAGCGACAATGGATAGTTCACCTCAGATCTTGAAAATAAATGAAAGGAAACAAGATATTATTGTTTCCTTTAGTTGTTTTCAGGTCAACTCAGTCTGAACAAACAAGTGTAGTCTATGACAAAAATTGTTATACTCACTCTGTATTTATTTATTTTTAAAAAGTGTAATATTCATGAATTTGATTATGTCCATTTCATTGCAAATGCAGGGTAATTGCAGAGAGACTCCGCCCTGTTCTTTTGATTGGCTGTGATTTATTATTATTATTATTATTATTTTTTTTTTTTTTGGGCAGACAAATTGCTTGTCCCTGTAATCTTATCACATTGCGTTTAGTTAGGATACGGTGTACACATTATAGTCTGTCATATTTTTTGTTATGATGGGATGGAGTGGGTTACAAACACATAGCTCAAACTAATATATTTAATTATATATATATATATATATATATATATATATATATATATATATATATATATATATATATATATATATATATATATATATATATATATATATATATATATATATATATATACGTCTTTCGGATGAGACGTTAAACCGAGGTCCTGACTCTCTGTGGTCGTTAAAAATCCCAGGATGTCCTTCGATAAAGAGTAGGGGTGTAACCCCGGCATCCTGGCCAAATTTGCCCACTGGCCTCTGTCCATCATGGCCTCCTAATAATCCCCATATCCTGATTGGCTTCATCACTCAGTCTCCTCTCCACCAATCAGCTGGTGTGTGGTGAGCGTTCTGGCGCAATATGGCTGCCGTCACATCATCCAGGTTTGTGCTGCACATTTTGGTGGTGGTTGAGGAGATACCCCCCTTCAATGTAAAGCGCTTTGAGTGCCTTGAAAAGCGCTATATAAATCGAACGCATTATTATTATTATTATTATTATTATTATATTTTATTTATTTTATTTTATTTTAGAATCCCACTCTTTTAGAACAAAATGACTTATGAGTTTATTTTTATGTAACTTTGAGTATTTCTCAAAATAATGATGCAAACTGCCAGTTTTTGTGTATTGCTCAAGGACACTCTGCAGGGGACAGTCTCTGGGTGTTCATAGTGTCTAAATCCTGTGGAGAAAAAAATGAGAATATGACAGACAGTGAAATAAATCACTCCGTCATGCTGTCATAGGCGGCATATCTGGACATCAGTTTGCCAACTGTAGTTTTTAACACAGAATTGTCATTTTGACTAAAATTATATAGGCTACAAGAAGATATTACCAGGGCTTGTTTTGTTCACTTTAAAGGGTTAGTTCACCCAAAAATGAAAATTATTTCATTAATTACTCACCCTCATGTCATTGGACAGCCGTAAGACCTTCGTTCATCTTCGGAACACAAATGAAGATATTTTTGTTGAAAGCTGAGAAAGGCTTCAGAAAGGCCTCCATTGGCATTCAGTACATTCCCACTGACCCACTCACAAGACCCATAAAGGCACAAAAGGCGTCGTTACAACGTCCATCTCACTACAGTGGCTGTACAATAATTTTACAATGCGACGAAAATAGTTATTGTGCGCACAAAAATCTAAATAACGATTTTATCCACCAAGTTATCGACGTGAACTTGACGCATGCGCGAGAATATGATGCAGATCCGCCGTTCAGATTCATGACCTGGAAGAGGAGGAGCGCCGTTATCGCGAGAGTTCACGTCAGAGACTTACACGGAAGACAATAACTTGGTGGATAGTCAATATTTTGATTTTTTTTTTTTTTTTTGTGCACAAAACCTATTCTCGTCGCTTCGTAAAATGTACAGCCACTGTAGTGAGATGGACTTTGCATCGATGTGTTTAGTGGATTGTATGGGTCTTGTGAGTGGGAATGTACTGAATGCCAATGGAGGCCTTTCTGAAGGCTTTCTCAAAAAATAAAATAAAAAAAAACTTATTTATTTGTGTTCCAAAGATGACTGAAGGTCTTACAACGACATGAGGGTGAGTAATTAATGAAATAATTTTCATTTTTGGGTGAATTAACCCTTTAAAGCCCCTTTCACACTGCATGTCGGACCCGCAATATTCCCGGAACATTGCCGGGTTGCCTTCTGTGTGAAAGCAACCACGTCCCGGCATTGATTACCGAATTCGACCCGGGTCGGGGACCTAGTAATATTGCGGTATTCGACCCGGGACGAGCGCTGTGTGAACAAAAGCCGAAACTAATGCCGCAACGTGTACGTAGTTATCGTGCGACTCCTAGAGCTTGTTTTTTCAATAATACAACCCTGCAGTGCAAGAAGAGCTAGTCGGTGTTTTAAACGCAGAAAGTGTTCGTATACAAAAGAAACTAAAATTAAACAAGCAGAAATGTGTGCAAACTGGACACAAGTCGAGACCACGGAGCTTCTTACTATCCGCGCTGAAGCTGAGATCGCTCGCCGTTATACGTCACATCAGGATGTCACGTGTCAACTCAATCCGGGACCGTTACGGGTTGTGTGTGAAAGCGCACATATTACGGTATTTCCCTGGCAGTGTGAATGGACCAAATCTAGCGGCCCGGGAACAAATGCCTGGTCGTATTATCTGTGTATTTGCCAGAATCGCAGTTTGAAAGGGGCTTAAGCAGCACGGTCTTTCTGTGCCAGGTTTTTTGTACATGACAGAAGAACCTAGAACCTAATTTGAACAGTATTTTTTGTCTACAACAGCCAGATCAAGTTGGAGGCCTAGTATTATTATTGTATCATTACTGCATTATTACTGCAATATGAAGCACAGGATATCTGAGTATGTAGGTTTGCATATTTTTTTATTTCACTTATTTTATTTCACTTAACATCTAATTCGGATATAACCAATCAGAGATTATGTTCTAGAATTCAGTGCATAATATGGGTGAGTTAAAACAGTCTGAACAAGAGCAAAATGGCCTATTTTATACACTTGATAAAAGAACAAAAGGGGATAATAAAACCCAAGAGAACAAAGTGTCCTTGGGAGCCCGTGTAGTTCTGCATGAGAGAGAGAGTTTGTGATCAACGTGAGCTTGCGCATGTGTGTACGAGTGTTTCTCGCAGGACTGAGGCAGAGGAGTGACGAGGAAGAGTGTGTGAAATGGTGTTTCTATAAATAGCACCGCTGTTTCTCGGCCTCATTGAGGCGCTTCGCCTGTGCACCTCAGATTAGGAGTCAGGATTTGCTGAGAGTGGCGTCAATCACAGTCAGAGATTAGAGCGTGTGTGTTTACCTGTGTGTTTGCTCTGATACTGTTGCTGAAGATAAAAGTGTGGGTTGGTCAGGGTAGATACAGAAGGAATAGAAAAAGACATAAAATATGACATTTCCCCCTAAAGAAACTGATGACAAAAAGTAATTAGAAAGTTTTAAGTTATTTTCCAACTTAAAATTTTAAGAAAAGTTCTTGAATGATGGTTTTAATCATCGTTGTGACACATTTCCTGGTCAGTAAAGAGGAAATGATGGAGGAAGACAAATACACTATATTGGCAAACGTTTTGGGACGTCTGCCTTTACATGCACACATGAACATTAATGACATCTCATGCTGAATCTGTAGGGTTTAATATAGAGTTAGCCCACCCTTTGCAGCTATAAAAGCTTCAACTCTTCTGGGAAAGCTTTCCACAAGGTTTAGGAGTGTGTTAATGGGAATTTTTGACCATTCTTCTCGAAGTGCATTTGTGAGGTCAGGCACTGATGTTGGACGAGAAGGCCTGGCTCGCAGTCTCCGCTCTAATTCATCCCAAAGGTGTTCTATCGGACACCAGGCCAGGCAAGTTCCTCCACACCAAACTCGCTCAATGTCTTTATGGATCTTGCTTTGTGCACTGGTGCACGGTCCTGTTAGAACAGGAAGGGGCCATCCCCTTGGCCCCTTTGGGAGCATGACATTTTACAAAATGTTATGGTATGCTGAAGCATTGAGTTCCTTTCACTTGACCTAACAGGCCAAGCCCAACCCCTAAAAAACAACCCTGCACTATAATCCCCCCTCCACCAAACTTTATACTTGGCACAATGCAGTAAGGCAAGTACCATTCTCCTGGCAATTGCCAAACCCACATTCATGGGAATGCCAGACAGAGAAGCTTGATTCGTCACTCCAGATAACACGTCTCCACTGCTCTAGAGTCCAATGCAGGTGTGCTTTACACCACTGCATCTGACACTTTGCATTTCACTTGGTGATGTAAGGCTCAGATGAGCTGCTCGGCAATGGAAGCCCATTCCATGAAGCTCTCTAAGCTCTGTTCTTGAGCTAATCTTAAGGTCACACAAAGTTTGGAGGTCTGTTGCTATTGACTCTGCAGAAAGGAGGTGACTTCTGTGCATTGTGCGCCTCAGCATGTGCTGACCCCGCTCTGAGATTTTGTTATAATACCACAAACAGTTGACTGTTAAATATTTAATAGTGAAGAAATTTCACGAATGGACTTATTGCACAGGTGGCAACCTATCACGCCAACAAGTTCACTGAGCTTCTGAGAGCGATCCATTCTTTCACAAATGTTTGTAGAAGCGTCTGCATGTCTAGGTGCTTGAGTTCATACACCTGTGGCCATGAAAGTGATTGGAACACCTGAATTCAATGATTTGGAGGGGTTCCCAATACTTTTGGCAATACATTGTACGTCTTAAGTCAGACTCAAACAAATATTTTCACATAATCACCATAGCTCAGTGTGTCACAGCTAACCAGTAGGCAATGGCTCCAATTATTATTTTTGAAGTCTAGGCGAGCAGGGTGAGACTTCAGTTGTCGTTATTCAAACAGATTCTGTAATGAGAGCAGCACACCTGATAAGCTCTGCTCCGAGAGTGCTAAAACCCCATGCAAATACTGAAATGTAATTAAAAGATGATGTAATACAGAGGAAAAATGAATCTTCTAAGTAGGATTTTTGTAATACAGGGAATAACGCTGCTGCGGTCAGTTATTTTTGGTTTGAACTAGTGATTATGAAAGTAGCAACTGTAGGATTCAGCCTAGCCTAAATTGACTGCAATGATCAATGTCATTTAAATTAACCTTACTTGCATTTAAGAAGTAGACCACTGGTTGACATTTCTGCTTCAGTCATGCATGCATTTTTGATCAGATGGCTTTTTTTAAAATTAATATTTCTGGTCTTGATTTATATAAAGTGTCTTTAATACTTTACCTAGTAACATTTAAATTAATCTCTTGATACAATTCACTTATTGTGTACATACATGTACTTAATTTTACTTTTAAAAATACCTGCATGGAACTACAACTGTAATTCATTTCTGTTGACCCTTCCCTTACACCTTAAACCCAACCCAAACCGATCACACATAAATGCGAATAAATAGTACGAGTGTGCAATGTCGTGGAATGTACACGCCCAAACTCATTTTGGCGTGCATATGATACGCTGTTTTTCGCATGCATATGATACGCACTTTATGGCGTATATATGACACGAGCTTGGGTAGGTTTAGGGTGGTGGGGCGTATATATGACGCGCGCTTGGGTAGGTTTAGGGTGGTGGGGCGTATATATGACGCGTGCTTGGGTAGGTTTAGGGTGGTGAGGCGTATATATGACACGCGCTTGGGTAGGTTTAGGGTGGTGGGGCCTATATATGACGCGCGCTTGGGTAGGTTTAGGGTGGTGGGGCGTATATATGACACGCGCTTGGGTAGGTTTAGGGTGGTGGGGCGTATATATGACGCGTGCTTGGGTAGGTTTAGGGTGGTGGGGCCTATATATGACACGCGCTTGGGTAGGTTTAGGGTGGTGGGGCGTATATATGACGCACGCTTGGGTAGGTTTAGGGTGGTGGGGCGTATATATGACACGCGCTTGGGTAGGTTTAGGGTGGTGGGGCGTATATATGACGCGCGCTTGGGTAGGTTTAGGGTGGTGGGGCGTATATATGACACGCGCTTGGGTAGGTTTAGGGTGGTGGGGTGGGGGGTTCGTATGTATAATACGCCATAAAATGCGTATCATATGCACGCGAAAAACAGCGTGCCATAGACACGCCAAAATGAGTTTTGGCGTATACATTCCACGACATTGCACACTCGTACTATTTATACGCATTTTTGTGAGAATACCCTGCCCAACCATAGTACCAATCCTGCCCCTAAACGTACCCATAGCCCACCTCAATAGCAGCACAAATGTTGGTTGGACTTTATTTTTCAGTATGTGTACTGACAGTGCATGTACTTACATAAAAAAAGTATTGGATAATGTAAGCTAACTACACTGTAAACAAATTTTTCATGACTTATCACACATTTTTTATTTTGTCAAATAACAGATACCACTATTTTTTAGCCTGACGGGGTCATACTCAATTCTAGTCAGAATATGAGTCTGATGCTCCATTGGGCTGTGATTATGGGGCGTGTTTAAACGAACCAGTAAAAGACATCAATTGGACAGACCTACAACCAATCAGAGCAACGAAGCGACGCATTGTCAAATGTCAACAGAGCTCAACTGCACTGTGTTGCCAAGTCCGCATTTTTTCTGCGGTTGTTTTCTTTGTCTACAGGTTGAAGCGACTATTATGTGATATTTTAGCAGGCAACCTTGCCAAAATAACACACATTTTACCCCCATAATTTACCTCGCATTCAAATACAAACAAGGATGTGTTCAGTAATAGACATAATTTTATGAGCTAGTAAGACATATGTCCTTATTATTTTAACCAAGGCGACACATAGCTTTAGCACATTTGTATTAGAGAGCACATCTTTGCTGTCTGCTGTTTGAAACTGCCTGTGTTGCCTTTAGATGTTTCCTAGGTGGGCGGCTCGCTAGGGTTTGAAACAGAGCCTATACTCTGCAGCTTTGCTGTTTCATTTGGATGTTGTTTAATACTCTTTTGCCTGCTGCACGCTATCGATTTCACACCCGTTCGCTTGTGTTCCGCCACTCCAGCCCGCGGGCATAAGAGCGTGCTGCACTGCAGCGTTTTATGAATGAAAAGCTCAGGAAGTTTCTTCCCCTCCTGCGCCTTCTGGCCTCTATTTCTCTCTTGCGCTCTGGCTCTTTATCGCTCTCTTTCAGTTGGTGACTCACAGGAAGTGATGACTCCAGCAGCGCAGCAGAACAGAGAGATAGAGAGATGACTTTCAGATTTACCATGAAGCTCCGCAGTCGGATGTATTCATAACTTATGTGGTGACTCACACTATGAATGTACAGATGGTATCAAAGCGATGTCAGCTAAAGTATGCCCTCGTTTCATATATAGAGATCAGAAGTGGTGGTGTTGTGTAGGTTAAAGCTCAAGGCTGGGTAGTTGAAGGTTATGGGTTTGATAAGCCATTATTGCCATGGTGCCCTTGATCAAGACATGTATCCTTTCTCTATAATTTAATGTTTTTTTGAATCTATAATATTTTAATCAGGATTTAATTTATGAATTACAATTTCATATATATTACAAACTATAACAGGTCTATTTATTTATTTAAAATGCATTAACGATGTAATTCATACATAAATAACCTGAATACATTTCTTGTCATATCTCATAGCCTGATATCATAATGAATAAATAAGCCTCATTAAAATGGTTAAAAAAAAGAATTCTTAAACAGAAAAGAAAAAGAAAAGTCAAGTACAAAAAGTCTCTTAAAATATCTGATTATCTGACCTTTTTTATGACAAGGCACAGATTGTAAAATGTAATTTAGCACAACCTCCCAAAAATTAAATTTCTGAGTAATTCATGAACTTACTTTTCTTCCAAAATTGTATGATTTAAACCATTTTCCCTTCCTTAAAGGGTAATTCTCTCATCATTTTCTTAACCCCAAGTTTCTTTCTTCTGTTTCTTCTTACCCAAGTTTCGTTCTTCTGTTGAACAATAGATAGATCATTAAAAGAATGCGGATGACCAAACAGTTGACGGTAGCCATTGACTACCATATTAGAAAAAAAAATTATATCGCACCTGCATTCTTGAGCGAAACTGCAATGCCAGTATTGTATTGAAAAGTATTAATAGACTTTCTGTATTCCAGAATAAAATAAATATTTTAGCTTTTACTACTCAAAACTTTACTTGCCCAAACCTAAAATAACTATGAATTCCTGTGGGTGTTGAAATGTCACCTTTTTAAACTCCCAAATTCCCTACAAAAAATGCTGGGTTGTTTTAACCCAAATTTGGGTCAAATATGAACAAATCTCAGCCTTTAGGATAATTACATTTTAACCCAACGGTTGGGTTTGTATAAATTTTACAAAGTAGTACATGTTTCAGGTTTTGTAACAACATTTTAGGGATACACTCTAAAAAAAATGATGGATTGTTTTAAACCAAATTTGGGTTAAATATGGACAAACCCAACCGTTGGGTTAATTTGGTGTTGGTGTGTGTGCATATTGACCCAAATTTGGGTTAAAACAACCCAGCATTTTTTAGAGTGTATCCCTAAAATGTTGTTACAAGACCTGAAACATGTACTACTTTGTAAAATTGTGGTAAGCAGTGCACTGTACAGGTACGCCCCCGAAAAGCGAAACAATCAGTGAAGTACTTTTTCTGTTCTTTGTTTAGGGGTAAAAAGAACTTTGAATGCCTTTTACTGTGAGTGAACATCCCAACGCCGCCCACTTTGCTGAGAGCGATGTTTAGATGAATATGTAAATATGTGCGTCACGCTTTCCTTTCAATAACAAAATATACATGCAAAAAAAATGACAGTGGTGAAATAACCGCAGTTAAGAAAGCATCTGATCATAGTGATGTGGATGTTTGCACAAGCTCTGCAATTCAGCACGTCAGTAAAGTCACAAAATGCTTATTTTTATAGCACTTTATACAATAGATTGCTTGAAACCAAACATCTTGACGGTATTAAACATGAAAAAAACTGTGTCAGTGTGACTTTCATTTAGAATTACATTTCAGTTTGTACTATAAAGCAGCTCTCCTGTAGCCTAGAAATCTAGATGCACCCTAGCGGCAGCAAATTTAATCTGCCCGCGAGTGTCGTCTAGCAACTCTCAATACCCTTCTGAACTGTAATCGCCTAACTCTTGACGGGCCAATCGCATCGTGTATAGAGTCGGTGGGCGGGGCCATAATGACGACGGGCGAGTTGCGTTTGCGTGCTTCTAGTAAACACAGAAACTGGTGAACGGCGGCAGTCTTTCGAATCAGCTTTGACCGCGACTCTGAAAGACTTGGAGTTAAGCTTTTCTCTGCGAAAAGAGCAAAGAACGGCACTGAAGTCATTCTCAAAAAGGGAAGATGTGTTCGAGGGTTTTGCTGACCGGATACGGCGAATGTTTAATCTGTCAACGAGCTCCGCTTCACCTGCGTTGCTCTGGTTGGTGGTAGCGCTATCCTATCGCGTGCAGAGGGAGTTTGAAAGACAGCCGTTTATCCCGCCCCTCGGATTGAGCTGTCAATGGTGAGTTTCCAGACCAAACATCTTGATGTGGGTCCGGCTTGTCAGGCTAGCTCTCCTGTGTTTTCACTCGCAGACGTCTGAGCTCGACGGACCGAACAGAAGAAAATTAACCAGAGAAGATCTCTGTGTCAAAGAAGGCGGAGACTCAGAGCCACACCCACCTATTACATAATAGCCACGGATCAATGGCAGTTCAAAGGTGTTTACCAGCCGGGGCCTGGAACGACCTCCTGAAAACAAACTTTAGTTTTGGAAATTATTTAGTTCTAAACTAGTTTGTAGACGTTATACCAGACAGCAGCTTCTTTCCAAGCACTCATGCGTCAGTTTACTAAAGTTGTCCTGGGGCGTTTTTGTTGTTGACTGTGTGGTTTAGCAGTGTTTGCGTTAGCAGTGGAGCCGAGGGAGCGTTTTATAGAGCTCCGGAAATCAGCAGGAAGAGGAGCAAGTACAAGCACATGCAGATCCCCCACCCGCCATGGGTTGTTTGGCTTTTTTTTTAGGTGTACTGCCACAAAGAACTTGACGTGTTCTGCCTCATGCGGCTTTGATTGAGACGTTCCTCTGCGTAAATCTCATGCGTCATGGTAAAACTTTGGAAGCGACTCATCTGATTTCAACTCCTTATCTTCAGTGCTCTGAGGAGATTCAGGAAGGGGGTGTTGAAATGATCTTATACTGCAAATGATGAGCCCAGAATCCCTCATCGGTTACATAAAACGGTAAATTATTAAGTTGCTGATGTGAGAGGGAAAAGTTCCACCCCTCAGCTGCACTCCACCAGCCAATCAGAGCGCGGCAGGGCTGTATTTGGGTCACGGTAGTGCGTTTCTTTTGCGTGGTTGGCAGATGTATTGTGCTGTAATCTTCCCCAAAAAGAGATGAGGGGGTTTAGAGCTGCCTTCTCTCAAATTAAGTTACTTCTCACTCTCTGCCTTCCTCTTTCCTTCTTTTTCTGCAGGTTTCTTTTGCGATAAATGTGTCCCAAGTACCGACGAATAATCAATAAAATAGCTATGAATTAAATTCAAATGCTTGGTTTCTGTTTTATAAGCCATTGATTTCTTACCCTCTGCTAATAAAAGGCACGCTCAACTGCTGCAGTTAAGCGGTGAATGAGAGTCGCTGGGATTTGCAGCAGCGAAAGATTTCCCTCTCTGGTGGTTGGAACTGATTCATTTTGACTGGTATGATAGCAGAAGCACTGGTTTGTGTTACGGTACAGGCGGTGTGCGATCAGGTCGGGAATGGAGGGGAATTGATAGTGACAGATTCTATGCACCTGCAATTAATTCTCGCCATGAAGCTCAGATGAGCAGGTCATGCATGCGAGAGACGCATTCTCCATGTGTAGGGAAATGCGGGGTTTCTTGTGTGCTTCTGCGAGGCTCTTTGTAAATTTGCTTCATATTTGGGCTGAGAGATTATTTGTGTTACTTTGAGGTTTTGTGACGGTTGTTTAAGACCCAGTGATCCAAGTTAAAGTCCCCCAGTGCTGAAAATCAAGTTTTTAATGTTGTCTATCGGGTGTTTTATATGCTTTAATGGAACACTCCACTTTTTTGAAAATAGGCAAATTTTTCAAGTCGCGATCTCTGTATCTGGGGGTAGCACTTTTAGCATAGTTTAGCATACATCATTGAATCGGATTAGACCATTAGTAAATATTTTTTTCAAGGATAATATTTTTCCAATTTAAAACTTGACTATTCTGTAGTTAGATCGTGTACTAAGACCAACAGAAAATATTTTTTTTTTAGATTTTTAGACCGATATAGATAATCTGCGTAATAATCTCATTCCTGCATAATAATCACAGAACTTTGCTGTCGTACCAGGCGTTCAGCGGCGCAACTTTTCTTTTTCTGTTGGTCTTAGTACACAATGTGACTACAGAAGAGTCAAGTTTTAAATGGGAAAAATATTGAAAGTCTTTGGTCATTTTTTTGAGCGAGATGCTAATGGTCTAATCCGATTTAATGATGTATGCTAAGCTATGCTAAAAGTGCTACCGCCAAATACAGAGATCGGCTGAATGGATTCTGAAATGGTAAAACTCCACTGTTTAACTCTAAGGGATTTGAAAATTGAGTCTATTTTCAAAAGTGTTTCTTTAAGACAAACCATGTGCAAATTCATGTCAACACCATTGCATTTCCTCCTTAAAACTGCAGTGAACCAAAGACGGTCTCAAAAACGTGGTTTGAAATCGTTTCTGACGTCACAAACGACCTTGCAACCAATCACGATAGTGCCTGTGGGCTTCAGCAAATCATTAACTATTCTCTGAAGCAGTGGAGGGAGTCTCAAGAGGAGATTGTTTTATGTTGTTTTTTATTTATTTAAATGGGATAAATTTAGCAATATAGTAGGTGAATTATGTATACAATGTTATGATGAAATATGCCGTTTTAAAGAGCGCCATTGTGCAGCTTTTACCTCAGTAATTTGGCCGAATGTATTTCTTCGCTGCTGCGAGTGAGTTGCCGGGGCTAATTTGCATATTCATGAACCGGTGTATACTAAATGAAGCAAGGGTGTAGAGTTACATTCAAGCTCTTTTAAGGCACAAAGATTTTTGTAAAAAAAAATTCAACAATGATTTTGTTGATCAAAGAGTTTAAGGGATAAAATCATTGACTAGGAGGACTTATACCTGTTATGATCATGAGAAACCTGAAAGAATGAATGGTGAAAAGGATATAATTTGAAACATGAAAGATTTTAAATCCTAAATAAGTTAATTCTTATATAATTAATAATGTAAAGCAGAACCAAAAAATATTTGGACAATTAGATTATTCTTAAAATTGTAAACATGTAATTGCATAACATAAAACGTGCATTGTGGCATCTGCAAACAAATATTTTCCCAGAAAAGTTTTTTTCCCCCTATCTTTAATCTTAATAACAGTATTTTTTTGATAATTACAAATAAAGATATAATATTTAAAAGTAATTTATATAATTTATAAGTGGCAAGGCTTGCGACAGTGGCAAGGAACCAAAACTCCATCAGGGCATGATGGAGAAAAATAAACTTTGGGAGAAACCAGACTCAGTCGGGGTGCCAGTTCTCCTCTGGCCTATTAACACACCGTGTAAGATTATTATTCCGGCAACCTTACAGGTCAGAAATCAAATTAGATCAGAATATTCAAAATTTCAGGGTCACGGAAGAGACAGTTTTATTTAGGATGGTGCGTCGATTACACAAGAATATGAATACATGAAAGATCGGAGTTATTGCGCCAGAGACGGGTTTATTGAGCATGACGTACCGGTGAGGCAAATTCAGTGGAGACACCAATTGACACGGACTCAGCAGACACTCCAGGATGTGTTGGTCATGTCCAGACGCAGGTCCACCATCCGATCCAGACACGGCTCGGATCCGGGATAAACCTCGGGATAAACAGAGAGACTAACATTAGCGTAGATGCCACTCTTCTTATGAAGTGTGTGTCTGCTTCCCGAACAATACTAGGAAGACTATTCCAGAGTTTAGGTGCTAAGTAGGAAAAGGATCGACCCCCTGCAGTTGATTTCGATATTCTAGGTATTATCAACTGGCCAGAGTTTTGAGACCGCAATAGACGTGATGGAGTATAATGTGTTAAGAGCTCGCTTAAGTACTGGGGAGCTAAACCATTCAGTGCTTTGTAAGTAATAAGCAAGATTTTAAAATGTATGCAGTGTTTAATAGGGAGCCAGTGCAGTGTTGACAGAACTGGACTAATATGATCATACTTCCTGGTTCTAGTAAGAACTCAAGCTGCTCCATTTTGGACCAGCTGGAGTTTGATTATTAAGCGAGCTGGGCAACCACCCAGTAGAGCATTACAATAATCTAGCCTTGAGCTCATGAACGCATGAACTAACTATTCAGCATTTTGCATTGAAAGCATGTGCCGTAGTTTAGATATATTTTTAAGATGGTATAATGCAGTTTTACAGATGCTAGAAACGTGGCTTTCAAATGAAAGATTGGTAACAAAGAGCACACCCAGGTTCCTCACTGACGACGAGGGCTTGACAGAGCAGCCATCAAGTGTTAGACAGTATTCTCGGTTACTACTTGTGGAGCTTTTCTGTCCAATAGTTAAAAATTAAGTTGTAGGAAATTACTATTCATCAGTTTTTTTTTATATCAGCTATGCATTCCGTTAATCTTATGAATTGGTAAGTTTCGTCCGGGCGTGAAGAAATATAGAGCTGAGTATCGTCAACATAACAATGAAAACTAACGCCATGCTTCCTAATATCATCTCCCAGTGGGAGCATATACAGGGTGAAAAGCAACGGTCCTAACACTGAGCCTAAAAAGGAACATAATTGTGAATTGTTAGCATCCAGATACTTGGTGGAGCCACTGTATTATGCACTTATTGAGTATCATATTCCATTATGATTTCAAAATACTTAATTTTATATCTTCTTTGACAGAAAGTCTCACAGTCAAAAGGTTTAAACTGTCTTCCTCTCAAATAACTTTACGCCCATCATATTTGATCATTTAAGAACACAGTTCAGTTGTTAGAGCAGACATCGAATCAGGGTCCTGGTCTTAACCATTGCAGTGTAATACGTTTTAACAAGTTGTTTGTGACCTCTAAACTTGACCCACAGTCAATTCTTAAACTCACCATGACTGTGTTTCACCCTCAACGTGCGGCGTTCGGTCAGCACCATGTGTCAGATGATTTCTCACCTCTTGTGAGAAGTACGCAAGTACACAAGGGTGTTATTGTGTTGAGGTCATTTGTGAATCGCTCATAACATATAATCTCGCCCATTTGATGCTCTTGAATCACGATTGATGGAAGCTGTTGTTTGGTCTCTGCACAGATATCAAAATATTCTCCATACTATCCTACTCTATAAAACCATATATGAAAGGAAAGGGTAATTTTGGGTCAGTGGATTAGGAGGCTTATGGGTCCCCATGCGTACCTTGACTTCATTGACTAAATCCATATTTGACTGGACTATTGTTTTACTCTAGAACGTAATATTTCATATCTGATCTGACTTGCCACTCTGAAACAAAACCCACAAAAATATCTCATGGCCAGTGACAAAAGTCCTGTCTTTAATTAAATGAAAGTAGGTGAATGGATTTAATCAGATAGGTTTGCCAGTGTTATTGGGTCTTTTTATCAGATGGGACTCATTTGGAAGACAAATTGCATCTTGTCCCTTCCTTCCTGATCACCAAGCACACCAGGGACTCCTTTTGAATGCTAACAGGCATGTTTATATCTGATAGTGTTGAGGCTTAAGGTACCATGTTAGTGACTCACTGGCACCCTGGTTATTTAGTTTTAGTTTAGAGCTTTATTTATCCCCTTGGGGCAATAAGTTTAGGCTTTAATGGTGCTTAACATGTAACGCACAAAAAAAAAAAAAAAAAATTCAACCACATTTTTTACATAACTTAACTGCCTCAGGTACAAAAGTACATTTATAATGATTTGTTGAACATTTAATTGTCCTTAAATGCCGCCCCAGGGGCATCCACTCAAAGTCCAAATGTAACGGGTGTGTGCTGTCTCCCATTATTTTGTGCGCCTTTCTCAGCGCTTGCTGTTCATAGTACAATGTAAGGCTTCGTACATTTGGTTATTGTCATTACGTCTAGTTTACTTCACGACTCACTCTGGCCATAAAACATCAACTTAGATATTTTAAATAATGTTGTCGAAAGTACCGACTGCGATACCAAATCGGTACTGAAATTTAAAAAATGTGACGCTTTGAGAGCTGTTGAGCAGAATCATAAAAAAAACAACTGTGACTGGCCATTGTGCTCACGCGCTCATCAAATATGTCTGTGATTGGCTACTACAATCAGCATGTCACAAAAATGTTGTAAAAATACATCAATGACGCTTTTCACGAAGCGCTTGCACAGATAGACATGGAGCGTTTGAATGCTGGCGTCTATCAGCCTACCAGTCCGCTGGTTGACATCTGCTTGTGCTTTCAAACGCTCCCGGTTTCAAACACTTCCGTGTTCTTTCAAACCGCTGCCGTGCGTTGATTATTGTAGGCACATCCGATGAGCGTGTGAGCACAATGGCCAGTCAGAGGTGTTTACTCAACAGCGCTCGAAGCATCACATTTTTAACATTTCAGCTAGGGCTGCACGATATATATCGCATTTTACATGAAAACATGCTTATCACGATTTGGCTTATCGTGATTAATCAAATTCTGCTGCAATATTTTCCTGGTATCACCTTAAAGCTGCTTTGAAACAATTGGCATTGCTATAAATAATGGTGACTTGACTGACTGTATGCACCGAACCATGACATCCATACCATGACGGGTTCGGGACAAATACATGTACCATTACACCCCGAATATTAAAATATCAGTCAGCTCTTGCCACTTTTTTGATTGTGGCATTCACAATGATTCATGAATGTGCCTCCTTTCCTTCTCCCCCAATATCTTTTTTCAGGCACACACTGTTAACCCATTAACCCTCCAGCATTCCACCAGCATCGCTAAAGGTCACTTTCTTCCCCATTGTTACTCTTACCGTTACTCTGACACACAGTCAAGGGAGGAGAAACGTGCACAAAGCGTGCCCACACTCTAAAAAATTCTGGGTAAAAAACAACACAATGTTGGGTCAAATATGGACTATCTCAGCATTTGGGTTGTTTTAACCCAGCGAATAGGTTGTATTAAGCAATTATTTACCCCAACCACAGGATTAAAACAACCCAATTGCTGGGTTAAAACAACCCAATTGCAAGTCCATATTTGACCCAACATTGGGTTAAAATAACCCAGCATTTTTGAGAGTGCATATATGTTAATAGCCGTCTTTTTGCTGGCTATGTTCTGAATTCAATTAAGTTTTTTTCCCCGCTTGTAAAGATTTCTTAAATAATAGCACCAAAGCAAATGTTTATTTAGTTTCCCACGACCCTCTTTCTGACCCTTTGTATTGAAGTTGCTGATATGCTGTTGGCAAGTCATTTTGTCTTAGATAATATGACATTTTCGAGTGAGTATTTTATCGGCAAAAAAGTATGATGGGACTTACTTTTATCCATTTGGAATTGATTGGATTGTGAAAAGTAGAAATTAGTGAATGAAGCCTTATGATTTGGCAGGAGGGGTATGCACCAATAAATGATTCATAAGAACAATTGATCTTTAACATACTGCTCTGTCCCTTTAAATCATCTACATGCGAAAGAGCTCGGTCATGATTGGCTAACTTCCGCGCATCAGCATAATTCACGCTTTTGTTAATTAGAAAGTGTAAATACTGTGTGACAACACCAATTACTTTGTGCAGATCATCATATCTGAATCATGTGTGTGTGTGTTGAACACGTTGAGACTGAACACACACACGTTCTCATCAGGATTTTCCCCCATGATTATTTCATCTCGCATAATCTTCGCGAGACTTGCGGCTGTCATGAGCGCCAATCAGCCTTGTGTGCAATTTAGAGGGTTGACAGGCAATTTGAATCGTTCATCCCATTATTTTCATAAAATATACATAAACTCATGGAGTTTAATAGCCTCCTCCTCTTGACTACTGTCTAATTTATGGCTAAATTAAATAATTATGTGTATTAGGGTAACACAGGAATATATTATTGTGACCAATTTGTCCACGCCGTCAAACCCAGGATTTGAAAATTCAGGAACTCATGAAGGTCGTATCTCACACTGGGGAACAGCAGCACTGTATTTACATGACCAGTTTATGTATTTAACTACTTTTTTCACCAGTTATCATCATTTCACTTCTTTAATCCAATATGCTGCACTACAGACCCAAAATGGCAAAAGCATGAAAAAACAACCCCCAGAGCATAAAAAAGGTCTGCAAAGTTACAAAACACAAAGTCCCTACAGCGGGAGTTACTCTCTTTATCTAGCCCCTTTCACACTGCACGTCGGACCCGCAATATTCCCGGAACATTGCCGGGTCGCCTTCTGTGTGAAAGCAACCACGTCCCGGCATTGATTACCGAATTCGACCCGGGTCGGGGACCTAGTAATATTGCGGTATTCGACCCGGGACGAGCGCTGTGTGAACAAAAGCCGAAACTAATGCCGCAACGTGTACTTAGTTATCGTGCGACTCCTAGAGCTTGTTTTTTTCAATAATACAACCCTGCAGTGCAAGAAGAGCTAGTCGGTGTTTTAAACGCAGAAAATGTTCGTATACAAAAGAAACTAAAATTACTATGTAATAGTACTATGTGTACTATGTAAAATTATTATGTACTTTTAAATTTTAACTTTTTTAGGATGATTAATCGATTTGACAGCTCATATATTATATTATATTATATTATATTATATTATATTATATTATATTATATTATATTATATTATATTATATTATATTATATTATATTATATTATATTATATTATATTAATTATATTAATTATTAAAACAAAGCTACAGGTAAAGATTCTCCTTGAGACATCCATCCAGACCTGAGGGTTAAAGGCATGAAAGCAGACGGTTTGACTGTGTCATAATAAGGACAGCTGTCCTGCCACAGAGAGCAATTACCTTCACATCTGCCCGTTCTGATCTAACACTCATCCATCACGTGAAAGTTGGGGGTCGCGGTTTCACAGGGAGGCAAATAACCTGATTTAGAGTCAGAGTTTTTCAATGATCAGTCTTCGTCATTTACTGCTGAGGAACATCAGACATCGTTTAACAGCCCAGATGGTCCAAAAACCTTTGACTCCCAGGATTAGACAATAAAAGTGTTTTAAAAATGGTAAAATAGCAGTGGTACTTAAGCAGGTTCCACACTGCTCAGAAAGCTTTCAAGGAATTAATACTAAAAATAAATACTGTTATCGTTTACTTGCTGTCATGATGTTCCATACCCTTATAATTTTCTTTCTTTCATGAAACACCTGGGAGACAATTTAAAAATAATGATATACTCCAATAAATTCCAAGTCTTCTGAAGCCACACAATAACTTTTGTAAAATGTAAGAATAAATGCAGTTCTAGCCTGCAAACCTTATACACAATACAATTCAATCCTACACTATTATAATTTATATAATTTTATTTTGTAAATTTTCCTTCTAAAAGTGTGGTTCATGCAGGGACCTTGGTTGTAGAGCTGTAATTAATTGCAACAGATTTGTAGGGATTTTGGAAAGGATTGGGGAAATTGCTTTTGGGGCAAATCCTTTTGATTCCGTATCTTTTCTGAGTTCAACCCAGTTAGGATCTTGCTTTAACGGGACCATTATCTAATACCTTTTCAAGTGTTTACAGTTTTAAGCATTATTAACTTCTGGTGCTGGTGGAAAGTTGGATAGTAACTAAGGATTAACTGTAGGTTCAGCATCTAAACAGCCTATGTATAAGAATATTTAAGATAAATTGTACCATGTGACAAAGCTCTTTTTTTCTACTGTATTTAATTGGGAGAATCCAGGACAACCTGCAAAAAAAAATTAGGGCTGCACCTGAAATTTTGACTGCTTATTATTTTTGTTATCGTGGCCTGCATAAATGTATTGTTTTGTCTTTTTGTTTGTGTAAAGCATTTAAAATATAGCTGTAATTTAGAATTTTTAAATTTTGCATTCAAGTTGAGGAAGTTGGGAAAGTTGGGAAAGTTGGGAAAGTTGGGGAAGTTGGGGAAGTTAAGGAAGTTGGGGAAGTTAAGGAAGTTGGGGAAGTTGAGGAAGTTGGGGAAGTTGAGGAAGTTGGGGAAGTTAAGGAAGTTGAGGAAGGGAAAGTTAAGGAAGTTGGGAAAGTTGAGGAAGTTAAGGAAGTTGAGGAAGTTGGGGAAGTTGGGGAAGTTGAGGAAGTTAAGGAAGTTGAGGAAGTTAAGGAAGTTGGGGAAGTTAAGGAAGTAGGGGAAGTTGGGGAAGTTAAGGAAGTTGGGGAAGTTAAGGAAGTTGGGAAAGTTGAGGAAGTTAAGGAAGTTGAGGAAGGGAAAGTTAAGGAAGTTGGGAAAGTTGAGGAAGTTGGGGAAGTTGAGGAAGTTGAGGAAGTTAAGGAAGTTGGGGAAGTTAAGGAAGTAGGGGAAGTTGGGGAAGTTAAGGAAGTTGGGAAAGTTAAGGAAGTTGGGGAAGTTAAGGAAGTTGAGGAAGTTGGGAAAGTTGAGGAAGTTAAGGAAGTTGAGGAAGTTGGGGAAGTTAAGGAAGTTGGGGAAGTTAAGGAAGTTGGGAAAGTTGAGGAAGTTAAGGAAGTTGAGGAAGTTGGGGAAGTTAAGGAAGTTGGGGAAGTTGAGGAAGTTGAGGAAGTTGGGGAAGTTAAGGAAGTAGGGGAAGTTGGGGATGTTAAGGAAGTAGGGGAAGTTGGGGATGTTAAGGAAGTTGAGGAAGTTGGGGAAGTTAAGGAAGTTGAGGAAGGGAAAGTTAAGGAAGTTGAGGAAGTTGAGGAAGTTGAGGAAGTTAAGGAAGTTGAGGAAGTTAAGGAAGTTAAGGAAGTTAGGACTTAAAACATAGGGCAGTAAAGGAGGACAGTAAAGGACAGTAACACTTCTAAGGAGTCATTTTCTGTACGTAGCAATGTTCACCCCGCTCTCAGTCCCTCTGCCTCGTCCTGCTTGCCACACTGTATAATTTAAATTTGTGCATATGGATGACATCATACCATTTATATATGTTTTGCCCACTTAATTCAGGACGCATCATTGAAGGCTTTACATAAACCAGTGATTATATATAAAGCAACCATGATGAATAGCACATTTCGAAAATGGAAAAGGTTCCTCGCCACACAGTTGTGTTTTTTGTATCTAATGATACATTTCTAGCTTGATAAAGCGTGTGTGTGTGTGTGTGTGTGTGTGTGTGTGTGTCTGTCTGTGTGTCTCTGTGTGTGTGTGTGTGTGTGTGTTTTGGGTGATCTGCATTTGTACAAGTCAGTGGTTTGCTGGCACACATTTCACCCTTTCACAAAGCATTTGCAGGTGTTTTGATTGCAGTTATGTATTCAAGAAACCTCAATTATATTTGTATAATTATACATTGTTCCTTGATTTGCATAAAATTGGAGTTGTTAAGTTACATTAAGGACAAAAAGAGAAGGAAACGAATAATTTCTCTTTTCATTCATGCCTTAATTTCATTCATTTTTCAATTTCCTTGTAGCAGGACAAACAAAAGGGGGAATGGCTGAATCGCATTTTAAGTGGAAAGGCAAATTTTGTTGAATTTGCCTCCCCCCCCATCCTAACATTAAAGCAGAATTCCAATTAAAGGGGCAACATCCATCTTTCATGTTGTCTCTGTGTGGTTCTGCTGTGGATGGAGCCTCATTTAAAGCCTCTCTGCTGGAGTGGACCGTGGCTGAGGAGCTCAAACTGTTTGAGTGCTGCTCTTCTGCCTCTTTCAACCTGATGTCAGCGTGTCCCATTTACAGTAATCACACTCTCTGCTGCTCCTCACATGCTCTACTGTGAGGCCCTACACAAAGCTTGCCTTCTCAACCCTCCATTTCATCTCTAGAGGAGAGAGATGGAGTGTGTTTAGGGCCATTTATGACAGTAATGAGCTTTATGACTATAATGGTGGTGGAGGTGATGATGATGAGGATGATGATGATGATGATGATGATGATGATGATGATGATGATGATGATGATGAAAGGTATTATCTTTATGTAATCTATTGGTCCAAAATATTCTTTGTGTCAGGTGACACATTAAACAGAAAGTTTACTGTAGCTACAGTAGTGTCAAAGTAACAAACGTAATGACGTTTGGATGGTAAAGTGTTTGGTTGGTTAGTTGGATGGATGGTAAAGTGTTTGGTTGGTTAGTTGGATGGATGGTGAAGTGATTGGTTGGTTGGTTGGTTGGTTGGTTGGTTGGATGGTAAAATAATTGGTTGGTTGGTAAAATGGTACAATTATTGTTTGGTTGAATCGTAAAGGGATTGGTTGGATGGTAAAATGGTTGGTAAAGTGATTTGTTGGATGGTAAAATGGTTGGTAAAGTGATTTGTTGGATGGTAAAATGGTTGGTAAAGTGGTTGGTTGTTTGTGGTTGGTTGGTTGGATGGATGGTAAAGTGATTGTTTGGTTGGTTGGAAGGTAATATGGTTGGTTGGATTGCAAAATAATGGGAGGTTGGATGGTAAAATTATTGGTTGGTTGGTAAGATGATAAAACTTGGTTGGTTGTATGTTAGGATGGTAAAATGATTGGTTGGTTGGTAAGATGATAAAACTTTTGGTTGGTTGTATGTTAGGATGGTAAAATGATTGGTTGGTTGGATGGTAAAGTTGTTGATTGGTTGGATGTATGGTAAACTGATTGGTTGGTTGGATGAAAGGTAATATGGTTGGTTGGATTGCAAAATAATTGGGTGGTAGGTTGGATGCTAAAATTATTGGTTGGTTAGTTGGTTGGATAGTAAAATGGTTGGTTGGGTTGGTTCATTGGTTGGGTGCATGGTAAAGTGTGTGGTTGTTTGTTTGTTTGGTTGGTTGGTTGGTAAAATGATTGGTTGGTTGGATAGTAAAGTGGTTGGTTGGCAAAATGGTTGGTTGGATGGATGCTAAAATAATGGGTATGGTAAAATGATTGGTTGGTTGGTTGGTTTGGTGGTAATGTGATTGGTTGGTTGGATGTTAAAATGGTTGGTAACTTGATTAATTGGTTGGTGTGATTAAAATGATTGAGTGGTAGGTTAGATGGTACAATTATTGGTTGGTTGATTGATTGGTTGGTTGGTAAAATGGTTTGTTGGATGGATTGATGGTAAAATGGTTGGTTGGCTAGAATGTAAAACTATTGGTTGGTTGGTTGGTTGGTTGATTGGATGATAACATGATTGGTTGGTTGGATGGCAAAATAATATATTATATTGTTGGTTTGATAAATAAATGTTTGATTAGCTGGTGGTTGTTCAGATGAGTATTTGCTTGTTTAAATGATAGAGGTTGGTTGTATAAATTCCTTGCTGATTGATTTATTTGATTGGCTGATTAATTGATTGAGCTTATGGACTGGTTCTAGATGTCAGAATAGCTCTCAAATATAGTTGCACCTGGTAAAATGGGAGGAAAAAAAAGAAAAGAAAACATTAAGAATGAAGTACAAATTAATGTTTTTGACCTTCATCACAAGAGCTTCTGCAGGTCAAGTATTAATAAAAAATAGTGAATAGCACCAGCTTAAACAAGGTCTTTACAGTCCTTAGACTACACAGAAGAGCTTTCAAATTTGTTCAGTGCCTCACATAAAGAAGGGCTGTTTTTTAGTATTTGTATTGTTAGTGCTGTTGAAAATCTGAGTTTAGTTTTTTGAAAAGTCTATGTCTTTGCGGCGTAATGGTTAGAGAGTCAGACTGGTAACCCGAAGGTTGTGAGTTCGATTCTCAATACAGGAAATGAATGAGGTGCTCTTGAGCAAGGCACCCAATCGCTTACCGGGCAGCACAGCAAAAATGGGTGTATGTTTAGGTGTAGCAGGATAGAAAATACGGTTTACGGTATAAAAACCATTGCACCTATGGGATGTCCCCACATTTCACAGAAACAAATGTGCGTGTGTGCGTGTGTGTTCAGTACTCATTAATCCTTGGATGGGTTAAATGCAGAGGACAAATTCCAAGTATATGTGTCATCATATTTGGCCTTCATATGTCACATGTCTTTCCATGGCAAAATTGTCAAGGCTGTGTCTCTTTTGAAAGACAAACAAAATCAACTAAGTTTTCACTGAAAACATACTGGGAATTTGTTTATTTTTATTTTGGTGATTAAATGTGTGATATGATGTGTACAGCAGTTTTATATGAAACTCTAATCGAGTCTGTATGTGACGTCAAGGGAATCTCTTATAAATAGGCTACATTTGAATTTAACTGAAAATAATTTTTTTAAATGCCCTATATAGTGAAAAGAACTCTAATATTTATTGTTGCTGATAGGCGGAAACCTTGTATCTTCATTAAATTATTATTTTTGGTCACCCTTTACATCTGTCTGTGGGTTTTGCAAATATTTAGGCAATAAAAAGTATTAAAAAAGAGCTTGTGACTAAACCTAGTAACTCATTTGCATCTTCAAGCTGTCGATAAAATCTTTATAAAATCTAAAATCAACTGTAAGCTGATTAAAAAAGGTAATGTGTTGCACTTACTGCCTCAGATGCGATTGTTTTAATGGCGGACAAGAACACGCATGTCCGATATTCTCAAAATTTGTTGTTGAAAACCTTATAACTTCTTTTGAGCTTGATTTTAATAAAATGTTAATAATATAATGATACACATCTGACGATGTAAAAAGCCACAATATCAACTTTGACAACACAGTTTTTGATTATTAAAACAAGTTGAAAAGTATTGTTTTTGGAGATACAGGGTTTCCGCCCTCTGTTAATACAATTCCAGATAATATATTATTATTACTTTGGTTTAATGAAAAGTAAAATCTAAGAATTTAATAATCTTAGTAAGTGTCCATCACTCTGAGATTTTGGTCTGTTGAACAGTATTATGTGACATTTCCGATTTGTACTGACATATATTTTGTTTCATTTTCTTTCTCTGCTCGCCTGGATTGATTCCATATGAATGACTGTTTCACATCCGCTGTCACAAACAGGTAAGAGAATCCTCTGGTGTGTGTGTGTGTGTGTGTGTTTGTGTGTCTGTGTGTGTCATTCTCTTCAGTTGTTTTATTGAGTGAAGGTGCTGACGGGTCTTTAACACAGACGTGGTGTTATTGCGCTCTTTCTCACATGTCCAGTTGTGTGTAAACATCTGCATTTGTACAGTAAGCCATGTTTAGCCATCATTGCATGGTAGATTGTATGAACATGTGAATCATAAGGCTATTTTAGAACACATGTTTTTTTAAGGAATTTCATCCAGGTCTTATAACAACAGTTCAAAGTGGCTCTGTAAAAAAGTATACCAGGCCTGGTCATGTGCCGATAATACAAATTCTTTTCTAGTATTTTTTTGTTGTTGTTAAATCCATTGTTTAAAGGACTTAATTTAAGACTTGAGACCCTAAGTCAAGTCATGTGCTTAAACCCCCTTATTGTAACTAACAAGCTAAATATGTTTAGCCATTTCCGTCCGATTATCTGAACATGTGAATTGTATTTTCATTTGATCTCATCACTTTCTCAAGCTTTTTGCTTTGTGTGGATTAGACAGTCTGCGGTCTGGACATACTCTATATCGACAAAAGTTTTGGGACGCCTGCCTTTACGTGCATATAAACTTAATGACATCCCCTTCTTAATCTGTAGTGTTTAATATGGAGTTAGCTCACCCTTTGTAGCTATAACAGCTTCAACTCTTCTGGGAAGGCTGTCCACAAAGTTTAGGAGTGTGTTTATGTCAATTTTTGACCATTCTTCTTGAAACACATTTGTGAGATCAGGCATTGATGACGAGAAGGCCTGGCTCGCAGTCTCCGCTTTAATTCATCCCAAAGGTATTCTATCGGGTTGAGGTCAGGATTCTGTGCAGGCCAGGCAAGTTCTTTCACACCAAACTCGCTCATTGTCTTTATGGATCTTGCTTTGTGCACTTGTGAGCAGTCATGTTGGAACAGGAAGGGGCCATCCAAAAAATCTCCTTGTAAGTTGGGAGCATTACATTTTCCAAAATGTCTTGGTATGATGAATCATTAAGATTTCCTTTCACTGGAACTAAGAGGCCAAGCCCAACCCCTGAAAACAACCCCACACTATAATCCCCCCTCCACCAATCTTTACACTTGGCACAACAGAAAAGTACCGTTATCCTGGCAACCGCCAAACCCAGACTCATTCATGGGATTGCCAGACAGAGAATTGTGATTTGTCACTCCAGGGAACACGTCTCTACTGCTCAGTGGCGCTGTGCTTTACAGCACTGCATCCATTGCTTTGCATTACTTGATGTAATGATGTGATGTAATGGTATGATATAAGCCTGGATAAAGCTGCTCTTGTAGAATATTTAGTGAGGGAATTTCACAAATAGATTCATTTTACAGCTGGCAACCTGAGAGCGACCCATTCTTTCACAAATCTTTGAAGAAGCGTCCATGGCCATGGATTGAAGGGGCGTCCCAATACTTTTGGTAATAGTGTATTATTGGCTAAATGACAATTTTCATAGTAATAGGAAAACTGTTGCTTCAAATCAACAGTTCTGTTCTGTATAACACACATCTTTGCTCATCCTCTGTAGTTAGGTTTGAGTGTGTTATGCTACACACGCCCCCTAGTGAGAGTAAGAACTAAAGAACTACAGCTATTAACACACTTTCCTCTTGGTCTCTCTCTCTCTCTCTCTCTCTCTCTCTCTCTCTCTCTCTCGCTCTCTCGCTCTCTCGCTCTCACTCTGAGATGAGTCCTGTAAGAGAAAGCATTAGGGACCATGTGGAAACCCAATAGATGCGAGTTGGAGTCACGCGATCACAGGATATTCCCAGGCAGATTATAGCATCAGCTCTAATCTTTGGATTTACACTGTAACTGAGTGCAGGACAGGAGCGTGGGATTGTTGGAAAGTGTCCATTAGTCTTCCGTTTAATTTTGCTTAGTCATTCTTGGTATTTACATTCTGCCTTTCACATTATGTTTTGGTTGTCATTGTAGCTTTCTTTGCATTTCTATCACCACACACACACACACACACACACACACACACACACACACACACACACACACACACACACACACACACACACACACACACACACACTGTTGTAGGGGATAATAATGCTGCTTGCATCATCAGGTCAAAGCCAAGCTGTGTACTGCATTGTTCTGCATAACTGAAACCGCTTCTCTAGCCACGTCTTATTAACAGAGACGTCTGTCCAAGATGAAAAAAACGAACAAATGAAACCTTACTTTTATGTACCTAAACTTAAAGTACCCTATTATGCCATTTTAAAATGTCATAATTTAGTTTGGAGGTCTCCTACAACAGGTTTACATGCATCAAAGGTCAAAAAACACTAAACACTCTCAACTGACTCGATGGATGAATCAGTCTCTATAAATCCCTCCTTTCCGCTTTCAGCTCTGATTGATGGCCTGGTCTGATGTGGTTGGTCTACCACTTACAGCCCATGTGTATTACCATAACTGAACTTCAGCTCACGACTCAGCCATTGTACACACTGTAAAAACAGTAACAATGACATTGATTTGAGTTAGCCGGTTAGCCAGAAGCGTACGCAATATAAAACACAAAAATACATATTTTGAACACCCGGTAAAAAATATATACATCAATAATTATTTATACTTAAAGGTCATGATTTTGAGGAGCAGCTGGTCCAAATAAATTGAGTACTGACATCTTTCCAGAGCAAGCATCAGTGGTGGAGGAAGTACTGAATCTCAGTACTTAAGTAAAAGTACAAATAACCAGAGCCATATTTACTTAAGTAAAAGTAGAAGTATTACAACGACAATCCTACTTAAGTAAAAGTAAAAAAGTACTTGATTTTAAATGTACTTTTAGTATTAGTAAAAGTACTTGTAAAAGTACTTGTATAACAATTTATTCTCTTAATGTCTATAATCTAATAATTAAAAAGAAGAAAACAGTATGGGCTGTGGCGTTTTAATTAAGTTAGTTTTGGGTTAATGTAGGCTAATTGTGCGCATCATCTGTTCTGACATTCTGACTCACAATATCAGGGCGATCTGCAGAGTTAATCAATATTCAGAAGTAACATTTTCATCAGCTTTGATGTATTTACATCTTCATATTTATGAGGATTAATCTTAAATATAGGATATGCTTCAGCTTTCCTTTTATATTCTTAAATTTGATCAATAAATTAAATTAGAATAATGCTAGCCTATATGGTCGTTAAATTAAATAATTTACAAAAAGCTGCTCTTTTTTTTTCGAAAAGACATGGTACAGGCTATATTTCTTTTATAAATATAATAAAACTAAAGACTTTTAAGAGATATGAAGGATGCAATACTACTATTGATTGACATGAGATGAAACTGTGTGTTTCACTCCCCTTTAAGTAACTTAGCACACAGTGTGGCATGTTCTTAGAAATGTTCTCCTTGTATTTCTGTTGCTCTTTAATTTGTAAAACATAAAAAAAGTCTCATATGGTGCAACTATCAATTAAAATGTGTGGTTGTATATATTTTAATCATACATTTGATCTTTATATATATATATATATATATATATATATATATATATATATATATATATATATATATATATATATATATATATGTATGTATGATTTATTTTATTTTAAAAAAATACTTCTAAAATACAAAATGTTCATCTTAGAAGATGCGTAGTCAAGCCTGTGTTATTATCGTTAACTATTAAAAAAAATATATATATTTTAATAGCTCATTAATAAAGGAACTCAAAATATTAATAAAAACTATAATACTATATAAATAATACTAAAGTGATTATACGGTATGGTATGAATTATATTTAATATAAAACTTGCACTCCAAGATTTGAATCCGGTTGAAATTTAACATCTGATGACTTCCTCAGGAAAAACTAGTCCTGTCCTAAGGGTCTTATAGAGGTGTGTACGGATGGATTGTCAAACAGTGAGCGTGTTGATGCTGGCAGGTGTGTTTCCTCACAGCAGTTCCCTTCACATCACAGTGAGGTGATCCAGGAAGTCAAGAGACTCCGGCGAGGGTGCTGAACACGGCCCCTTCAATTACACCTCTAACGGCTTCCATCACTCTTGCTCCATGTTAGCTTCTGTCATGCAGTATTGTGCAGAATCTTCTCAGTCCATCCTAAACCTCTGCCTCCATCCATCTATCCATCAATCCTTCTATCCATCCATCCATTGAGGAAAGATTTCCCATGTTTCAGGCCCGTGACTGGCATCTGGGGCTGTTCTGATGCATGTCACGTGCTAACATTTGACACGTTTGACATTTTGTTTTGACGTATTTCATGATTCTTTAAAATCCTATGCATACAGTCAGTATGCATAAACATACTTACACCTAACAGGACAAGCCAGATTTTGTCTGTGGGTCAGTGACATGACAGATCCTGTCATTTACTAATAAAAACATAAAAAATGCAATTTATTCAAACTATGACTTTAAAGGGATAAACTTTAAAGGGATCCCCTGGTGTTAAGACTTGTAAGGCTTAATATAACGTAAATTATGTCTCTTACTGAAATATGTAGTAGAAAAAAGATCCATGTTATTTAAAAAAGCGATTTTACATTTGGACCATGGGCGGCGCCATTTTGTTTTCTAGGTTGATGACGTAGAATGGTTGCACTCAGCAATCAGCTGGCGCCACCCATAGCTATTTTTTACCACAACTCAAAAATTGTTTCAGAGTTAAACCAATTAATGCTTTGTAATTGTACTTAAAACACACTCAAAATTACATGTGCACACAATCTCACCTACACAAATTCACAAATTGATTGGCGGGCGGGCACGCACACACACCTGACTGTTCTGTCTCAATCGAGGTGTTATGGGCTGCTCTCGTCAGTCCACGACAGGGGCTGAATCCGAAATCACCCCCTATACCCGGAATAGGGCATTATTTGAAGGGACAGCCGTTTGTAGGGGTGTCTGAAATCATAGTGGGCATGGTCGAGTGCACTCATTCAGTCTGTACACACAACAGCTGTGCGACTTTACGCACTCGTTTTCATTCACTCCTTCAAGTTGTATTAGTTGTATCCCTTCCCTAACCTAGTTTGTTATATTTAGCCATACAAGTCTTAACACCAGGGGGTCCCTTTAAGCTTTGTATCAAACCCGGTAGTATATTCTATACTTCTATACTTGAAACAAGAGATTTCTGTATTTTGTGTCTAGAAAAACAACCAAAAAGCCTTAAATTATGTCAAATTTTTGCATCATCGGAGGCTTTTTTTGCCTCACTCACAGAATAAACTTTTCAATTAATTCCTGAGAAAGTTAAGCTTCCATAGGCATGACCTGAAAATGACCATGACCTGAATGAATGAGTGTGCGGCTGTGCATGATGAGTGTGCGGCTGTGAATGAATGAGTGTGTGGCTGTGAATGATGAGTGTGCGGCTGTGAATGATGAGTGTGTGGCTGTGAATGATGAGTGTGCGGCTGTGAATGAATGAGTGTGCGGCTGTGAATGAATGAGTGTGCGGCTGTGAATGAATGAGTGTGCGGCTGTGAATGAATGAGTGTGCGGCTGTGAATGAATGAGTGTGCGTCTGTGAATGAATGAATGTGCGTCTGTGAATGAATGAGTGTGTGTCTGTGAATGAATGAGTGTGCGTCTGTGAATGATGAGTGTGCGTCTGTGGAATGATCAGTGTGCGTCTGTGGAATGATCAGTGTGCGTCTGTGAATGAATGAGTGTTCGTCTGTGAATGAATGAGTGTGCGTCTGTGAATGAATGAGTGTGTGGCTGTGAATGAATGAGTGTGCGGCTGTGAATGAATGAGTGTGCGTCTGTGAATGAATGAATGTGCGTCTGTGAATGAATGAATGTGTGTCTGTGAATGTATGAGTGTGAGTCTGTGAATGAATGAGTGTGCGTCTGTGAATGAATGAGTGTGCGTCTGTGAATGATGAGTGTGCGTCCGTGAATGAATGAGTGTGCGGCTGTGAATGAATGAATGTGCGTCTGTGAATGAATGAGTGTGCGTCTGTGAATGAATGAGTGTGTGTCTGTGAATGAATGAGTGTGCGTCTGTGAATGATGAGTGTGCGTCCGTGAATGAATGAGTGTGCGGCTGTGAATGAATGAGTGTGTGTCTGTGAATGAATGAGTGTGTGTCTGTGAATGAATGAGTGTGCGTCTGTGAATGAATGAGTGTTCGTCTGTGAATGAATGAGTGTGTGGCTGTGAATGAATGAGTGTGTGGCTGTGAATGAATGAGTGTGTGGCTGTGAATGAATGAGTGTGCGTCTGTGAATGAATGAGTGTGCGTCTGTGAATGAATGAGTGTGTGTCTGTGAATGAATGAGTGTGCGTCTGTGAATGAATGAGTGTGCGTCTGTGAATGAATGAGTGTGCGTCTGTGAATGAATGAGTGTGTGGCTGTGAATGAATGAGTGTGTGGCTGTGAATGAATGAGTGTGTGGCTGTGAATGAATGAGTGTGCGTCTGTGAATGAATGAGTGTGCGTCTGTGAATGAATGAGTGTGCGTCTGTGAATGATCAGTGTGCGTCTGTGAATGAATGAGTGTGCGTCTGTGAATGAATGAGTGTGCGTCTGTGAATGAATGAGTGTGCGTCTGTGAATGAATGAGTGTGCGTCTGTGAATGAATGAGTGTTCGTCTGTGAATGATGAGTGTTCGTCTGTGAATGAATGAGTGTTCGGCTGTGAATGATGAGTGTTCGGCTGTGAATGATGAGTGTTCGTCTATGAATGATGAGTGTTCGTCTGTGAATGATGAGTGTGCGTCTGTGAATGATGAGTGTGCGTCTGTGAATGATGAGTGTGCGTCTGTGAATGATGAGTGTTCGTCTGTGAATGAATGAGTGTGCGTCTGTGAATGATGAGTGTGCGTCTGTGAATGAATGAGTGTGCGTCTGTGAATGATGAGTGTTCGTCTGTGAATGAATGAGTGTTCGTCTGTGAATGAATGAGTGTTCGTCTGTGAATGATGAGTGTTCGTCTGTGAATGATGAGTGTTCGTCTGTGAATGATGAGTGTTCGTCTGTGAATGATGAGTGTTCGTCTGTGAATGATGAGTGTTCGTCTGTGAATAAATGAGTGTTCGTCTATGAATGATGAGTGTTCGTCTGTGAATGATGAGTGTGCGTCTGTGAATGATGAGTGTGCGTCTGTGAATGATGAGTGTGCGTCTGTGAATGATGAGTGTTCGTCTGTGAATGAATGAGTGTGCGTCTGTGAATGATGAGTGTGCGTCTGTGAATGAATGAGTGTGCGTCTGTGAATGATGAGTGTTCGTCTGTGAATGAATGAGTGTTCGTCTGTGAATGAATGAGTGTTCGTCTGTGAATGATGAGTGTTCGTCTGTGAATGATGAGTGTTCGTCTGTGAATGATGAGTGTTCGTCTGTGAATGATGAGTGTTCGTCTGTGAATGATGAGTGTTCGTCTGTGAATAAATGAGTGTTCGTCTGTGAATGATGAGTGTTCGTCTGTGAATGAATGAGTGTTCGTCTGTGAATGAATGAGTGTTCGTCTGTGAATGATGAGTGTTCGTCTGTGAATGATGAGTGTTCGTCTGTGAATGATGAGTGTTCGTCTGTGAATGATGAGTGTTCGTCTGTGAATGAATGAGTGTTCGTCTGTGAATGATGAGTGTTCGTCTGTGAATGATGAGTGTGCGTCTGTGAATGAATGAGTGTGCGTCTGTGAATGAATGAGTGTTCGTCTGTGAATGATGAGTGTTCGTCTGTGAATGATGAGTGTTCGTCTGTGAATGATGAGTGTTCGTCTGTGAATGATGAGTGTTCGTCTGTGAATGATGAGTGTTCGTCTGTGAATGATGAGTGTTCGTCTGTGAATGAATGAGTGTTCGTCTGTGAATGATGAGTGTTCGTCTGTGAATGATGAGTGTTCGTCTGTGAATGATGAGTGTTCGTCTGTGAATGATGAGTGTTCGTCTGTGAATGAATGAGTGTGCGTCTGTGAATGATGAGTGTTCGTCTGTGAATGATGAGTGTTCGTCTGTGAATGATGAGTGTTCGTCTGTGAATGATGAGTGTTCGTCTGTGAATGATGAGTGTGCGTCTGTGAATGATGAGTGTGCGTCTGTGAATGAATGATTGTGCGTCTGTGAATGATGAGTGTTCGTCTGTGAATGATGAGTGTTCGTCTGTGAATGATGAGTGTTCGTCTGTGAATGATGAGTGTTCGTCTGTGAATGATGAGTGTTCGTCTGTGAATGATGAGTGTGCGTCCGTGAATGAATGAGTGTGCGTCTGTGAATGAATGAATGTGCGGCTGTGAATGAATGAGTGTGCGTCTGTGAATGAATGAGTGTGTGGCTGTGAATGAATGAGTGTGTCATTTGACAGCATGTATTCAGGATTTAAAGAGTCCCCCCCCGAAGAAAACATGAAAACAGCATGAATTAAAAAAAAATGTGTAAGAACATTTTTTTATTCTATATTTTTCTTTTTAATTTTCATTTATTTTTTACCTTGACTCTGAAATGTAAATTACTCACTATTCTTCTAAGTTTATATTGTATAACAAAAGCATGATATGATATGCAATACAATAGCATGCTCTTGTATGATATTTAACTTTGGTTTAGGTTTGCCATAATTTATCCACCTGTTACAAATGCTCAACGTAACTCCGAGTTCCCTCATGTCACCGTTTTGAGCGATTCCTGTTGGCACCTGAAATGTGTTACGCCAGCAAGACGCAAGTGGTAATCACTTTCATGATTTGTTCTGCACTTGTAAGACAGATTCTCAGACATTAACATGATATACTAAAGCCTTGTCATCGTTTGCTTGTGTGTGATTTACGATTGCTCACTATCTGAGCCTATAAGCCGGACCGGTGTAGCTCAGCAGCTTTGAAATTCATAAAGACGCTGAATCATCTAGACACACACTGATCTGCTCAGTGCCAGCAAGTGTTCAGGGAGATTTGACTGAAGAGATCAGATGAAGTTTTGAAATGGATACCTTCTTTAGGGTTTGGAATATATATATATTCGAGTAAATATAACCCAAGCCCCTTTGATGACGTGCATGATTACGTTACTGTTGATCATCTGTCCGCCATCGTCTAAAGCCCGCCCTGATGATTTCATTGGTCCGAATAGTTTCTGTTCGGAGATAATTACTCCTCTATGGATCTAGTCCAGACCGAATCGCCCGACTTAAAAAAATTGTGGGCGGGGCTAAGATCAGCTGGCATCCAGGCTACTTATTCACTATTCCCTACATTACTAATATAGTCCAGCAGCTACAGGAGTGAACGGAAACGAGTGAGTGAATTCGGACACTGAACTAAAAGGCTTTTGCATAGTTCCTGTTTGCAGTTTAATAATTATTTGAAACCTTTAAAACTGGCATCTCCAGTAGAAATGAAAAGATTTATCTTGAACTCTGCCATGGAAACTAGCATAAACTGTAATTAAACAATGTAATAAGCAATTAAAAAGGAATTTATACCTGTATGATAATACGCTAGACTAGCGCAGTTTGGAAAATAGATGGATGATTGATTCAGCTGCTGACGCTATCTTCTGACGAGACACGGGAATTCATTCAGTGTGTGACTTTTGCGGTGCATTATGGGTATTCTTTAGCCGTTGAGTGTACATAAAATTGTACACTCGCTATTGCGGTGCGTTATGGGATTGAACGAGTGCACTTATGGTTTTGGACACCACTACAAATGGCTGTCCCCTGAAATAGTGCCCCTGTTTAATAGTATAGGGGTGATTTCGTGGAGTCATGGTTTTCAAATGGTGAAACCAGGGTATTACAATTTTAAAAAAAGGTTACATTCTGGCCATTTCTCAGTATACATTCTTGCCTGTACTTGTGTCTCTTGTAATTTAAAAATATTACAGTTTTTGTGTCACAAAATAGAGTTTTTCAGGCAAGAATGTAGTTGTTTAAAGCTCAAATATGTGGTTTATTTATAAAGAGCTCCTATCTGAACCTTTTACCAGGCGTTTTCAGAGTTGTGAGATCCAAGCGAACACCGGTCGGTCGCTCAGCGCTCGTTAACCCCACCGAGAGCAGCCTTTCCTCGGCCAGACCTTCTGATGCTTGCCGCTGGCTCTGATGTCTCTAGTGATTAAACCCGAGATATAATTCATCTTGTGTAGATCTAACGGGTGATCTTTGGTCTCATGAAATAACTTAAAATATTTAGGCTATTTAACTTTACCTTTAACTTTTTAGCCTACTAGTGCTGAGTTTGTATGTTTGCCGGAATTGTTTGCTTTATTTCTTGTATAGCTTATAACTTAAATACTTTTATAATGGCTATTATTGATCATACATAATCTGACATTAACAAAAAGAGACAGGTGAATTTGAGGACCTCCTCGAAAACGAGATGTTTCATCTCAAGGGGTTATCCTTCTATAAACTGAAACTGAAACGGGGCTGTGTTTTGTCAAATTGAATTGTATTACATTGAAGATAATGACTTATATTTTGTTTTAACTAACTAACTAAATAAATAAATAAATAAATAAATAAATAAATCAATCAATCAATCAATCAATCAATCAATCAATCAATCAATCAATCAATCAATCAATCAATCAATCTGTTATTGGAACTGTCTGTTCCAAACCAGAATTGTGAAATTCCTTAGTATTTCAATCTCTAACCAGCAGTGTTTGCGCAGATTGTTTTTTTTAAGTTCGCAACTTTTTTTTTTTTTGTCTTTTGAAGATTTTTGCAATGTCTGATATACCACTGAGACCTCTCGTGGTCAGCTGGGGCCATGATAATGCTGCAAGGATTATTGCAGAAATACTTTATGTAATGTATTTGGTTATGTAATAAGAAGACATGCTAAACCCCTGTTGTGTTTCAGCACTGAGTAATTTCCCCTTTGAGTGGTGAAGTAGCAATAACTTGGTTATGAAATGTGTTTTCTAATTAACGAAAGTGTGCTCAGTGATACCACAAACCCCCTACTGTTCCGCCCACTAATGTTATTTTGGCACCTGTAAACAAACACGCATACAAACAAACACGCAGCCTGATTTTACAGGCTGCTAAATATAGCAGCTAATGAATATTCATTGATGTATTATTTTTTTACACTCTTTAGAATTTCACTAGGTTTCTCATTAGATATTTCTTAAATACAAAGTTCTGTCATGAAACTCTAGATGGTGCAGGTATTTAACCTGCTTGCAATCACATCATTCTCTGTTGGGCACAGCTGATTGGTTCCTGCTGTATCAGTAGCAAATGAGCTTGCTGGTCAACCTTTAAATATTTAGTTGGCATTAGCTGTAGCAGTGCAGTGCACTTTCAGAAACCCTCCCCCTTCCCCAGCTCCATCTGTATACAGTAGATCTGCTGTGGGTAATTCATGTACACCATATTGTACAGCAGCAGCATGTCTTGCTTGCTCACAGCAGTGTGTATGTATTGGCAGTAGCGAGTCCCACACACGCATAGTAGATCTATTGTGCCAAGACCAAACATATCAACATTGTCATAACCCATTGCCATGCCAAATATTCAATACAAAGTTTTTAGAGGATTTTACAATTTAAAGGGGGGGTGAAATGCTGTTTCATGCATACTGAGCTTTTTACACTGTTAAAGACTTGGATTCCCATCCTAAACATAGACAAAGTTTCAAAAACTAATGTTGGACGTTTGATGGAGTATTTCTTTGACGGAGCGGTCCCAGCGATAAAGGTTCGGTCCTGCTTTGTAAGCAGCCGGTGAGTTAAACTGCTTCAAATGTCTGTGCTGTTGGCTATCGTCGCGTGAGTAAACATCAGTAAACGACACGATCGCGTGCTTTGTCATTCAAATGCGCTAACGGTTACTCCATTGTTGTTCTATGTATAACGTTACACTATTCTGACGGGGAAAACCGTTTTGCTTGTTACTGCTAAGGTTTAGTCGCATACAATAGTCCATAAACCGAATCATGTCCTCATAAACTGCGAGTAAAGACACACAAATGTTGATAGGCCACTAAATACAGTACATACCACAGAGACGGACGTCCTGCTGTTGCTGTTTCTCCTGTTCAATTTATTTCAGCCTCCGGATCTGATTCTGGATCACGTATTAGCTGAATCCGATCGATAGCCATGGGTTTCTCCACACTTGAGAACGTCACCGCTTTGTTCGCACTCGTCATTCTTTAGCTCTTCCCACACGATACGCCTCCAGACGCTCGTTTTTTTCCCGGAAAGACTCGGTACAGCCTATATTTCTTTTATAAATATAACAAAACTAAAGTCTTTTCGGAGATATGAAGGATGCAATACTACTCTATAGGTACTCAAGATTGACATGAGAAAAATCTGTCATCAATTACAAACCCTCATGTCATGTTCTTTCTTTCGCGGAACACAAATGAGGATATTTTGAAGAATGTTTTAGCGTTTTTTGTCCATGCAATGAAAGTCAATGGGGTCCAAAATAAAACTGAACTTTTCCACTGTCGTGCCAGTGTGAGCCAGGGCTTTCAACCACCGGGCTGGGCTAATAGTCTGGAATCTCCAGGACCGAGCAAAACCACATTGTGTTTCTACCATCAGACTAGAAGCTCCCCAGCGCTTCACTAAAACCTGCCCGTAACACGCCTCTTTGAAACAATGTCACACAAACCATCATTTCACTAACAAGTGGAAGTAAAAAATAAAAATAAAAATAATCAGAAAAAAAATCACTAGAAACTAGCGAGATCACAAAACGGACATGATAAATGCAGCCGTTTATTGGCATTTTTGTTTTTTACTTCCCAAGCATCCCAAACCCAAGCATCAGTTTTACCATAGTTTTACAATAATGAGCGATACACTGATCATAATGAATTGAAGGTGCACTGTGTACATTTTATAGTTTACATCTATATATCACATAATAGTCGCTTCAACCCACGGAAAAAAGCGGACTTGGCAACACAGTGCAGTTGAACTCTGTTGACATTTGACAATCAATCAATCAACTTTATTTATATAGCACTTTTACAATCACGATTGTGTCAAAGCAGCTTCACAGTGTCAAACAGGATAATATTGCGACAAAATTCGATTTGGCTGTACAGTCGTACTGGAGAAAACAGTAATGTTATCAGCTTAGTTTAATTTATCATATAGCAACAATGTTGGCAGATCAGTATTTAAGTTTATAGAATTAAATGAGACCTAATTGATACATTTTATTTGTATAATAAGTTGAATAACTTTAATCATATTTTTAGTGTCCCCAACTGAGCAAGCCAAGCCAAAGGCGACAGTGGCAAGGAACCAAAACTCCACCAGGGCATGATGGAGAAAAATAAACCTTGGGAGAAACCAGACTCAGTCGGGGTGCCAGTTCTCCTCTGGCCTATTAACACACCGTGTAAGATTATTATTCTGGCAACCTTACAGGTCAGAAATCATATTAGATTGGAATATTCCAAATTTCAGGGTATCACGGAAGAGACAGATTTATTTGGAAATAAATGATGGTATGGTGCGTCGATTACACAAGAGTATGAATACATGAAAGATCGGAATTATTGCGCCGAAGACGGGTTTTGAGCATGTCGTGCCAGTGAGGCAAATTCGGAGGAGACACCATTTGACACGGCTCAGCAGACACTCCAGGATGAGCTGGTCATGTCCAGGCAGGTCCACCATCCGATCCGGACAGGGCCCAGATCCGGGATGAACCTCGGGATAAACAGAGAGACTAACATTAGCGTAGAGGCCACTCTTTTTATGATGTAACGAGTACATCAGGTGTTATGGGAAGTGTTCCCGGTTCCGGCTGACCTAGTTAATGCAGCCTAACAATCAGTCAATTGATCTGAATAAAAATTTAAAAATGTTCTATGTGTATGCCATAGTAAAGAGATGTGTTTTTAGTCTAGATTTAAACTGACAGAGTGTGTCTGCTTCCCGAACAATGCTAGGAAGACTATTCCACAGTTTAGGAGCTAAATAGGAAAAGGATCGACCGCCTGCAGTTGATTTAGATATTCTAGGTATTATCAACTGGCCAGAGTTTTGAGACCGCAATAGACGTGATGGAGTACAATGCGTTAAGAGCTCGCTTAAAGGGTCATGAAACCCCCCTGCTGCAGCGGTGTTTTTTCACACCTTCGATTTGAAAAAGCTTGTTAAAAGGGGAGTGGTCGACTGTGAAAAGGTGGGATGGTATTGTGTGGAAAGAGGGAATGTTTGCATAAATAGGGGAGTGTCTGTCAGTAGGTGCTGAGCGGTTCTGAGACATGTTCTTGGTTCACGTTGGCATTGTTTACCACAGAGAGATTAAATGAGGGATGAGTACAGCGAAAGAGAGAGCTATGAGTGGCGTGCAGCAGAGATCGCAAATCATTCAGCTCTTCAAAGTTCAAACCAGCATAATTCAGTGAGAAATTAAAATAAATGTTATTCTGCATGACGAAATATTTTGCAAACGTGATAAAACTATATTTGTCCAAATATGCACGCTGTTTGGCAAGATGAACAACGCGCCGACTTGATAAGAGAACGTGAACCACCCAACATGCGATGTGATAAGAGATGTGTAATTCTAGATCGGGGTAAAAGCGAAGAGGTTTGAGGCTAGTCTCGACCGCGCATTGCCGTGACGATCCGCGCTGTCTATCACTCGGCAGCTAAATCTATATTTGTCCAAATATGCATCACACTGTTTCACTAAGAGCCCGAACACATGCGGTTTAGTGCATGGCTGTGACGACAAATAAAACGGAGAGGACGTGGCTTTTGTTCATTGGCCTACAGATTACAGATTGGTTATTTTGCACTCCTGACATAGATAGTCAACGCTTGCAGGTTCGGCGTGCGATTCCTCAGGTGAATTTTACTTTACCGAGCCTTTGCAGCAAAGGCTTCCACAGACGGCGCCGGTTACAGCTCGCTCGGCGCCCTTTACGTTACTTCGTATCAGCACAACGCCTAGCTTTCCTCCGTGACTTTTCCGCACGCTGCTTCCAAAACTTCCCCACCATATCTCTACAATAATGATGTAAGACGAGCCTGACAGAAGTGACTGTCTCATGCATATTAACTAAATTATCTTGTATGCATACTACAGCGCAGGGATTGGACTGAATGAGCTTCATGTCATGAATATATATCGAGAATTGCTCAGAGCGGTCGACGTCAGCATGTGCCCAGCAGCCCATACTTGGGCCGAAAAGGCAGTGCCGACGTCAGCATTTGTGACGTTGCTCCGACTAAACTTTTCAAACCGGAAGACAGAAATCGCTCTAAAAAATGCAAAAATAACTATTTTCACATATGAATACCATTAATGAGTACCCTTAGTGTTTTCAATGATGTGCAGCCTATACATATCTGTTTACATCTCAAAAAAAGTGTTTTGGGGTTTCATGACCCTTTAAGTACCGGGGAGCTAAACTATTTAGTGCTTTGTAAGTAATAAGCAAGATTTTAAAATGTATGCGATGTTTAATAGGGAGCCAGTGCAATGTTGACAGAACTGGACTAATATGATCATACTTCCTGGTTCTAGTAAGAACTCTAGCTGCTGCATTTTGGACCAGCTGGAGTTTGTTTATTAAGCGAGCAGGGCAACCACCCAGTAGAGCATTACAATAATCTAGCCTTGAGCTCATGAACGCATGTACTAACTGTTCAGCATTTTGCATTGAAAGCATGTGCCGTAATTTAGATATATTTTTAAGATGATAAAATGCGGTTTTACAGATGCTAGAAACGTGGCTTTCAAATGAAAGATTGGTATCAAAGTCACACCCAGGTTCCTCACTGACGACGAGGGCTTGACAGAGCAATCATCAAGTGTTAGACAGTATTCTTGGTTACTACTTGTGGAACTTTTCTGTCCAATAATTAAAAATTCAGTTTTATCTGAATTAAGTTGCAGGAAATTACTATTCATCCAATTTTTTATATCAGCTATGCATTCCGTTAATCTTGTGAATTGGTAGGTTTCGTCAGGGCGTGAGGAAATATAGAGGTGAGTATCGTCAGCATAAAAATGAAAACTAACGCCATGTTTCCTAATGATATCTCCCAGTGGTAGCATATACAGGGTGAAAAGCAACGGTCCTAACACTGAGCCTTGCGGTACCCCAATACTGAACTTGTGATTGGTGTGACATCTCTTCATTTACTGCTACAAACTGATAACGGTCAGATAAGTATGATTTAAACCATGCCAAAGCAGTTCCACTAACGCCAACATAATTTTCGATTCTATTCAGAAGAATATTGTGATCGATAGTATCAAATGCAGCGCTAAGATCGAGTAACACTAATAGAGAGATACAACCACGATCAGATGATAAGAGTAAATCATTTGTAACTCTAACTAGAGCAGTCTCAGTACTATGATACGGTCTAAATCCTGACTGGAAATCCTCAAATATACCATTTCTTTCTAAAAAAAGGAACATAATTGTGAAGACACAGCCTTTTCTAGTATTTTTGATAGAAACGTTAGATTCGAGATTGGCCTGTAATTGACTAATTCTTTAGGATCAAGTTGCGTTTTTTTAATAAGTGGTTTAATTATAGCCAACTTAAAATTTTTCGGTACATATCCTAATGTCAAAGATGAATTAATGATATTAAGCAGAGGATCTATGACCTCTGGAAGTATCTCTTTTAATAGCCTAGTCGGTATAGGGTCAAGCATACATGTTGTTGATTTTGATGATTTTACAAGTTTAGCCAATTCTTCTCCTCCTATAGTAGTGAATGAGTGTAATTTTTCCTCAGTGACACTACAGCGCTCTGTCTGAAGTGATACTGTAATAGACGGCTGCATGGTTATAATTTTATTCCTAATATTATCAATCTTACTAGTAAAGAAGTTCATAAAGTCATTACTGCTGTGTTGTTTACAAACATCAGAAGCTGAAGCTTTATTTTTTGATAATTTAGCTACTGTATTGAATAAATACTTAGGGTTGTGTTTGTTTTCTTCTAAAAGAGTTGAGAAATAAGCAGATCTAGCAGTTTTTATGGCCTTTCTGTATGCAATCATGCTCTCTTTCCACAAATTGCGAAAAACCTCCAGTTTTGTTTTCTTCCAGCTGCGCTCCATTTTTTGGAGCGCCACAATGCGTATTGCGTCACAATGCGTCGCTTCGTTGCTCTGATTGGTTGTAGGTCTATCCAATTGATGTCTTTCCTGGTTCGGTTGAAACACGCCCCATAATCACAGCCCAATGAAGCAGTTTCAGACTCATATTCTGACTAGAATTGAGTATGACCACGGCAGGCTAAAGCTACGGTAGCCGACACAGGACAAACATGTCGTCGTCTGAGACAGCAGAGAGTAGCTTCTCTATAGAGAAGTTTGTCCGTTTAGGGCTACTGTAGAAAAATCACGCCGCGAAATGGAGACTACACAGTAAGAGGACCCGCAGTGTATGGAGATGGTCATTCGAAGGTAGCAAAACATAACAGTTCATTGTGTAAGATACTGCTGAAAACATAGTTATGCTTTTTATATTGGATTTATGTCAATAGATCCTCATAAATATTTCACACTGCACCTTTTAATTAGTCTCAAGATTGTACATTAGTCACACAAAAATTAAAGAAACTGTATGTATGAAATGTATTTCAATTAATCATAAAATGGCCCTGATATGTCACTAGACATTAAGAAATCATGTTAATTTCAAATACTTATATCACTGACAACAGTAATCCGGCCAGGATATTGTCATTTAAAAGTTGTTGTTGCAGCGCTCAACTGATGTTGATGTTAACATGTTGTGTTTTGGCCTGAAGCTCCACCCTCCACCTATCGACTAATCACAAAGTCAGTAGTGTCTGGGCATCCGGGTTGCTATAAACATTCCTGCTGATCCTGCAGCCTATCTGGCAACCTCGAGTCAGGGGGAGGGGGAGAGGGAGAGGGGATACACCGCTCTACAGTCATTTGAAAGTGATTGCAGTACTAGTTTTGGCCACAATCTTACATAGACTTCCTTTAAGTGGTACTTACTTTATTTCAGAAAATAAAGGATACGTTCTTTTTATTTGCATCTGTTTGTTTATTTGTAGTCACAGGACAGCATGTTTACATCACATGTAGAAAGAATGATATTTTCTACAAATTTTCCACCAAAAATCAAACCTGAGGAGCTTTAGCACTCTCCAGTGACAGTCCCAATACATTTAGGCTATATTATCAGTCAGAGAAACACAGGAAGCTACCGAAAAACCGGAGTTGCTTTATTTTATGACATATGCAGAGCTAAATATGGATATTAGAAAGACATACTGAGAGAAAAATAAATAAATATACAATTGTAATAGCCTATATGATTTGTCTGGTTTCTTCATATTTACCATGTTTACTAATAGTTAGCATTCATAGTCTTTCGCATCCCATATACATATTTCTGCTTTATACGGTGACCAGAATCTGCATCGGATCACGCACAGAAGTTATTTCAAACACTCACTGCTGTCTGAAATCTGAAAATTAGTTGAGCTAAAATAATTTAAAAAGTCATTAAAGGACATCTCTGGTGAAAAATGAACCTAGGGTTAATTATCACATGGTTACCGAGTAGATCGTTCTCTGGGATGCTTTTTCATTAAAATTTAATGTAAAGAGTTTTATCTCTAAAAAACAGATAATATTAAAATAGAATAAGTACGAAACAAGGCTTTTGGCTTTTATTATATGGACGGAAAACAACAACACTACTTTCAAATGGTTTTGTTTTGTTTCCCAGAAGAATTGAAAAGAGATGTATAGAAGTAGTGTAGAGAACTCTCCCTTCACAAACTTTATTAATAAAATGGTCATTGATATAATCTGGTATCCTTTTTAAACTTTGCATAACTTATCTCCATGTAGAGTTTTTTTTGTTGTCCCGTTCCCACTATAGGTTCTATTCCGAACCCACCTGCTCATGCTTAAAATTCACTCTGCGTTCACCCACTTACCAATTTGAATGATTTTCTTCCACTGCTAAATTTAGACCTCGTTTCCAGATTTAAATTTCCCCTAAAGAAATAGTGACTGGGATAAAAAATATAAAATGTTGTCTATAAAGTTATTTTATTTGTTCATGTTGCCTTATCGTGATACTGTCAACACCATAAAAACTGTCGGCTTACTAGCTATAGCTACTGTAAAATGAAATATTATTTTTAACATACATGCAACAACTGTATGTCGCTGTCACCTTGAGATGTGTCTTATTTGATATGCAGCTAACATTGGCTTTAGCAAAAGGATATAGTTTGCATTGAAGTTGAGTTTTGGTCTCAACAGACTCAGTCATCCTCCAGGTTGTTGATTCAATCACGGGCCTGTGGGCAAGATCCAGCTGAGATGTGATTTATAGTATTAAGTGTGTTTTCACATGCTTTTGCAAGCTTCTCCCATCTCTGTCCTGAAATAATTTTGCCTACGTTGTGGGTATTCATGAACATTTAGATTTGATGGCTTTGTCACATCTTTCAATCTGGTAAAATTCATGTGTTCCACATTTTCTCAGGTTGTTCGTGATGGACCTCACAGTGTTCTGCGGTATATTTAGAGCTTTTGAAACCAATATAATAGCAAGCTGACACTGTGTGTATGTGTGTGCATGTTACAGTTCACACCATGTAATTGTTCCTTAGGCTCTATTTAATGTGACAGGCAAACATCAGTATAAAAGGCCCCTAAAGTAGCGTAGAACAGATGTCTGTCTACTCCTGGTGGGAAAATGAGTGGAGCATTTCTCTCTCTCTCTTTGTCTCTCACTTGCTCTTTCTCGCCCATAAACAACCACCAGCACCACCAGCCTTGGAGAAGAGCTGCACAAATTGTTAGACAAAACTCATGACCTTGGTTAATATGTGTGCAATGTCACAAACTTCCTTGAATCCTTTCCGGATGTCTGTTTTCCAGAGAAGTATCCGTCTTTTTAGGTGAACAGTGGATAAACAATGACATTCACAGCAACCAAGGTAGATGTCCTATACCTTGCTATTGTTGTCAGGAAATAACTTGAAGGTTTGGTTATTTCCCATATGAACAGCATAATCCCTAAAATCCCTGGATTTCAGATTGCATACAGAGATAGGGATCGTCTGGTGCCTCATTGAGATTAACTTCTTTGTGATTCCGTGGAAGGCAATTTGAACTTGCATAGGCCTTGAATACGATCACCTGTAACCCTTAATCCATAATCACAGGTCCATAAAAGTCCTGCTTGGCTGCATTAAAATATGGTTTAGCAATAAACATGCTTTGGAGATTGTGAAAGCAGCTGGAAATATCACTGGAGCAGATCTACCAACCAAAAGACCAGCTGTCGTGCTAACAAGATCAGCACCATCATTTCGGGTTCCAATTATCTGGGTTACATCCTACCTGGATAAAGCCTGATTACACTTGCTTGCGAGGTAAATGAAGATTTTGCAGCACCAGAATCAGTCCTTAATGGTGAAGTATGTATGCTTTTTTTATGTCCCCCCCCCCCCCCCCAAGAAAAACAAAAAAACAACAGCGTTCTCTTATCCCAGTTTGTTAATACATTAGAGTTAGTGTGTTACAATGTGTTTATCACCCCCCAATATTTAAACATTTGACCTCCAAAGCACTATCAAAACATTGCAAATGATCCATTTAGATCCGTCAATCTTTTTCCAGGTCAACCAATTCTGAGAATTTGGAGTGTTTAGCCTAAATTGGTTGGATTTAAAATATAAAACTGGAAAAAGTGAATGGGGCATTTTTGGGACTTTTGGTTGTGGGGCCTTCACTTGAATGGTTCTATAGAGTCTGTAGGGTGTCCTATTTATCCTTTTTTGTGGTTCATAAAAGTCCAAGATGGTGGCCATAATGCACTCTCCATCCACGCCTTATACACCGGTTTGCAGACTTCAGTAGACTACTATCCAACAGACTATATGGCATAATGTCACTAAAGTGTGGTCTCAGCGGAAGTCCGTATAAGGACTGGGGGCAGTTCTGCTATATAGTAAGGCAAATTGGTGATGAAGACTCTGGAAGTTATTGGTGGTAGGGTCCTTCGAATTTTGTCATCAAAAAAGTATGCACGTACTGAAACGCCTGATTTTGGTAACCATCCTTACTTTGTACGTGCAGGTTACACAAGCGCATTTAATTTTTTTGGAGTATTTACATGGGTTATAACTCGTGGCAATAGATTGCGCATGCGTCAAACTTCTGTGTACACGTACGGATCAAAAGAAGTATACTTTGCAAAGCTGTGCGTTCTTCTGTCATGAACTTTAAGCTTGACATTGACTAGTCGCTGATCATGGCCTATAGAGGGTGCAACAGGATAAGAAATCTTTGAAGTCCACTTTTACCCCATTTCCACCAGAATCAACCGGGTGCTAGTTCAGAGCCAGTGCTAGTGCCAGTTCGTAGTTGGTTCAACTGAGGAGCTTTCTAAGAACCGTTTGCTTTTCCACATGCTTAGAGCCACAGCAGAGCTAAGTCTTACGTCACTGTATACCTCTCATCTTTCTCAGCAACGCTAACAGGACAAGTGGGAAACACGCATCAGGCATGTTCTAGATGCATCGACGCTGCGCGGATCGATCCGCATATGATATCTAAATACCACGGGAGCAATTCAAAAGCATAAGGAGTCGTTTGTTCTCGCTGTTACTTTGACGTCATATGGCGATCGGGCTGCACAGCGCCGATGCATTTTGAAATAGCCTTCCGTCAACAATGGCGAACATTGTGTTACTATTGATTCACATGGCTTTACGACATCGTAAATCATCGGCATCAGAACACAGCGAATCCAACGCATTCGTAGCCTGACAAGCCAGACCCACATCAAGATGTTTGGTCTGGAAACTCACCATTGACAGGGCTCAATCCGAGGGGCGGGATAAACGGTTGTCTTTCAAACTCCCTCTGCATGCGATAGGATAGCGCTACCATTGTATCCGGTCGGAAAAACTCTGAATACATCTTCCCTTTTTAAGAATGACTTCAGTGCCGTTCTTTGTTCTTTTCTCAGAGAAAAGCTTAACTCCAAGTCTTCCAGAATCGCAGTCAAAGCTGATTCGAAAGACTGCCGTTTGCCAGTTTCTGTGTTTACTAGAAGCACGCAAACGCAACTTGGCCGTCGTCATTATGGCCCCGCCCACCGACTCTATACACGATGTGATTGGCCCATCCAGAGTGAGGGGAATACAGCTCAGAAGGGTATTGAGAGTTCCTAGACGACACTTGCAGGCAGATTAAATTTGCTGCCCCCAGGGTGCGTCTAGATTTCCAGGCTAATGCATTCATGCAGTTTGCAGTAATTTGTATAGACGGTGATTACAAATGAGCAGCAACTATTAGCTCCATTAGCTGCTATTTAAAAAATGGCGATATCAAGTTTGTGTTCATTTTGTTGACTCTGTCCCCAGTGCCTGACGTAATCGTTTTTTACTTCTAGCCCAGCAATGCTTTGGTGCTACTTAAAAAAAAAAAATTTCCTGACGTGTAGCTGGTACTTTGGCTGTGGAAAAATTACAAATAAATGCATTCTCTGAGAGCGCTTCACAAGATATGTTTGATTATACTAATTAAATTGCTTAATTTATTGGGTGAATGTACAAGTTTTAAACAGCTTAAAGGGGTACTTCATCGCTGGGAAGATGAATCTGTATTTAAACTGGGTCATCAATGTAGTAGAAATGTGAAATTATTTTTGAATTTGGTGCCTTCTAGACTGAGAAAAGACAGAAAATGTATTTTTGTCTCATGGGGATGAAAGACTACAATTCCCAGAATGCTTCGTTGCCCTGTGAGGCCACTCCTAAAGCCACCGCTACTGGATTACAGAGACTGAGTTGGAGAAGACACTACAATTAAAAACTGAACGTGTCTGTTCAATATAATGAGTGAGTCACCGCGCGAGTATCACAGCACTGAGCACTAACTGCAGGAGTGAGACAAATGAGCTGATGAGCTCTCGTGATGAGAGCTGAGGTAATCGCGACTACACTCGCGGCATACATTCACAACGCGAGTTCAGTCTGGTGCGTTTCAGTTCATGCCTTTGCAAGCTTAACTTTCATAGAAATTAATTTGAGAAGTTAGAAGACTTACATTGCTCACCATAGCTCCGTTTAAATGAGTGCCTGTAGCTGCGAGCTGAGCTCTGAGTGTGATCTCCATCCCCCATGCGCGGGTTTAAAACATGCGGAAATGGCTCCCTCTGCTGGCTGTAGTCTTTAGCCTTTGGCCAAACATTCCTCCTATGATGCAAATATCGTCAATTTGCATCATAGGAGGAATTTTTCCAGAAATAAAATACAATAATCTCTTGTCTCAGGGGGATATGAGGGGGGAAAGCACAATCATTTGAATATACTCCAGGGTTTCTACTGATACAATGCCATATGCTAATCGCTGAAGTAACTCTTTAATGTACATGAGTAAATCACCATAATCACACTATGTACAAAACGGGATTAAGCGCTAAAAGGTGAATTGGCAACCAAATTTAGCTGCAGTGTGTACGTGGCATGGGATTTATGGAATGCCTGTATTGTTCTTTTGTAAGCTTTTAGCTGAGATAGTCCGGTGATAAACAGAGGTACAAGTGATCTACATTGGTCTGACATGCCCTGGTCCATGAGGAATGTCAACAGGACAGATCTCTTTGCAGTGGTCTGTAGGTCTGGTGGAGTGTAAGCAGTCCTAGCGTTCTTTTGTCAAACGTCTTTATATGTGTTAAACCTAGAACAGTCATCCATGCACTAGACATAACAGCAGACGGACAAAGACTATATGTACTTCCTCTCTTTGCATTTTCCATCCTTCCGTTCCATCCTACACATACCAGGAGAGAAGAGAAAACCGAGAGGGTGGTTAATAGATATTCTCAGGTTGGTTCATTAGCATGCAGTAGATGCTGAGGTAATGAGCCAGCTGCAGTGCATGCATAGATTGAGGTGGTAGGGCCGTACTAAAATGAAGCACCCCTCCAGAGGGAACTGTCAAGGGCCCCAACAATGACTACAACAGTAATTACTTCCACCCAAGCTGTCCTTCCATCCCTCCCTCTGTGTTGAGGACTCGGATAGGTTGACGATTTGATGACGATAAACAACCAGCCATGAAAATGTCAGTCAATTTTATCTTTCACAGCCATTCTGACAGTCTGACAGTTGTGACTGCCATTCTTACCTACACCAGCATATTTTATTTATCAGAATGTATTGCAAGTTGTCAGCCTCTATATGCACTCTCATATTGGATTAATTTTGTAGCGGATCTGAGCAGGTTTTTTTTTTTTTTTTTACACTTCTTGAATTGCAGGTTGTTTCTTTACACCACTTGCCTGTCTGAGTATTTAGTAATGCTGATTCTGCAATGGAATGGCTGTTTGAAAAATGTCTAGTTAGCTTACTGAAAGTGACTCAGTTGTTGTATGAAATATTGATTTTACAGTGTAGCCATCCATCTAGCCATCTGTTTGCCAGTACATTATGCTGTCTGTCTCGGCAAACCATCCATCCATGCTCTTCCTTTGGGAATATTGTCTGTCTGATTACCGTCTGCATGTGGCGTGACTTGTGGCCAAGGGAAAGTATGCACATAAGCACACAATCAGTAATAGCAATGTTCAAATATCTACAAAACACATTACTCCAAATGAGTTAACCTTAAAACTCTATATCTGCTCTTTCAGTTTAAATTAAGGCCGCAGCTAAACGCTTTGATAAAGGATTTAATTTTTTTTTTTAAATTTAATTGGATACAAGGTTAAACTTTTAGTGTGAGTTAGTGAGTGAATGTGCATTGTCACTCTAAAAAATTGTTGGCTCAAAAAACAAAACTGTTTACATCAATTCTTTTGGTGACAACTTTGAATGAATTTGCGTTCAACCAACACTACATTGAGTAGCATAAACATAATTTTTTAAGTTGATTATTCAAAAAAAAATTGTCACTCCAACTACCAGAGTTGTAGCCCTGTAACCAACTAATCTTATTTATTTTAGTTCAAATCAACAGCTTTCATAGTACATGCTAACATAACTTATTTAACAGTTATATTAAATAAACAAGATATTACTTGTCACTGACTTCTAGTGTTTACCTTCATGTATCTATTGCAGAAACTCCTTTAAATGTCAAACAGTTCTTTCCCTTCACTAAAAACAAATAAATTAACACTTAATTTCAACATTTATTCTCCTTATCCATGCTAAGTGCTAGAAATCCACAGCCTAATTTCCGAAGTTAAGACAATTTCATTAAGTTACTACAACCTATTTAAATGCATCAAATGTATTAAATTACAGATATTAAGTTGATGTAGTGATTAGCATTATAATGTCAACAGAACTTAACAAAATAACGATTGCAATTTAAAAGGTTTAATAATTAAAACAACTAATTAAAATTTGTATCCTACAACCATATATTTAATAATTATATATATTTAAGTTGTGGTAATGGGGCCCCTATTTTTTTTTCTTCTAAAAAATACTTTTTAGAGTAGTTGCCTCAAGGTTTGAGAAGGTTTAATTTTAACCAAAAGAACAAAACAACTTTAAATATACTAATTCTTTGGTCTCCTAATAAGCACTGGACCAGGGGGATTTTTCAGTAGACAAACGTAGATTAGATTCAGTAGATTAAATAATTAAATTTAGGTCTTATCTTTATATAAAGACCTACCTCTGCATTAATGACGTTGGTTAACCACATTTCAAGACAACCGAGTGGCCAATGGATGACCTTCAACAGAAGTTGTGTAGCGCACCTTTGAAGGAGAGATTGCGATGAGGTGGAGCGGGACCTCCTGTGGCGCTGTCTGTTTTGAACATGTTTGACCACTCAGAGGGTGAAGGGATTTTTGACATGTGCTCTTTCTGCTCGGCAGGAGGTTATCACATACCGTCCAGACTCGACCCAATTAAACCCACACGCATGCAAATGCATGCGCACACCCTCACGCCATTCCCCAGTCCACTCGTGGCCTTTTGTCCCTCAAACACCATACTTTTTTCACTCTTCTTGCCAATATATTTTAATGGCCTTCTGTGTATAAAAGTAAAAAGTTTAAAAATAAGTTTACAAGAGTTTACAAGCCCTAATTCCCTAACCCAATTTACACAGACTAAAGCTGCACAATTAATCGTTAAAAGATTGTGATCTCGTTCCTAAATGACAACGATTTGCCTGTCTATTAACACTTTGTTTTTTAAAAATGGTGCCAGCCAGTGCCGCAAAATATCAAAAGAAAGAACAGAGCCTCTGCTTTTAAACAACAAAACACATGATCACGTTATGATCACGTTACTTAAAATATTCTTCTGCATATAGGCTATATTGCCAGAAGTTTTGGGATGCCTGCTTTTACTTGCAAATTAACTTCAATGACATCCCATTCTTAATCCGTAGGGTTTAATATGGAGTTGGCCCACCCTTTGCACCTATAACAGCTTCAACTCTTCTCCTAAAGCTTTCTACAAAGTTTAGGAGTGTGTTTATGGGAATTTTTGACCATTCTTCTAGAAGCACATTTGTGAGGTCAGGCACTGATGTTGGACAATAAGGCTCCGCTCTAATTCATCCCAAAGGTAATCTATCGGGTTGAGGTCAGGACTTGTGCAGGCCAGGCAAGTTCCTCTACACCAAACTTGCACATCCATGTCTTTATGGGCCTTGCTTTGTGCATGTTGGAACAGGAAGGGGCCATCCCTAAACTGTTCCCACAAAGTTGGGAGCATGAAATTGTCCAAAATGTCTTGGCATGCTGAAGCATTTAGAGTTCCTTTCACTGGAACTGAGAGGCCAAACCACCAAACTTTATACTTGGCACAATGCAGTCAGGCAAGTACCGTTCTCCTGGCAACCGCCAAACCCAGACTCATCCATGGGATTGCCAGACAGAGAAGCGTGACTTCTCACTCCAGAGAACACGTCTCTACTGCTCTAGAGTCCATTGGCAGTGTGCTTTACACCACTGCATCCGATGCTTTGCATTGCGCTTGGTGATGTAAGGCTTGGATGAGCTGCTCGGCAATGGAACCCATTATAGGAAGCGCTCTTGGCACTGTTCTTGAGCTAATCTGAAGGCCACATGAAGTTTGTAGCTATTGACTCTGCAGAAAGTTGGCGACTTAAGTGCACTTTGCACTTCTCTCAATGGAAAGGAAATTTAAACCTTTGACAAAATCACAACAGAACATTTCTAAATTGTGTTGCCGCTGACCCAGAGAGAGCAGTTATTATTTGTAGGTATGAAACAGCTTCACAGTCTTTTCAACCACACAGTATTGTTATTTTTGTTACAGATATTCATATTACAAAAGAACTGTTTATTTATTTATTTATTTATTTATTTATTTATTTATTTATTTATTTATTTATTTATTTATTTATTTATTTATTTATTTATGGACCCACTTTATATTAGGTGGCCTTAAGTACTATGTACTAACATTGTAATTAGTCATTTGGTACAATGCACTTATTGTTTACAAACATGTTTTTACATTGTACTTAAATTTTAAAAATTGCCTTTATGTAATTATATCTGTAATTAATATCTGTAGTTACATTTGTAATTACACAGTTGCACTTCCCTTACACCTAAACCTACCCTTAAACTTACCCATACCACCACATTTATCCCTAACTCTACCCGTATCCCACCTGGATATCAGCAAAGGTGTTTTGCAATACAATTTGAACACAGTAAGTACAATGTACTTATTTTTTTATGTAAGTACATAGTACTTAAGGCAACCTAATATAAAGTGGGGTCCAAACCATTATTATAAACTCTTAACGAGTGCTGAGTAGTCCCTCTAAGGCCCCGTTCAAACCAAGCCGAGAGCTTTCCTAATCCAATCCCCCCCCCCCCCCCCCCCCCCAATTTCAAGAAATATCTGCGTCGACACGAACTCACCAAAACCGACTCAAAACGATGTAGTATACATGCCAGGCTAATGTGTGCCGCAGTAATTCTGCCACATAAATACACTAATAACGGAGAAGAAGAGTTGTGGCTAGATGTATAGCAGTGTTTGGAGGTGAGGCAAAATCTCATGATAAAATAACAATAAATACATTTTTTACTTAACAGATGTTTTATTAAATGTCTACACCTACTCCAACCCTAAACCTACCATTACAATAATGCAAATACGGTAAATAAATGACACAATATTGAAGGTCAACTGAAATCAAAATTTAAGTTTTTTAGCTTTTAGTATGACTGTGTTTGCATTAAAGTTATGAATAAGCTGGTATGTTCCAAAACTATGACAAAATTTGCATTTAGGAGATATAAGCACTCAAAATGTACAGTCTCCCACTTCCGTTAAAACGAATCTCAGATTTCGGTGACATCATCGCAGACCACTTTCTCATCAGATCTTCTGTCCAATCAAAATGCTCTCTAGAATCTAAAGCCCGCCCCCTTACACTGCCGAAGCTAAGGCTGAAATCGGTCAGTTGTTCACACATTTACTAATTTCTACATGGTGAAAGGCACATAGCACATTATATGTGATAGGAAACGATTCAGTGTAAATATGCTTTCATTTGAGGCGCATGAAGTCTGTTTTAACGTTAGTTTCACGCACCGCAGCCGAGCACACACCCCAACGGCTCTGGTCTAAATTTAGACTACAGACACGAGAGCGCAGCGCGGATCATATGTGCGAGTCGGCGCAGACAACAAACATATCGACCCATTTGAATTCTGCACAGAATGCTGCATTTCAAAGCGATATGGAGGAGATTATGATGATAAACAGTGTTAGAGGAAACTGGCTTTACCAAACAGAGAAAGGTCCGCTCTTGCGCTCTAGTCAAACTGTATATTAACGAAACGCTATTGGCTGTTTCAAAAAAGGGGAGGAGCTGCGAACAGCTGGAGCCGTTTCAGGGGAAATTACGTCTACACATTCAATAATGTGGGCGTTTTAAGGCACTTCAGTGGGCCTTTAATGTGAGCATGTCCAGTGCCCGTAGCTGTATCCGTTAACTCTTTCATCGTCCTGGACGTAGTGTAATGACATCACCGAATATTTGTGAATATTTCAGAAAATAAATGGATTGGCTGTACAAACGGAAACGCAAGATTGTCATTTTCAGATTTATCCACTCTGGGACCTGGTTTCAGAAAATATCATATTCATGGTTACAAAACGCCGGATCCGTGTTTACGGAAGACTGATACGCTAAAAAATGTGTACGTATACAGCTAAACACGTCTCTATGTGGACCGGGCCTAAGCAGTTGCCACTATAAAAATATAATCATATTTTTCAAATCTGCTACCTTGATCAGCACAAAATAGAAGTTTTTTGAAAGCTTAGAGTCTGAACTTTACAATGCATGTAGCCACTTTGATGAACTCATAAGTAGTGCTGAGTTTTTCACTGAAAAGCAAAAAAAAGTTTTCATAATTTATTAAATTATTTTTGTGTACTATGTACTGTAGTATCAAAAACATCATACAGCTTGGATAGTCATGTCATTTGAAAGATATCTCTAAGTAGAATACAACAAGCATAATTGTTTTGACTAAACTTGAGCAAGTTTTTGTTACTTGAAGCAAGACCCAAATGTAAACAATATACGGATGTGTCATTTGTCACATTTTTGCACATAACTTCATGAAACATGCTCCGATTGTGGAAAATGGTATCTGTCATTATTCACAGGAGATTCTCACTATTAAAATGCGTTGATCAGGAGCTATTCCTCATGAAGTTATGACACATAAAACTCCACTGGTGCACATATAGCTAAGTAAAATCAAATGTAGCTTTCACTTGGGGTTTTGCTTGTAACTTCCTAAAACATGCAGAAAATGGAAAATCGAAAAATCGATCGTAGAAAATGGATGCTCCTGATTCCAAAATCAACATAATCCATTCTGTCAATCAGAAGATATTCCTCACGGTGGAACAACAATTTTAAAAATGCCTTCTGAGTCAAGGGCTAAACAAAAAGGCTACCTTATTGGTTCCAATTGCTGTAACTTTTGATTACATTATGCCATCACCACAACAATTTGATCCAAAAGCAGCTCACGTATAGGGGAACTTAACCAAAAATAGTTTTCCTCCTACCTTATTTCCTTCCTGAGTTATTACATGTCAAATAAGAAAGATATGTGACCCGTGCTGGCTAAAGAATAGGATAATTTTGAGCTACTGGCAAAACAAGTGAAATGTCAATTTTGAGGTTTTTGTAAAAAAATTGTTCATCAAGCCCTCGTCTAGCGATCCCAATGCTCCAAATAGCAATTAAAGGGGTCATATGATGCGATGTCTTGTTTTCCTTTTACTTTAGTGTGTTATGTAGCGGTATGTGCATGTTAAGATCAGCAGAGTTACAAAGCTCAAAGTCTCAAACCCAAAGATATATTTTTTGTAAAAGTTAAGGCTCAGCCACGGCTTCCTAAACCATTTCAATCAAACACGACCCCACAAATCTACATCAGTATGTGGGGCAGAGTTTCAGAACACCCTCTAAATTTATACACAAAGAAAGAAGGCGTAACTTTTATTCGCTGTAGTATTGTTGCCGCCATGTCATGGAGACGCTGTGTTTTTCGTTTGCGAAAACCAAACTACTAGAGGATAGAGGAGCAACAATAATATACAATATGTGTAAAATAATGACTTTTTGAACCTAAAACAGTGTAAACACATTGCAGTAACCAAATACACAAAATAATGTCCTTTTAAAACCTGTCATATGACCTATTTAAACATCGAAAAGTATCTTTATTTGTACGTTTTCAGAGAGGAGTACCTTTACTTTGTCCATGAAAAAAGATCTTACTCGTGCTGGCTGACTGATCCGACACTTGGGCACAAAAGACGTCTCAGTGCGTGATCCCATACACAGAATTACAGTATTACAAAATATTGTATTTACGTAAAAATTATGTTATGTCTTAAATTAATGTTTGGTTAGCGGTTTTGAAGGGAAAAAAAAATAACAGTCAGACATCAAATGTCATTAACAATACTCATTTTGCCAGCATGGGTCACATATGTAAAATTATGTCCAAATGTAATGAATGTTTTTTGTCTAAAAAATTAAAAAGTACCATTTGAATATACTTGCTATAGTTTTGAAGTTTAATTTTGTGTGTCATTTAGAAAAAAAAGAAAAAAATTTTTTTAAAGGGGTTGGTTTGAAATCGACTGCAGCCATTAACATTTTTGCCTTTAACATTTACCTCTAGTAAAATGCGTTTTTTTGATTTGTTTGTCGAAGAATCATGATCTCTATTTGAAAAAATTAAATTAAAAAATGGATACTCAATTTATCCAGTATTGTCTAGCATCGACAGACAGCAAAAGATACTTAGTTTAGTCAAATTGGAATCTGTCCGAGCTAAACTTGATCTTGATCATGAACATGATCATGTTGAATTGGTGCTTGTCGGGTTATGAAATATCTGAGAAGTGACGGACTGTAATCTGGTGATTGTCCGCGTTGCCGGTGCAGTGTGAATTGGCCTTTAAATCAACACCATTTGGGGGAATATTGTTGGTCCACATGTTCAGGATAAAATTAGGCTGCCTTGCCAAGAATATTTCGCCTGGCTGAGATTTATCAGAGAAAAATTCTTCTGTGTTTTTAATTTCATTGACTAATCAAAGTGCCTCTATATCACCTTTTAATTAAAATCTCAGTTAATTCGTTTACAATCAGTTAGCAAAGACAGATTGTGACATTTGTACAAAACCAATATCCTTCCCCATGTGGTTCTCACCGTCTTAGAAATGAGTTTTCAATTAAAGAGGCGAGTTTGACTTCCTGTACCCCTCTTGATGTAGCGTCTCTTCATTCTGAGAAAGTCATCTAATTCTCACATGAAAGTAGCTGTTGAGAGCTCATTAAGGAAAGCACCTCACCGCGGTATCCCATAAGCCCTTGTGATGGTGGTAAATAACTCATACAGAACAATAGAACAAAAACACCATTAAAGAAACAAATGAAGTTGAAGAATAGATTGGGGAAGTTCTGAGCGCTTGATTAATTTCACCGCGCCATATGTGCGCGCTGATATCGGGGATCTATTGAGCTCTGAGATCGAGCCTTCCTTGTTTAGCCATTCAAACCCTCTGGCACTTGGCAACAATAATCGGTATGTATCGACTCGTTATTCAAATTTTAGTTGACCTCATGAATTGTAATGGAACTTGAGCTTGTAATTACCTTGTTTATGTGTGGTGAATGTGTATGAACGGAAACGTTGTAGAGGAGGTCTGGAGGGCAAGACAGCATTGACAAGCGAGCAGCAAAAATAGTGTGGGGAAATTTTAATTAAAGCTGACAAGGAACGTGGTTGTTTTCCTAAGATGTCTGAAGGGAACTTATGTAGAATTCACCTGGGAAGCTGCAGAAACTAAAAGATGAGTTTCTTCTGGTCCTGTGGTCTGTCAGGGAATCTTGTAAAACACCCTTCACACTTATGTCATTTGTCTTCTAACAATGTCCAACAGTGTATATACATGCGTCAGAGGAGTATTTTGTCTTTTTTTCCCCTCTGAAATGTTATGAACATTTACAATTCATTGTTTCATTTTGAAGTGTAAAAGATTTTTTGAACAAAATGGCTGACTCCTCTGTCTTAATTAAACAGTGTTTGGAACGTTACTTTAAAAAAAGTAATTAGTTAGTTACTCACTACTTGTTCCAAAAAGTAACTGAGTTAGTAACTGAATTACTCTATAATAAAAGTAACTTTGCTGTAAGTCATATAATTTGTATTTTTTTAAACCAGTTTTCACAAGTCAGTTGAAATGAGTACAGACAAGTGTTTGTAACTTTTTTTTTTTTTAAATCTTCAAATATGTAAAATAACTTGGATGCCCCCAATATTAAATGATAAATGAATGAAATGGACACTAAATAAAATAAATTATTATTTTAAAACATTGTATACTAATCTAAACAAGTTTAATGTTGCTGTTGGCCAATGTAAGAGACACCTAAATTCAATACATTGGTGTAAATATCAGTAATATAGTGGAACTATAAAACACAATAGATTGTTTAGAACTGTAATATTTATTACACAGACCCCAACTGGACATCAAATAAATCTAAAAATAGATAATGCTCCTAAAGAAAAGTTTACCAAATATATATTAGCCTGATTTACATAGCCTAGACTCATTGTAGTGCACATTAAAGCTACACTGTGTGATATTTTCCCCCATCTAGTGGTGAGAAGATATATGACCATCCAGTGAATAATAGTTTCTGTTCCTCTCAATTTCGATTTCGTTTTAACTCCTACAGTGGCCGATTTAGTCGTGGCTTCCAGTTCGACCTCTTCGGTGACTGTTGCTTCAAGTGACGAGGCTACTTTTGAAAACTATTATAATTTGTAGTTATTTAATTTGCCAAATGATCTATGAACAAATTAATCTATGTAAAATGAATAATAGTTTTACGTTTTCGTTATTTTTTACCATTTCATTGCTAACATCAGCTATCAGGTTCCCAGACGAATGCAAGCTAATCTTAGTAAAGGAACTTTTATCAGTGCTATCATTATTCTGTATATTGTACGACATCACTAGCGTAAGGCAAACAAATTATAATGCAATTAAAATATTAATATCATGTTATCCGTCATAGAACACGGATTTAAGGTAAACAATACTTTTTCATCATTGACGCGAGGAAAACTATTCTAGACGTCGTTCTAGTGTTATGCACAGTAGTGTTGTCACGATATCAAAATTATGACTTCGATACGATACCAGACTAAAATATCGATATATCGATACTAAATCGATACCACAGAATTTTTTTTACTAAAAATTCATGTGGCCAGCATGTTCCTTAGGGTTGGGCATCGTTTTGATTTTAACAATTATTGATCAATTGATCAATTACTATTAAAATTATCTCACAAATTTTTGCTATCTCAATGTATTTTTTACAATGGGGTAATTGTGTTGCAATAGCTTACACACAGCACAAGAAAGCTTGATTTCGAATGGTAAATTGAATTAAAAAAGACGAGTAAACAGTAATAAAATAAGAACAAATAAACAGATTACAAACAATAGCACAAATAAATACAATAGAATAGAAGATACAAATTAAACAGACTGCTTTATTTTTTCAGGTAGGTCTAACATTCAGATAAGAAACTGAATTAAAAAATGCATAGTAATTTAATTTATAACAACATTGGATAATGTTCTTTGTAAAAAAAATTCAATAGCATACAGATGAAACTATTAAAGTTACACAAGTTGATCAGTCAAGAGCAGTTGATCGTTTGCTTTTGTAGTTTGAATAACAAATGACTGCGGCCCCTTTAAGACTAATGAACGCATGGATCCTCCTGTTACTAGTTCTTCCTGAACTGTTTGCAACTGTGTTTACATTAATACTCTTCCAGATGTGCACTGATAATTTTTTTTGAGTGTATTTGACCAATAATAAGCTGGAAAAAGAAGCAAATGTTTGCACTTGTATCATGTCAGAGGCGGCTTTATTACGGTAGGCTATGTGTGTGTGCGCTTCAGATGTGGAGCACGAAATCTGCGGGGATTAGTAGAATTAATTTATGTGCAATCCCGCGCGAAATTCAGACCGATCACCACTAACACTAACACACTGTCATGAGGAAAAAGTCCAGCAGAACGCGCGTTCGCCGTGCTCGGAGGTGAACCGGGCTGAGTGAGAATATGCCGGTGTGTGTCAACTCGCTTTCGGTCGGATAGGAGAGCGCAGCTGGTATCGATACTGTAAAAACTGAGAATCGTATCGTTTCAGATATTCCAGTATCGATAGATATCGAAATATCGATATTTTTGACAACACTAATGCACAGCACAACATGATATAATTAGCCAAGCAACAATAAAACTTCCAATATACACAAATAGGCTGAATTAATATTACCTGTCGAGAAGAAAGCAGGCAACGTCGGCGTTCTTTTTAAAATCGTTGCTCCTCATGAGCTCTTTCCATCTTGGAAAGGCCACTCCCATATTTACTTTTGTCTTGTTGATTTGCCTGTCGCGTTGCCGTCTTAATTCTCTTTTCCGCTTCCTTGGCGACTCTGATACATATCCCGCAATGTTACTAGGTCCCCGACCCGGGTCGAATTCGGTAATCAATGCCGGGACGTGGTTGCTTTCACACAGAAGTCGACCTTGCAATGTTCCGGGAATATTGCGGGTCCGACGTGCAGTGTGAAAGGGGCTTAAGTAAAATTGAAATTAAACAGATAATCTAAATATTAACAAAATCCATAATAGTATATCAATGATTTACTTAAACTAATGTATTTCACCATATTACAGAAGAAAAACTAAATTAAAACTGTGAACAGTCCAATATCTGTTGGAATCTACACCAAAAATGTCTCTTCCTTGTAAAACAAACCAAATAAATATATACCTCACACATTTTCCATTTGCCCCAAAAGCCAGCAGAGACGTCTAATAGTCTTTCAGGGCGTGTAGGGCTGTTTGCCCACCGCGGTGTGCCACATACGCTCGTGTAGGATAAATGAGGCTATGAGAGACTCAAGCTGTGGGAGATCGTATCCCAGTCCATCGATCCAGCCGAGAAGACAGTGTGGCTGACACACACACACGGACACCAGGCCTCCCCTGCCTCTTCTCCACCTGGTTTCCTCGCTGCTCTGCAGAGTTTAAAGATCGCTCGATCCTCTGATAGCTTTATCTCCAGCGGAGAGGGAGGTTTTACGATGAGTGGAAAATGGATGAGTGGAATGAAAGAGTGGATAAATAAAAGTTTCCGTCTGGATTTTACCACTTTCACTCCCGTTTCGCAGTAGGAGAGCAGATCTGACGCTTCACTTTAAACAGGCTGCACTCTCTTAACATTCCCATTCAAACGAAGAGAGAATATTAAGCCATTTAGCCATGTGTATATATGCATATATACATAAACATAAATGTTTATGCCCTGCCACAAGGGAGCAGTGAGGAGTGGAAAAAAAACACATCGTCTTCTTCTAGAAGTGTCCTTCCTAACCCCAGTGGTTGTTCTTACTCCATATCGTGGAGCTCCGCTGCAGTGGATCTGCTCAGTGACAGCTTCAAAAGAGAAAGATGTGCTTTGAGTCTGAAAGTTTGAGCCACGGGAAGCACACAGTCTCCTCAGTCAGCAAGCAACACAACAAAGCAAATTCATGAAGCCACAGAAGAGTGTGTCATGCAATCATATCCACAGTGACTAAACACATTCCACATAATATTCTGGATGCAACAAAACCCAAATATATGCAAGGGTATCTAACTTTATTCTCACTAGACCCTTAATATCGGACATTTTCAGAATAAATAAATTTTTTCAGAACTGATAATTTGCAATTTTTGACAAGGTTGTAAAGATTTTTGTGGTGCAAGTTGTGCAAAAATAACAACAAAACTACACTCACCTAAAGGATTATTAGAAAGACCTGTTCAATTTCTCATTAATGCAATTATCTAATCAACCAATCACATGGCAGTTGCTTCAATGCATTTAGGGGTGTGGTCCTGGTCAAGACAATCTCCTGAACTCCAAACTGAATATCAGAATGGGTAAGACAGGTGATTTAAGCAATTTTGAGCGTGGCATGGTTATTGGTGCCAGACTGAGTATTTCACAATTTGCTCAGTTACTGGGATTTTCACGCACAACCATTTCTAGGGTTTACAAAGAATGGTGTGAAAAGGGAAAAACATCCAGTATGCGGCAGTCCTGTGGGTGAAAATGCCTTGTTGATGCTAGAGGTCAGAGGAGAATTGGCCGACTGATTCAAGCTGATAGAAGAGCAACTTTGACTGAAATAACCACTCGTTACAACCGAGGTATGCAGCAACGCATTTGTGAAGCCACAACACGCACAACCTTGGGGCGGATGGGCTACAACAGCAGAAGACACCACGGGTACCACTCATCTCCACTACAAATAGGAAAAAGAGGCTACAATTTGCACAAGCTCACCAAAATTGGACAGTTGAAGACTGGAAAAATGTTACCTGATCTGATGAGTCTCGATTTCTGTTGAGACATTCAGATGGTAGGGTCAGAATTTGGCGTCTAAGCATCTAAGCAATATATCAAAATAAAGAGCATACCCTCTACTTAAAAAACAAACAAACAAAAAAACATTTATTCTAGCTTCATGCATTCCTTTTTTTCCATTTTATCAACACGTGAATATGGGTAAGATTCATAAAAAAAAAAAAAGTGAACAAAAAGCTGAGAAAATCATGTTTTTGTCAAAGACTAATGTTACATCCATAACGGATTGAGAATGATGATCAAACAGATGCTGAAGATTGAGTCCATTAACACCCCTAATGTTTGCACAGTCCTGGGTCCACATTTCATTCAGTAACATTAGATACTTTTGATTTATATGCTGTTTAATGTTGTTGATCACGTTATTTTACATGTGCATCTGCTTACATACAGTATTTACATTTACATTTACATTTATGCATTTGGCAGACGCTTTTATCCAAAGCGACTTACATTGCATTCAAGCTACACATTTTTTACATTATTGTAAGTTCTTGCTTTCCCTGGGAATCGAACCCATGACTTTGGTGTTGCTAGCGCCATGCTCTACTGGTTGAGCTACAGTATGATCGCTTGTTTCTACACCATCTTCGCCTGTGTTTTGATCAGGAGATTCTGTACTCATTCAGAAGATGCATAATGCCATCTCCTAGCATATAACCGGGGAAAAACGGAACCCCGGGAAATTCTTTGTTTGGCAGGGATGCGTTTTCCTACAAATAACAGATAATTCCATGTATGGCAGGAAAGAGTTAATTACGTAGAATTTCTCACTGGCTTTGTTGCGTAACATTACTGCATTAATGACAAGATAATAATGGAAGAGAGACATCATGTGCAAACCGTTGTGGCTGCCACCATTACACAACTGCGTCGACCGGTCCAAGAGCCTCTGAGCCTGTCTGCCTTAATCTCTTCAGCAGCAAACATCTGCTGCGGCTTGAACTAGGAGTCCCTGATCACACCCGCAAAGACACACGGCACACTCCGTATCCATGCATGCGCAAGGCCTGTGTATTTACATGCACACAATGAGAGAGGTTAAAGCTCATCTGTGAACATGAACCAGCTTATGGACAGACCCCTGGAGGAACTCGGGAAACATTATGGAAAAGCCCCTTTCTAGTCTCTTAGGCCGTGTAGAGAGGAACAAAATGAATGCGAGCAGATCATGAGGAGAAATAAACCTGATGGCTACAAGCACCCCATGAGAGCCTGTCTGCTCCATGATGTAAACATCTCACCATGAGCCCTGCTATTGATTCCTCACTACCCGCGTGTAACGGCAAACTTCCATTATCTTTTTTTTTTTAAAGAGGTCATATCATGAACAGCAGAAACAGCCGATTGTTTTTTTACATATAAAAAAATCCACAGTGAAACATGAAAATAAATTGAAAGCTTTACTTCAAGGACTGACTTTTCCATTGTATAATTTTCAGTTTTCAGATTTGTGATTTTTCATTTGCCCTTCAGGGCCACCATAGAAATCACCTATTTGTTTACACTAGAATGCACAATAGCATTAGCTTGACCAGATTGTTTAGGTTTTTATTTATTTATTTATTTTGCCTTTTATTAGGATAGGACAGTAGCAACGATCAGGTTAGTGACGATAGCATCATTTGTCGATCAGATTATTGTTTTAACATGCATACTAAATATAAGTTTAGCTAGCAGTTTTGAAGCTCTAGTGATGGACTGCTTGTGGTCAAGATGCCTACTGAATAAACTGACAGGGACTTTGAGCTCATTACCATGTGACCACCCATATTTCAATGCTCTTACCAATGCTTATTTACTATGTTGGATTTACTATGTAGCCAATCATAACAGATTTAATTTACATACAAAATAATGGTCTTAAAGTTATGGTAGTTTCAAAACCAAAACGATAATGCAGTTTTGATGCTCTTTAATGTGGTGTGACTGATAACTCTAGAATGGGTAAACCCACCCTGATCTGCCACCTATTTGATTTCGCCCGGCAACTCAGTCTGGAAAGCTGTACATTAATTTCTACTGCTTCTGTTACATGTTTGCCAGAACCAATCACAGACTGGCTTATCCACCTGGCGCTCTATTGCCGGGTTTAACACGATGACAGATAGACAAACGATGGGTCAATGCCCGTTGATCACGCCTCTTGTAGTCTGATTGGTTGAAAGACTTAATTGCATACAGTGTCATTTGAATTATGCTCATTTATCACGCCTCTTGTGCAGTAGAAAATACAAAGCAGACTCCCCAGACCAATGTTCAATCTTAAATTGAGCAATAGCTAAGTAGTTATTTAAAGGGTTAGTTCACCCAAAAATGACATTTCTTTCATTGATGACTCACCATTGAAGACCTCCATTCATCCTCGGAACACAGTTTAAGATATTTTAGATTTAGTCCAAGGGCTTTCTGTCCTTTGAATGTAAGTGTATGCCCACTTGCTGTCCACGTCCAGAAGGTAATGAAAACATCCTCAAAGTAGTCCATTTGTGACATCAGATGGTTAGTTAGATGGTTAGACTCTTTTGAAGCGTCGACAATACATTTTGGTCCAAAAATAACAAAAAATACGACTTCATTAAGCATTGTCTTCTCTTCCGTGTTTGTTTTCAAACCTTAAATAAAGATTCAAAATCTTAAAAAAATTGCATATTTCATCCGACCAATAAAAGAAAAGTGTTTTTAATACAAAAAAAAGTCAACCTTCAAATAATTATGTTTAGTTATGCACTCAATACTTGGTCGGGAATCCTTTTGCAGAAATGACTGCTTCAATGCGGCGTGGCATGGAGGCGATCAGCCTGTGGCACTGCTGAGGTGTTATGGAGGCCCAGGATGCTTCGATAGCGGCCTTAAGCTCACCCAGAGTGTTGGGTCTTGCATCTCTCAACTTTCTCTTCACAATATCCCACAGATTCTCTATGGGGTTCAGGTCAGGAGAGTTGGCAGGCCAATTGAGCACAGTAATACCATGGTCAGTAAACCATTTACCAGTGGTTTTGGCACTGTGAGCAGGTGCCAGGTCGTGCTAAAAAACGAAATCTTAATCTCCATAAAGCTTTTCAGCAGATGGAAGCATGAAGTGCTGCAAAATCTCCTGATAGCTAGCTGCATTGACCCTGCCCTTGATAAAACACAGTGGACCAACACCAGCAGCTGACATGGCACCCCAGACCATCACTGACTGTGGGTACTTGACACTGGACTTCAGGCGTTTTGGCATTTCCTTCTCCCCAGTCTTCCTCCAGACTCTGGCACCTTGATTTCCGAATGACATGCAAAATTTGCTTTCATCTGAAAAAGTACTTTGAACCACTGAGCCACAGTCCAGTGCTGCTTCTTTGTAGCCCAAAAGTGGCTTGACCTGGGGAATGCGGCACCTGTAGCCCATTTCCTGCACACGCCTGTGCACGGTGGCTCTGGAGGTTTCTACTCCAGACTCAGTCCACTGCTTCCGAAGGTCCCCCAAGGTCTGGAATCGGTCCTTGTCCACAATCTTCCTCAGGGTCCGGTCACCTCTTCTCGTTGTGCAGCGTTTTTTGCCACACTTTTTCCTTCCCACAGACTTCCCACTGCGGTGCCTTGATACAGCCTCTGGGAACAGCCTATTCATTCAGAAATTTCTTTCTGTGTCTTACCCTCTCGCTTGAGGGTGTCAATGATGGCCTTCTGGACAGCAGTCAGGTCGGCAGTCTTACCCATGATTGCGGTTTTGAGTAATGAACCAGGCTGGGAGTTTTTAAAAGCCTCAGGAAACTTTTGCAGGTGTTTAGAGTTAATTAGTTGATTCAGATGATTAGGTTAACAGCTCGTTTAGAGAACCTTTTCATGATATGCTAATTTTTTGAGATTTTGAGTTTTGTGTCTTCATGAGCTGTATGCCATCATTACATTATGGAAAATAATGAACTTTATCACAATATGCTAATTTGAGAAGGACATATATATATATATATATATATATATATATATATATATATATATATATATATATATATATATATATATATATATATATATATATATATATATTGTTTGGCAACATATTTTAAAACCATACCAATGAAAAATGCATTGAATACTACAAAGGTGTAGAATATGGCATCTTTAAGGCAGAAAAGCATGATAATTTATTTCCTGTAGGAGTCAACAGATATTAAACCTTATATTGAACATTTACCCCGTGCTATGGTGGTACGGATGACAGTAGGTGGCCCAGTTTGTCACGTGTGACTGCGTTTGCTTCAACAACCAAACACTTGACGGTCTGCACACGTCGCCAAACCTGTCAGCGGAGTCTAATTGACATTCAAATGTATGCATGCACCTCCTCAAAATTTGATCACCCCTACTGGGGGAAGGTATCGTAAGGCTGAGCAGTAAAGGTCTTTTTGGCTAAAATGACAGACGCCCACGTCCAAAAGCATGTATGCGTACACTGCCGGGAAAAACACCAGTCCTGGAAGTTGCAATGGCGACTCATTGTGTTTTTGAAGCAAACTCCTGCAAAAAAAATAATAAAATAAAACACAAAAAAATGCTTTCAGCAAAACCCCCTGGCCGCCCCATCAACAGAATTTAGTTGTGAGGGATCCAAATTCCCCTCAGCCTGTCAGTGATGCGTCCAGAGTGGGAACGGGACAACGAGATGGGGCCTGTCAGAAAAAAAAACAAAAAACATCCAGGCCGAGAGCATTGCGGATCTAGTGGTGGTGAGGAAAAAAAGAAGCAGTCAAAACACAGCAGCGTGACTCCACTGGGGCTTGTGCTGCCATTCCGCTCAGATCTATTTTTAATGCCTCAAACTCCACGTCAGCAAAAGGAATGCATAATTATAGATTCTTGAATAATTCATGAGGGGCTCATTAGAATAAGGAGGCGGTTATTGGAGCCACATATGTGCAGGGCTTAGGAAACTTTTCCATTTGTTCCATTTTTTGGTTGTTTTCTATGTAGTAGTACCCTCATTTTAGGTAGCATATCTATCTGTCTACATGTCTGTCTGTCTGTAATCCTTTACAAAGTTAAAAGCTTGTTAAAAGACTTTGTCAGGTCTACTTTCTAAGTTTGTACTGACATACTAGTTACAAATGTTAGTTGTATGAACACTAATATGACACCATTTTCAGACAAAATAGAAAACTCTCATCCGCACGACGACAGCATCCGGTGGCTAGAGAACGCAAACCCTGAACCAGATTTTAAATAGTTTTGAAATGATACCGTTATCATGCATCATGTAAACTTAAAAAAAAAAAAAAAAATGCACATCTGCGAGAATGGTGACATGTTTGTAGTCTAAATGCAAGCTCGTTTGAATGCCTATGTGCATATATACGTAGTTTAACAAAATTGATAATGTTCTATGTGTATTTGTTTTTAGTCTAGATTTAAACTGACAGAGTGTGTCTGCTTCCTGAACAATGCTAGGAAGACTGTTCCACAGTTTAGGTGCTTATTGGAAAAGAATCGACGGCCTATGACCATAATGTGTTAAGAGCTCGCTTAATTACTGGAGCTAAACCATTTAGTGCTTTGTAAGTATTTAGCAAGATTTTAAAATGTATGCCATGTTTAATTCACACCCAACTCTATATGCTTTCACCTGGAAGCTAGTGCTGTGTTGACAAAACCTGGCTAATATGGTCATACTTCCTGGTAAGAACTCGAGCTGCTGCGTTTTGGACCAGCTGGAGTTTGTTTATTAAGCGAGCAGGGCAACCACCCAGTAGACCATTACAATAATCTAACTTGAGGTCATGAACAGTTCAGCATATGTCATTGCAAGCATGTGCTGTAATTTAGATATATACATATGTAATGCTTACGTGCATGTTATCCCCACTCTCACTGATTCATGTTTTAATTTTTTTTAATTTTTTTTACGTTTATTAGATGATACCGGTATCATTTCAAAACCCATTTCAAAGTTCCCAAGCCATCAAACACTGTTGCCATGCAAATTAACACCCAGAACAAATTCATATTTTTTTTATTTTTAATGGTGTTGTGTAAGTATTCCTAAAGTAAGTCCAAAGATTTTTGTTACAATCAAAAACTTACTTTAGCTGGACAATACCTTTTTTTTCTAGAGCTGATCTAGAAAAACAAAAAGCTTTTTTGAAACAATCTATTTAGTAAAAATCACTACAGTCCCTGACAAAAGTCTTGTCGCTTGTGTACAAATTGACCTAAAGTGCCGCTGAAATATATTTCTAATCAAGATTTTTTTACAAGAAATGGCTCATTTTAATCCCAACAGCTTTTGTGATAATGTTTCAGTAAAAAACTAAACTTTCAAAAAGTATTCTAATATTCACAGCTTGGTAAAGCCCATTGAGTCAATTTTTGCAAAGACATAAGTGTTGTCACCTTGTCATATGAGCTTCACCTGTGACTAATAATGGATCAATTAGGTCTCAAGTGTGTATAAAAAGAACCCCAGTATGCTAGACCTTCACATCAACTGCAACTAGACCTCTGCAAACATGCCGAAGATTTACCCAGAGACTAAAGTTTTGATTATCAAGAGGCTGAAGACCAGATCCACTGCTGATGTGGCAGACACCTTCAATGTGTCTCAGCGTCAAGTACAGAGGATAAAAAAGATTTGAAGAGACTGGAGACATTTTTGACAAGCCCAGGTCAGGCAGACCCCGCAAGACAACTGCTCAAGAGGACCGTTTGTTGTTCGAAAATCCAAGGCCAGCCCATTTTCCACTTCAGCAGAGCTCCACGAGACCTGGTCACCTGAAGTCCCTGTGTCAACCGGAACAGTTTGTAGGATTCTGTCTCGAAATGGCCTCCATGGTCGAATCAGTGCCCAGAAGCCAGCACTTGGCATTTGCCAAGGCCCACAGCCTGCTAAAAGGATGGATGCTGGAAAAGTGGCAGAAGGTGGATTTTTCAGATGAATCTTCTGTTGAATTACACCACAGTCACCGCAAATATTGCAGGAGACCTACTGGAGACAGAATGGATCCGAGATTCACCCAGAAAACATTGAAGTTTGATGGTGGAAAATTCATGGTCTGGGGTTACATTCAGTATGGGGGTGTGCGAGAAATCTGCAGGGTGGAAGGCAACATCAATAGTCTAAAATACCAAGAAATCTTAGCTACCTCTTATATTCCCTTCCATAAAAGAGGCCAAATTCTGCAGCAGGACTGTGCTCCATCGCATACTTCCATCTCCACATCAAAGTTCCTCAAGGCGAAGAAGATCAAGATGCTCCAGGATTAGCCAGCCCAGTCACCAGACATGAACATCATTGAGCATATGTGGGGTAGGATGAAAGAGGACGCATGGAAGACGAAACCAAAGAATATTGATGAACTCTGGGAGGCATGCAAGACTGCTTTCTTAGCTATTCCTGATGACTTCATCAATAAATTGTATGAATCCTTGCCAAACCGCATGGATGCAGTCCTTCAAGCTCATGGAAGTCATACAAGATATTACATTTGGATCTCACAGCACCACAACTTAATTTGCTGACATATTTTTGTATTTGCAGTAAATTTGTTCAATTTCTGTATAGGCGACAAAACTTTTGTCTTGCCAAAATTTGACCTTTCTGTCTTGATTAAATGATCAATATTTTTTTCTGTGAACATTATTTGTTTCAGTGCATTAAACATCATTTAGGAGGGTTTTAGCTTTTCATATGAGCTATTTCTAACACCAATGAATTAATTAAAAGTCAGGTTAATATCAGGTATTTCTAGAAAATAGATAAGCGACAAGACTTTTGTCAGGGACTGTATATGAATGAGGGTGACCTAACTTTCCTTCTGCTTTCCTGCTTTCCTTCCTTAAATTCAAACACAATTCAATCCTGAACTCTATTGAATGCAACTTGCAAACACTCTTCATTATTATCTTTCCTTAAGTAATATAATGAAATCTATAAACTCGGCTCATTGTGAAAATCTGACTCAGAAAGAGCTTTATTGCCAAGTATGTTTACATACACAAGGCTGACAGCTTACAGTGCAGAAGGAAAGGATCAGATATAGTGCAGACATACATAGGAATTTAACAAAAATGAAATATAAAACAATAGTAATATTATAAAGAAAAGGCAATTTAAATAATGCAGTATAGTTGTCATGGGTTGGTGGTTGAGAAAGGGCATAACGAAGGAAATGGTGAGAATACAATGTCTTTAATTAACTCAGAAGGCTCACAATTATGTTCACACAAACAATAACAGACAAAGGACAGAACAGAACAGGGAGAATATATACATGCTAAATGAGGAAACTAAACAGGCTCTGCTGGATGGAGATTAACTAATTAGAAGTAATGCAGACATGACAGAAAAAATGAACATATACATGACAATAGTATGAATGTCCAGATTGTTATTTACATGTCTACAGTTTAAGATGTTCTTTATATATGTACAATTATGAGATGTTATGTACAAATGGACATTTATGATAGACAATGAGAACTGTTCAGACTGAATATAGCCTGAGGGAATAAAACTGCATCTCATTCGGGAGGTGTAAAAATGTGACCACCTATATTCTCACACCCAACTCGTCACACATTGACGCCTCTGCATCACTTTTTAAACCACAGGTTACCCCTTTAGTGTCATTTTCGACGTGAAGGGTACACCATTGATTTAAATGAGAAACCTTTGGTGTCAGACACAGACGCGTTGGACATGGGAATGTATCATCAGGATGACATTATATATTGAGTTAAGATTTTGCCATTGACGTGTTGGAGTGTGAGTGTGATTATCAATTTAATCAGCCAACATAATTTTATTTACATTTTATTAAAAATATATATATATTTACGCTATTTAGACACGTTTGAATATGTTACCCAACCCAACCCCACCCCACCCCTAAACCTACCCATTTGTGTATTATGTGTGTACAAAACACAGGATATATAACAAATACGATTGCAGGCACAATTTATTCAAAAAGTACAAATATTCCAAGTGATCCATTGATTTGTGTGAAGAAAAGACCCAAAAGTGATCGGCGTCTCCATCCAAAGTTTATGCACACATTAAAAAATTGCCACTCAAAGAAACATTACATCAGCTTTAATAGTGCACTGTAAAAAAATTATTTAGAAAAAAAGTTACCTGGTTGCCTTAAAATTTTGAGTTTATTGAAATTAAAATTTTACGTTAATACAATGAAAAAAAAAGTAAGATTCGACAACCTTTATTAAAATATTATTAAAAGATTTTGTAAGCATATTGGATAATTGTGTGTGTTTTATTTCTGATGACGCAGTGAAACATGCCAAATTAGGCTTTTTTTCATGATTTATCAAAATTTTTATGTGGTTCAGATACAAAAATATTTTGAGTTTCTATTTATTAAACAAATTTCCTTCATTGTATCAACTCAAATTTTTAATTTCAATAAACTCAAAATTTTAAGGCAACCAGGTTACTTACTTTTTTAAAGTTAAACCAACAACATTTTTTTACAGTGTGGCTCTCGTGTGTCTCGTGATTCGGGTCTATCTTTTGAATCAGATATGACTGAGTGCGTGCGTGTATTCACGGAGCGGCGGGATCATCATGTCAGCAGTTCAAACATTAAGATCAACTCATCTCAATAAATATCTGTGACTACTTTTATTCGCTTGTTACGTGTTTTATACACTGTAAAACAAATTTGTTGGTTTTTGTTGGTGTAACTTAAAAAAGTAAGTAACCTCGTTCCCTTAAAAATTTGATTTTATTGAAATTAAAAATTTGAGTTGATACAATGAAGGATATTTTTTAATAAATAGAAACTCAAAATATTTGTATATCTGAACCACATGAAAAATGTGATAAATCATGAAAATAGCACTATTTGGCATGTTTCACTGCGTCATCAGAAACAACACACACAATTACCCAATATGCTTACAAAATCTTTTAATAATATTTTAATAAAGGTTGTCAAATCTCAAAAAATGTTCATTGTATTAACTCAAAATTTTGATTTTAATGAACTCAAAATTTTAAAGCAACCAGGTTACTTATTTTTTCTAAGTTTTTTTTTTTTTTTTTTTACAGTGTGGGTAGCTTGATTGTTCAAGTTACCTCACAGAAGTGCTCTGTTTGTTAGAGTTGTTGAATGTTAAAATAAGGAACATCCTGTTTTTTTTCGCTCTTCTTTATTTAATGTATGTAATGTATTATGGAAGTATCGGATAGGGACTCTGTATCGGCAGATACTCAAAATCAAATGTCTTGGACTCGGAGGCTATATATATATATATATATATATATATATATATATATATATATATGTATGTATGTATGTGTGTGTGTATGTGTGTATGTGTGTGTATATATATATATATATATATATATATATATATATATATATATATATATATATATATATATATATATATATATATTGCCTCAGAGTCATTTGATTTTAAGTGTATATATATATGCATAATATATATATTTATTTTCTTTTTTTCTTTTTTTTTCCCCTTTTTTTTTTTAAGACAAATACCCACACATATCCGGAAGTATAATTTTCAGTAAACCCTCCCTCTGTGATGAACTAGCATCATTTAAATTTGCTAAAATGTGTGTAAAGATGATTGTTACTGAAGATTCCCCAAATCGAGTCATGAGCCAACAGACATGAAGAAAAAACACAAGTTTGTGTAAATATTCAAAACAAAAAAATGAGAGCTGCAGAACACTTATTTCTGTCACGAGGAGCAATAAGAAGAGGCTTTTACATCTGGAATCAGAATTTGCGAACTGCTTATCCTTTAGAGCAAAATAGAGCTCATTTTGGCAGAGTGATCATAACATGAAGAGAGCACAAGATAAGATATTCAGGGTAGTATCAACAATTTTAACTAAACATAGTTCCCTTTCAAACATTACTATTAAATATTATTTCTGTTTTTGTGTGTTCCCTGTTTTAGATCAAAATTTTAAATGGAAATCATTTAGTATAATACGGTACCAGAACAGTGTTTTTTATTTTATTTTTTTGTAAGAACAGTGACTCAAAAATTGAGTAAAATAACAAAATATGCTATCCTTAAAATGTTCAGCTGGTCTTTCATTTATTGCATAAATATACTAGCCTAGAAATCTAGACGCACCCTACCGGCAGCAAATTTAATCTGCCCGTGAGTGTTGTCTAGCAACTCTCAATAGCCTTCTGAGCTGTATTCGCCTAACTCTTGCTGGGCCAATCACATCGTGTATAGAGTCGGTGGGCGGGGCCATAATGACGACGGCCGAGTTGCGTTTGCGTGCTTCTAGTAAACACAGAAACTGGCGAGCGGCGGCCTTTCGAATCAGCTTTGACCGCGACTCTGGAAGACTTGGAGTTCAGCTTTTCTCTGAGAAAAGAAAAAAGAACAGCACTGAGGTCATTCTTAAAAAGGGAAGATGTGTTCGGAGTTTTGCCGACCGGATACGGCGAATGTTTAATCTATCAGCGAGCTCCGCTTCACCTGCGTTGCTCTGGTTGGTTGTAGCGCTATCCTATCACGTGCAGAGGGAGTTTGAAAGACAACCGTTTATCCGTCCCTCGGATTGAGCTGTCAATGGTGAGTTTCCAGACCAAACATCTTGATGTGGGTCTGGCTTGTCAGGCTATAAATATACTTGATCAGGCATAAAATAATGGTCGATACGTAACAGACTGCGATGCACTGTGTATTCTGACACCTTTCAGAACCAGCATTAACTTCTTGAGCAGTTTGAGTTTGATCGGACCACACGGGCCAGCCTTCGCTCCCCACATGCATTAATATAGATATATTAATATTAATATAGAGCCTTGGCCGCCCATGACCCTGTCGCCGGTTCACCACTGTTCCTTCCTTGGAGCACTTTTTGTAGATACTGACCACTGCAGACCAGGAACACCTCACATGAGCTGCAGTTTTGGAGGATCTGACCCAGTCATCTAGCCGTCTCAATTTTGTATATATGCCACCCAGTAACAGATGCCGTGATGAAGAGACGTCACTCAACTCTCAACTCAACTCAACTTTATTTCTAAAGCACTTTCAAAACCATTAGAATGGACCAAAGTGCTGTCTATGAGTATCAAACAACATCAAAAGATACAACAATGTACAATAACACACACACACACACACACACACACACACACACACACACACACACACACAAAAATACAAAGCCAGGGTATCACACACGACACCAAAAATCAAACACATAATCACATAATCACTCACAGTTTCCATCCCAATCAGAGTCCAAAAGCTTGATGAAATAAATAAGTCTTCAAGTCCTTTTTAAAAGTGTCCAAACTTTGCAAGGATTTCAGAGATAGCGGCAACTCATTCCAAAGTACCGGGGCTGCGACCGAGAAGGCGCGATCTCCACTATGCCTCAGACGAGATCGAGGGACGGTTAAGAGCATGTTCTGGGAAGAACGTAACGGACGTTGAGGCTGGTATGGGATTAACATGTCCTTTATATACGCTGGGGTTCTATCATGTAGTGCTTTAAAAACAAACATTAACACCTTGTATTGTATTCTAAATTTAACAGGTAGCCAGTGAAGGGTTATCAATACAGGTGTTATGTGGTCTCGTTTTCTATTATTTGTTAAAAATCTCGCTGCAGCATTTTGCTGTCACCTGTCAGTGGTCATAATGTTATGCCTCTATAAACTGTATTATCTCCTAAACTATTGGCTACTCCAATATATTGCTAATGCATATATTCAATCTTGGGTCAAGATGAATATTGTGTTTTTGACCATTATTATGATGTTGCAGTGGACAGGAGCTCTTTTAATTGTATTGATTGGGAAGGTGCACAAAGACGGAAATCGATACAGGGCGAGCGGTCGCCCTGTTGTCACTTATACGCTGAGACTCGACCAAGTGTACTTGAGTTCTTATCAGAGCAGATGGAGCGCACACAAAGAGTTTGGTTGAGCAGTTTTCCTGTCGCATGGCTTTTTTCCTTCTGTTTGATAAGGCCATTTCTTCTGCTCTCGGACTTAATACACTATCTTTGTGATAATGTCATGCAGTATGACGTCTGACTGTGATATGCTCTTTACATATATATTTTGTGCTAATGTCTTTGTGTATTATCATAACTCGCTGGAATAGGTCACAGTGCTCAAAGTGCATGAAATTCCTTGCCTCTTGAATCTCATAAACACAAGCCTTTGATTATGAGAGAGGACATTTTTTTTGTTTTTTGGGATATTTTTATTCCTGTTTTCCTCGTTATGAGATTTTTTTTCCCTTTATTTGTGGCTGCTGCTGATCCATGCTAATAGTCTTGCCGACTGTTGAGTTCGCGGTCAAGTGTCATTATTGTTTAATTAGCTGCGGCTGACATTTGAATGATATTCCCTCGGTCTCTATCCTATGGTAGGGCAGAGCACCTAAAGTGAGTGCTCTGAAAGGTTTACCGTATAATGTATCCCTATATCAGAGGTCACCAATTAGCAATTTGCAGTCCAGATCCAGACCCGAGACTGGTGTCCAGCCGGAATTAATACTCATAAATGAATAAAATTACAGCATTTTTTTTTCTTCACATAGAAAAGCTAATATGGTTTTGAAAAAGAAAATGTACGCTCTTTTCAGGAATAGTTTAAATTTAATAACTCTAAAATTGTCTTATTGTGTGACCATCATTTAAAAAGTAAAAACACATTTCCTTACACCTTGAACACATTTGAGTGTACACTTCTTAATTACACTTCTTTTTATATTGTAATAATTTTACAGTTACTCACCAAATTAATATAGAAACATCTTAGACATATTTAAATATTATACATGTAATGGCATCGTTTTATGAATAAAGGCCAGTATGATAATAAAACTGCTACTGATGTCTGTTTTTTTTGTGTGTAAGCATTAATGATAGACATTCGACATCACAGTACACTGTAAAAAAATTTTTTTGCAGTACAATCGACTTAAACTGACTTTAAAAAATGAGTTACATTTTGAATAACTAATAAAAAAAGTTTAACATTTCTTAACTTATTTTGATGAGTTAAAACAATGTAAAAACATATGTTGTCATAACTTATTGAACATATAATTTTTACAGTGTATAATTGAAAGCGATCAATTTCAAAATGTACTAGGCTTTAAAGAAACTTTTAATGAAAGTCCTAAAACAATCTTTACATAGATCCATTACAATTAATATCATATTAACCTGTAGCCATGTAGTTTAATTAATATAAAGATATGTAATAGTTATCAAACACTTTGCAGTCTTAACTGCATGAATATTATATTAAATATTAATTAATCCTTATTAAAGCTACAATTTAACATTTTCTAGGCTGCTGTCACTTTAAGAGCTGCCGATGCCGAACATGACGCGGATCTGACACGCTGTCACTCATCTAATTTTTTTCTTTAAGTTCATATAAGACTTAAGACATTTAACTCATGTTGACAAAATTTTGTGTTATTGGTTGTTTAAGCATGAATTAAAAGAATATCTTTGACAGGTTGTGTGCGCGCGAGTGTATGTGTTTGTCACATAGTCAGGACATTCACAGACAGCACGTTCTCTTTTGCCTTGCCGTGTTTGAATGGTTTGAAAGCATTTTCTTGAATAAGAGTGTGATTAATATAATATAATATAATTAGGGCTGTCAAACGATTATTATTTTTAGTCGCGATTAATCGCATGCTTGTCATGAGTTAACTCGCGATTAATCACAATTTAATCGCAGATTTTTATTTGTTGTAAATGTATCTTAAATTAAGTTTGAATTAAGTTTTTAATACACTAATCAACATGGATATATGGACAAATATGCATGCTTTATGCAAATGTATGTGTATTATTAGTGAAACCATGTAATACTTATTCAAAAATAATCAATAAAACAGCATGAAGACTAGATATGTATCAAAGGTCGTAGATGTTTATCAAAGAACCTGTTCATGTCTCTTAAGCCTAGCTTAAAAATTCAGAATAAGCAGGGATTTCTCTCATTTTAAGAATATAAATAAAGGTAGTATTACTGGTAGTTTAGGCACAGGAACAGGGCACAGTTTGTATGAAAAACTGGTAATGTTAAAGCTGTCATGCGGACCTGTGAGCACACCAGTACCGCACCATACCTGGAGGAGGTCCGTATTCCACGAGTAGGAATATAGTGTGGCCCCTTTAAGAGAGGCGCGCTCTCTATTGAGCTGCCGGTATTTTGCGTGTGCGCGCCAAACTATGCCTCGATTCACGTGAACAGTGTGGGAAACGGAGCGTTCATGTTCAGAAGAGTAACCTGTGCATTCGTTTTAGCCGATTGTAATGCATTCAGTTCAAAATAACACATGTACTGTAAGTGGTGATGTGGTAATGATTTACCTCAGACATGAGCGAGAGTGAGCTCGGACTGCAGAGAATGTGCTCGATGTAAACTGACTTTTCTTTCGACCTGGTGTCTATGGTTAAACAGAAAATATAGCTTATAGGCAATAACTGCACTTTTGGTTTAGAATATTAATGATAATATTCGTTTTCTTTCCCTATTAATGTTTGCTGCTGCATCCTACATCCTTTACGTCTATGGCTTATCCCGATTTCTCCAACTACGGGCTACGGATCAAACAGAAAATGCGCGCTGCGTTAACGCGCGTTAGCCTAATAAATTTAGTGCCGTTAAAATGAATTTGCCTTTGATTGCCCTAAATAATATAATATAATATAATATAATATAATATAATATAATATAATATAATATAATATAATATAATATAATATGCTTGTTTACTCATTTGTACCGTCAAACTGTTGTATAAACGCAATATCACACTCGTAGCCGTGCGATAAACCAGGCAACTGGTTTGTATTGGGTGCATTTCCCAATACTTATGTTATTTACTTGTTTAAGTTTATGGAGAAAAGCACTGTTTTTGAAGATTGCGCATGTACGTATGTGCCCTATAATATTGAGCCTATGATTGAATCTGGAAATAAATATAAAATAACTGCGGAAAATGAGAATTACTCCGATTCCATGTCCATAATGTATACCCAAAAAATAGCATGAATTTGATCGCCAACTAATGATTTTAAAGCAGTTATTACTCCACCACCTGCGTGACATCATAAACCAACGTGGTTAAACGACAGACGACATTGTCGTGGTTTGCGACAATATGGTCGTGACTAGCTAGTTGATTTCTTCAATGATTCATCGTACTATGGTAGTTAAGATGCGAATTACATCGTTGTACGGGAAACACACCTAAGCACGGCTGTGATTACCAACGGCCAAATCACAGCTGTGCTGATATACAGCCATATCGCACGGCTATGTGTATGATATTGCTCATGTATGATACGATATGATGCGATACGATACAGCACAGTTTCATTGAAGACATAAAACAGAATTTTCCTCTTCAGCAGTTGTGCACTCCATCGTAAAACCCTTCAAAACCAGCCGTTTTTCCTTGACTTGTAAAGAGCCATTGAGTCACATGAGAGCAGAGGTTGTTCAGGAGTGTCTGTTGAGTGTCATCAGGGACGAGGATTTGGTTGGGGTGAGGTGGGGGTTTCTTACACTTTTTTACAAACTAAAAACATTTACTGCATCCTCTTTGCAAATCACAGCATTTTTCGTTTATGCGCTTGTCAGTTTTCCGATACGCGTGCACCTTAGGATATGAAACATTCATTATCTTGCCTCGCACAGGCGTCAAACCCTCCCTATCTTCCCAACAATTCGCGGTGCAGCAAACAACTTTGCTGAATCGTCTTTAGTGTTTTTTGTTTCGTTTGAAAATGCTTGCTCAACAATCGTGGAAGGACCTGAGGTATTTACGCTAAAGATTTTTCTTTAGAAAGTCCTTGAAAGTGTTGTAGAGTCGAGAAGAGAGGGGGACCATGAGGCATGACTCTTCACGCCTGTAAACATTCAACACTTTGACTAATAAAAGTGTTAACCGTATGGCGGACGTTGTAGAAACGATTTCCTTGAGCCACCGTTCGGCTCACGCACCATGAAACTTCACGTCACGAGTGATAAAGCAGAAAGACCTTTAGGTTGCTGTACGCCATCAATTTGGTTCACAGTTTTGCTTATCTACTATACCTGACGCCATTGGTCTTGAGATATGACTGGAGCGTCTCCCAGATCCCCAGGGAAACACGCTTGTTTTGGTGTGTGAAAGGAAATGGCCTGTGAGAGAGTTTTTGTGCAGTTGTGATTAAATTGTGAGCAAATAAATTGCTCAGCCATGTTGCAGACCAATGTTGTGGATGCAGACCAATGATTAGACCAATAGTTTTCTTTCAACCTTTTCTTTCTTTTTTTCCCCTCTAGGCCTTGTAAAGCTCGGAGTCCACTGTGTCACATGTCAGAAAGTCGCCATAAAGATTGTAAACCGAGAAAAGCTCAGCGAATCCGTGTTAATGAAGGTAAGATTTCATTCTTCCACTGGGAATATCAGATTTACTCACAGAAATAGAACAAAATTGTACTCCAAAATGAATCCTGTCATCATTTACTTACCCAAAACTTGATATGATTTACTTTCTTTTATGAAACACAAAAGGAGAAATTTCACAGAATGTCAATGCTGCTCTTTTCCATTTAATGAAACTGACTGGTGACCAAAGGCTTTCAAGCTCCAAAAATTACAAAAAGCACAATAAAAGTAGTCAGTGTAACTCATGCACTATATTTGTCAAGTCTTTGGAAATTCTACTGTGAAACTTTCTGTGAAAATAGTTTGAAATGTAAGTATTTATTCACTGAAAACTATTTGTATCAGCCCATTTGGATGTATTAAACAAATTGGGTTGACATTGAGAAGGTTACTTTTAAAATGTATTTCACTACAGATATTATAAATATATATATATATATATATATATATATATATATATATATATATATATATATATATATATATATATATATTTCACAAAATAGATACTTAAGTAATATTACTATTACTATAATTTACATTTCATTAGGTTAGACACGTTTTGTAACTAAATCTAAATATTTTAGAATACTTTAGAAAAATAATAAGGTATGAAACACAAAGGGACCACCAAACATAGGACTTGGTTTCCCTCTGCATAATATTTTAAACATCCGTTTTTCCACAAAAAATGCAGACAATCATATAAAAAATAATTATGCTTAAGAAGGCAACACAATGCATTACGATCTGGGGTGTATAAACTTTTTTAATTGGATGAACAGGGTAAATTGTACTCATTTTATATTCTGGGAAACATGTAGTTGTTAGTTTCTGAAAGGCAGAACTAAATCAAATATATATAAATACAAATGTATACATCACCCTGTTCAAAAGTTTCACGCCCTGCTCTTTAATGCATTGTTTAATGGAAGCTTGTTTCTGCCACATGGACATAATGTGCATATAAAACAATGCACTTGTAATTCATGTTGGCTACTTTATGATACTTTTATGATATTTTTGGAGCTGGCCAGTGCTCTCTATTATCGTATCTAAAAGAACAGCATGCATATCCTGCCTAACATCATGTTTTCGATGAAAACAAGAAGGTCATGCAGGTTTGGAACAACGTGAGGGTGAGTGAATAATAACATAATTATCATTTTTGGGTGCTGGGTGTTTAATGCGTTCATTTCTGCCTCTAGTTTTTCCTAAAGTTGTTTAAAAATAAAGATAAAACAAATGAATTAATGAATGAAACAACCACATAATGTTGTTTATTGCCTGTAATACTATACTCTGGATAGTAGTTGGCCCATAATTATTTCCTCTGATAAAAGCAGTCTTGGGAACACAGAGACTGAAACTGAAGACGAAAGAACCTGATTAAGGATAATTGTCTTTCAAGGGAGGCGTATTAAATTATGAGGTGCTTGTTATTATTTGGAAATGGGGGCAAGCTTGTAGAATGCCTTAATTTAGAATATCATCTAATACATATACTTAAAATATATCATTTTGGATGCATACTTGCATAGTAACTGTTAGCTTTTGGATTTTAATGAGGAAGGGATTTGGCGAGGGACAAGCAGCAATAAATAAACTCAGCTAGATTAGAGACCTTAAACACTGCGATTCTTTCAGATATGTGCGCATTTGAGGTTTTTGCCAGGAGGCAGAGGCCCAAATTAAGATCTTTTTGGAAACATGCAGCACCTGAGGCTTAGAGACTATGTTTTTGTAGGATTGCCAAACAAATGCATGTTATATTTTTATAAACACTCTTAAATGTTGTGTAACGTATATTCATACTCTGCGTCCAGAATTATTCAGCATGTTGATTTTCTGGTCATATTTTTTTTTTCCCAGGCGCATTTTACCAATTCCAAACTACTACACACTAATCTTAATAACTACTATTAATTTTGTATTTGATCATTTATAAGTGATATATAATTGTTCATGAAGGCTGGGAATGAAAATGTATTGCATTTAAGTGTGCAGAATGATTAGCCATGTTTTCTTTTGCTGATAAAATGAGCCAAAAAAGAGATTTAACTTAAACTGAAAAGTCCAAAATTATAAAATGACCATTAGAAAAATACAATACTAATGTAATACTAGACAGTGCAGTTAAGGCATGACCATTGGACAGAGAAATGCTGATTGGGTCAGACAAAATCAGGTGGCAAAGATTTATTTAGAATAGGAATCTTTTCTAACAATATAAATCTTCACTATCACTTTTGATCAATTTAAGACATCCTTGTTGAGGGAAATGATTGATATCTTCCAACAAAACAGAAAAATGCCTTTTTGAAGGATCATGTGACACTGAAGAGTAATAATGCAGAAAAATCAGCTTTGATTGAATTATATTTTAAAGTATATTAAAATAAAAACCATTATGTGATTGTAATATTTCACAATATTACTGTTTATTTTTATTTTTGATCAATTAAAGGCAGTCTTTAGGAGCATGAGACTTATTTTAAAAACATTTAAAATAGTAATGTAAAAACTTTTGACTGGATGGATGGATGGAAAGGTGGATAGATAGATCGGTGGATAGGTGGATGGATGGATGAGTGGATGGATGGATGAGTGGATGGATAAGATGGATGGATAAGGTGGATGATGGAACGATGGATAGATGAAATAATGCATAGGTGGATAGATAGATCGGTGGATGGATGTTGGGTGGGTCGGTGTGTGGATAACATGGATGGATATGGTGGATGGATGGAAGGATAAATAGATGAAAATGGATAGGTGGATAGATATATTGGTGGATGGATGGATGGATGGGTGGGTGGGTGGGTGGGTGGATGGATGGATGGGTGCGTGGGTGGGTGGGTGGATGGATGGATGGATGGGTGGGTGGGTGGATGGATGGATGGATGGATGGGTGGGTGCGTGGATGGGTGGATGGATGAATAGATGGATTGGTAGATAGATAGATAGATCGGTGGATGGATGGATGGGTGCGTGGGTGGGTGGGTGGATGGATGGGTGGGTGGGTGGATGGATGGATGGATGGGTGGGTGGGTGGGTGGGTGGATGGATGGATGGGTGGATGGATGAATAGATGGATTGGTAGATAGATAGATAGATCGGTGGATGGATGGATGGATGGATGGATGGATGGATGGATGGATGGATGATGGGTGGGTGGATAACATGGATGGATATGGTGGATGGATGGAAGGATAAATAGATGAAAGAATGGATAGATGGATAGACATTTTTATGGATGAATGGATGGATGGATGATATGGTGGATGTATGGAAGGATAAATAGATGAAAATGGATAGATGGATAGGTGGACAGATATTTTGGTGGATGGATGGATGGATGGATGGATGGATGGATGGATGGATAGATGGATTGCTAGATAGATAGATTGGTGGATGGATTGATTGAAGATGGGTGGGTGGATAACATGGATGGATATGGTAGATGGATGAAGGGACAAATAGATGAAAGAATGGATAGATGGATAGAAATTTGTATGGATGAATGGATGGATGGATGGATGGATGGATGATGGTGGGTCGTGGGTGGATAACATGGATGGATGGATGGTGGGTGGGTGGATAACATGGATGGATATGGTGGATGTATGGAAGGATAAATAGATGAAAATGGATAGATGGATAGGTGGATAGATATTTTGGTGGATGGATGGATTAATGTATGGATGGATTGGCAGATAGATACATCGGTGGATGGATGGATGGATAGAGAGAGAGAGAACACTTACATTTAAATTCACTCTATTTGTTAGTCTGGTAGTGTACAAGTCTAAAGAAAAATAGTGTGGTACATGCCATCACGATTGAACCATGTTCAAAAAATGTGAAAATTGTTTTAACACTGCTCTCTGTGCTTCATGGCAGCCAATCAGAGCCCCTCACAGAGCGAACAAGCCTCATATCTGCGTCTCATCAGCTCCAGCACTTCCACATGAACTCCAAACGACCCGACTGCTCTTCAGAAACAATGAAGACGTTTAACGCACACTAATCATATGCTCCTCAGGTCTAAACAGTCTGTGTTTACCTTATAATTTATTCCACATATCACATAAATAATGCATGTACCACCCCACTTGAACTTGAAGTTTAATGCGATTACAACAGATATTACAATTTTCAGCCGTTGTTTTCATGTAATTACTTGGGTGTGAGGTAAAAGTCGATTTGAGCAGCCACCAATTTATCTCCACATGGGTTTGAGAGATGAGGGGGTGGATTGTCAGGGTTATTTTGGACAGCGGCTTCTCTTCGTAGCATATGTGTGTGTGTGTGTGTGTGTGTGTGTGTGTGTGTGTGTGTGTGTGTGTGAGAGAGAGTTTGTGTGTGTGTGATTTGGTGTGCTGTCTTACTCTTGGCTTTGACATTCTCATTGTTGTCATCCTGTCACCGAGATGAATATGGGCTATCCCAGCACCTGTCTCTCCTCTCATTCCTGCGCCTCCAGACCAGCATTGCAAATGTCACCTTTTTAAATGCAAATGTTGCATTCTCTGTTTCCGACCTGGCACCTACGTCCAGACGCCGTGTACCACTGGGAATGAGATTCTCACAGTAATTCTTTCAAGTGTCCACACCTCTGATTTTATATGTAGAGATAGAGGACATAAACATATCAAGTCCACACAAGAACACACGGCCAAACTCACAGCAGCCGCGTTGAGGGATTATAAGAAAGAGGATTAGATAGAAAAATATGATGTTATGGAAGCTATGAGAGTTAGATAAGGATTTCAGTTTGGGCTTAAATAAATTTGAAATTCTGTATTCATTCACTCAGTTGCTTATCTTTTGAAACCATCTGGACTTTTTGTGTTCTACAGTTTGCTTCTGTAGAACACAAAAGGAAATGTTTTGCAGAATGTCCATGCTGCACGTTTCTGTACAGTGATAGTCAATGGTGACCATCAGTGTTGGGAAAAGTAACTTTTGAAACGAAGCATTACAATATTGTGTTACTCCCTAAAAAAGTAACTAATTGGATTATTTAGTTACTTTTTATGGAAAGTAACTGATCCAGTGCGTTGTTACTTGCATTACTTAAAAAAAGTCAGCGCGCCAGGTGCATGTTGTGTAAAGGGTTGTCCCTAGTCTCTTAATGAGTCATGGGTGTGTTTTGGATACAAAAGGTTTTTTTTTTTTGGTCAATAGTACAGTTGACCAAAAAAGAGCAACGCATCAACAATGCGTATGAACCAAGCGGCAACCTCCCGCGATCTCTCTTGAAGCCAATACGGAAGTAATGTAAACTGCAATTCCTCAACTGGCCACTAGGGACAGGCTCCAGAAGGGAGCAGAATCTCATTGAGCCCCATGTTAAAATTCTCAACTTTAAAGCAGAAAAAAACATGTTTACAGCCTGGTACAAATTGTGGTTTTGGCTTATAAGGCTAATTTTGATCTTCATGACAACTCTGAGGGGGGTGAATTTTTTTTATAACTCATTCGTTTCCGTTATATAAAGCCTTAAGGTTCTGCATAATTAAGGGCGTGGTTACAAGTGGATAGCCATTTATCCGCCGTCTATAGTTATTGCGTCACCTCAGCTCCGCGCACATCCCGCCTTTTTGCCCATTTTCTGTTATCCGGGAGTGACACGTGTTGACTCGCTCACAAGATGGCAACGCCCAGCTCGACACTACTTTAAGCTTCAGAACGGCTTATCAGAATCCTATGGGTGACGTCACGGACACTACGTCCATATTTTTTTACAGTCTATGGTATGAACACAACTGAACAGATGGGTGCGAGTGCATTTGCTATTTAAACAACATGGCGTTGGACGTGAAAATAACTGCGTCATTCTGAAACTAGCACAAACACTTGCGTTGCGCCTGCCGTCGCATTGTGTCGGGTGTGTGAGAGGGCCACCTTTTTTCAAAATGAAACACAAATGTGATGTTTTTCTAAAGTAATTTTTGCTTATTAGTATGGTTGAATTAAATCATCAAAGGAAGCTTGTTTCCGCCACAGAATAAAACAAATGGTAATTGCGACTTTTTTCCTTCAGAATTATAAGATGAACTCTCAATTCTGACTTTTTCTAGCAATTCTGTTCATAATTTGCATTTCTAAATTTATATCATGCAATTTCGAGACAAAATCAGAATTGCGGGATATAAACGTGAGAAAAACGGCAGTTCTTTTTGACTTGCAATTGTGAGAAAAAAGTCAGAAATGCATGTTTATTTCTCGCTAATCTGACTATCATGTTATTCTGACTTTATATCACGCAATTGTTACTTTATAACTTGCAATTGTGAGATTTTATATCACAATTCAGAGAAAAAAGTCGGGATTATGTGATATAAACTTGTGTTACTTGCAACAGGCCTCATTTATAAAACAAGAGCAGAATACATTGTGTAAATCGTTCGTAAAGCCGCTCTGATGTACATTTTCGGATTTTCCCATTTTCAAAAATTTTCCCATTTTCAAAATGTTTTTGAAATTTAAAAGAAATGTACACCTGCTCCCTACAAGGAGTAAAAGGTGCGTAAAGCATTTAAACGGTCTGTGTTCTAATTTAGGCAATCTGATGTCATTGCATTTTGATGCACTATGTTGCGCAGGCCTACCAAAATAATATTTCAAGAGTTGATTTGCCCCGTCTTTTTAGTTTAGTTTTGTTTGCACTGTTGTTGAACGAGCCATCACTGTCATTTTTTACCAGGCCGTCTAATCACAGTAGAGTAGGGGCGGGACAAAACTACACCGACCAATCATCCCTCTTGTACACCAACTTAACAACAATAAAAGAGAAGTTAATACTGATTTTTACTGCATTTCTAAATTAAGTTATATTCTTCAAAATTAGATACTAGCAACACATTACTGCCATGGATATTTTTGTATCTCAGCTGGAAAAACGCTGCTCTTGCAAAGCGCTTTCAAGTGCCAACAGCTGGCCGTTTTCATAAGAACAAAAGGTGTTTAGCTGGCTAAAATATGCTTTGGTGGACACGGTAATTTAATATTTATTGCTAGTCATATGGCCAATCTCTCTCTTTAGCATTTATGCAAAATACTGGATCCAAACCTGAATACGAATTCCAGAAGAGTCCACAGCATTCCTAATCACGTCATTTGCATTTGTAACTCATGGGCGGGTATTATGCTAATTAGGAATGAGCGTGCACATTTCTTATTTACGCATGTTTTGGAATTCATTAATATACACACGTTTAGCCAATGAATCCATGGTATACTAAGTGTTTGTGAATCTGGAGCAGAGTTTTCGTAAAGGTCAATTTTATGCGCAAAATTACTCAGAATTTGCTCATATATTTACGAAAGTCTCAAGAATGATGCCCAACGTGTTTACACCAGTGTTTAGGGAAACACATTACAAGTAACTCAAGTTACGTAATCAGATTACTTTTCCAAGTAACTAGTAAACTAACACGTTACTTTTAACATTTACAACAAAATATCACTTTTTACTTTTTCAAGTAAGTAACACAAGTTACTTTGTTTTCTCATTTATTGATTGACTGCTCTCTTGTTCCAATCTTGAGAGAAATCGTAAGTGCAGAGGCGTTGTGTGTGAACATGAGGGTTGTTGTAGTTTTACAATAAATGTGAGCAGGCGTTTAATCATCTAACTTGCACACAGAAAGTTTCAGTATTCCTCAAAATGAATAAAGTCAGTCAAATGAAAATCTGAATACTATGCAAACCTCCAATAATTAAATATGTTAAATAAAACAAATATTTTTTATGCATTCAATCTCACTTTATTGACCAATGTATTGCTGCTGTCCTTCGATGATTAATTTACACCATAAGCAAAAATTATTATTATTATTATTATTATTATTATTATTATTTTGTTTTTGTTTAAGTAAGCGTTTTTTTTTTTTCTTCCTGTGCCTGTCATCCAGAATGGCAGCACATCTGAAAGGTTTGTTTGAGCACATGTGAATTTGCATTTCCTTCAGCCTGAGGCTTATTATTTTAATTTTGGTGTGAAAGGGTCTTTATATTTGCCCCAAAATATAACTTTTTTGTTGTAAAAAAAAACAAAACAAGCCCATCCAGCCCTAGTGAGACCATTACTTTTCTTAAAAATAACTAAGTAACGCAATTAGTTACTTTTTAAGGGAGTAATGCAATATTGTAACACTTTTATTTCCAATACTTTCCTATACTTGTTTACCACTAACACCGGTGACCATGTCGGTTATGCAAAATAAAATAAAATACAATAACGCATGTAATTTTGATTTGTTTACCACAAAATGTTGTTATATAACTTGAAATATGCAATATATACCACTTACTTTTATATTTTTCTATAGTATTATTTATATAATAAAGGGTCCCCCTCGGTTGAAATCATGTTCTGCACCGCAATACGAAAAGAGCTCTTTACTGTTAGCGTTTAAAAGGGAAGGGGCAAACTTTGTTTAGCTAACCTTGTTAAGGTAGCTGACTATAAACAGTATAGAGCGGTGCAGCTCACTAGGCTTTGTAAAAGAGTTAGCGTTTGATAGGGTGTGTGTAACTGATTGTCTCTATGATTAAACATGAGTGTATCGTGTTCATGTGAGAATGCGAGTGGGATGTGGCGCATTGTTGAGGCCTAAGGGAATATTTAACATTTGTAAAACTCCCGAGATAATAGAGTTTATACTGACTCGTGGCTACACATACACACACCGTAGTCTGCAAAAAGCAGATAAGTGTGTGTGTGTGCGACTGTGTGTATATAAATATACATATGCTTTTCTTTATGAGAGCGGTTCAGTTCGCCCCTAAACTAGAGGGTTAATCTACAGTCCAAGCAAGTTTCAAAGTCAGGCAAGTAAATAGATTCGTATTAGCGTATATAACAAAAAGTGCACAATTATAAACACACACATCGGAGTGTATTGTACGTTTTTCTCTCTGTTTTTGGCTATGTTCAAAATGGAACACTAGTGTATTGCGTTGTATACTGCAGTATTTTCAACAGTTAAATATATCATTCTAAATATACTATCGCTTTCAGAAAAGCAAGTGAAATGGCGTACTGAACATACCCTGTATGTGCGTATGTGTGTTAAGGAAGCGGGCGGCACAGCGAGTGGCTAGTCTGAACATCAGCGCTCTGATGATTGTGCTTCCTGTGAGCTCTGGGCCTGATTAAGGCTCATTATCCACGGTAACTCGCTCTCTCACTCTCCTCTACTGACACAGCATCAAAGAGACACAACCGACCGAACGAGAGAGGGAAACGGGGAATAGATGGATACCGATAAGGAGACCAAGAGGAATGGAAGGAGAAATGCAATTTTACAGAGTGTGAGATAATGTTTGTAAGTCAAAGCACTATTTGAAATTGCAGTTTGATTTTCCGTAACTATGGCTCTTACATCATGTCTACATTCTCGACATGACTGTCGTCATGTTGTGATACTTGATATATCAGAGTGAACATTCCAGAACCATGTGTCCTGCTGTTGAATGTGGAGCAACCACGTGGAGTGCATCAGAAATGAAACAGTGGACCATTGACTGTCGGCAGCTCAATGCGCCGTGCCACATCCGCTGTACCAAATGACGCACTATACACTGTGCATTTGTACTGTAGCTTATTTTGTCATCCATCATCAGTCTCTTCACCTCTGCTGCATAATTCAACTTGCAGCAGTTCAGTGTTTCAGTGTTCAATTGTCTTTTTTTGGTTAAATAAGTGCACTTTTTTATGTTGGAATTTTTAACATGAAAACACCATCTATACAACAAAATCTTATAGAATATACACCGATCAGGAGTAACATTATGACCCCTTTCCAAGGGCTCCCAAAACAGCCCTGACCTGTCGAGGCATGGACTCCACTAGATCCCTGAAGGTGTGCTGTGGTATCTGGCACCAAGATGTTAGCAGCAGATCCTTTAAGTCCTGTAAGTTGCGAGGTGGGACCTCTATAGATCAGAGTTGTTTGTTAAGCACATCCCACAGATGCGTGATTGAATTTAGATCTGGAGAATTTGGAGGCAAAGTCAACACCTCAAACTCATTGTGCTCCTCAAACCATTCCTGAACCATTTTTGCTTTGTGGCAGGACACATTATCCTGCTGAAAGAGGCCACAGCCACCAGGGAATAATGTTTCCATGTACATTGTCTGCAACAATGCTGAGGTAGGTGTTATGTGTCAAAGTAACATCCACATGGATGACAGGACCCAAGGTTTCCCAGCAGAACATTGCCCAAAGCATCATCTTGACTGGTCTGCGGCTATGCAGTCACATGCACAACAAACTGCGATGCACTGTGTATTCTGACACCTTTCAATCAGAACCAGCATTAACTTCTTTAGCAATTTGAGCTACAGCAGCGCATCTGTTTGATCTGACCACACGGGCCAGCCTTCGCTCCCCACCTGCATCAATGAGCCTCGGCCCCCCCATGACCCTGTCACCGGTTCCTTCCTTGGAGCACTTTTGACAGATACTGACCACTGCAGACCAGGAACACCCCACAAGAGCTGCAGTTTTGGAGATGCTCTGACCCAGTCGTCTAGCCATCACAATTTGGCCCTTGTCAAACTCACTCAAATCCTGACGCTTGCCCATTTGTCCTGCTTCCTACACATCAACTTTGAGGACAAAATGTTCACTTGCTGCCTAATATATCCCACCCACTAACAGGTGCTGTGATGAAGAGATATTCGGTGTTATTCACTTCACCTAGTCATAATGTTATGCCTGATCGGTGTACGCACTTAATATCATTGATTGTAATGCATTCTCATTTTCTAGATGCACACAGATTAATATGCTTTCAGACAGTTAATATTTAAATGTAATAGTTAATAGTTAAATTTAATAGTTAATTTAATTAAATTGAACAATATTTTAACACATTTACCGAATTTGGGGCCAGGTTTACCAACAGCTTCGGCCTGCATAAACCCTCTTTTGGCATAAAAAAAAAACTGCTGTCAGGATTTACTAACAACACACATTGAGAAATTAGCACTGAAATGGCATGGACAGTTATTTTTGCGTCTGACCTTATTACATTTGCATTTGTAGGACAGTATTTAAAGGAATCACGCATGGTGATTTACTAAGGTTTGTGCTCGTCAGTTTACTGCAGCATTATTTACCGCCCAAAAAATCTTGTATTAAAACAGACTCTAATATGCGTTGCTCTTGGTAAATTGTGTTGGTCATGTGGAAATGATCCGGCTGTGTCTGTGTGCTTTTAATATGTCCGTCAGTAGTCGATGACACACAGAACTTTCCACTCCCATCCGTGCTGTTTTGGAATTGAGCCATCACGCTAATGAGCCTTGTTTAGTAAATCTGTCCCATGATATTATAACTTTTTCATTATTCATTTATATGCGTCAGAATTCATGAAACTAATCAGATTTATTTTATTCTGTTGGCTGCCCTAGTTTTCTAACAGTTTTAAAGGTAAAGGTTATAGCTAACATTCGCTAGATGTAGAAAAATCAACAATGTCAAAAATATTTCTTAATATTTACTTAAAGATGCACTATGTAGTATTTTTGCAGTAAAATATTCAAAAAACATAGGCCAGTGTTATATATTTTGTTCAGTTAAGTTCTTACAATATCCCAAATGTGTCCAACTATTTGTGAATTGTGAGAAAATTGCTATTTTAACTAAGGACCGGGACGTGTCAGCATAGCGTTTGAGCGAGTCGCCTGTCAATCGCGTCATATCTGCATTACCCTCGGTTTTATTCTGCAGAAGCGCTTTACTCTTAGCGGTGTGAACATGTCACAGCAGCGCCGAGCGAACACACAGAGTAACGTCATAACATCATTTTAAACACACTTAAATGTATTTAATATTATAAACAGAGCTGCTTTACCTTATACTCATGACCGGAAAAGCGGAAATGTGCAGGCACCCGGCAACTGTGTCCCGTCATAATAAAAGTCCCAGTGCTCGTGAGCGGTGTGTTTGTATAACAATGGCTCCAGCGGCCGTGCTCAGCTCCACAACACTCGGTCCTGCTCTGCTTCACACTACAGTAACGTTAATAACCGCATCCATGAACATGATTTCTGCCCGAGTCCTATTTCCCACCGGCGGAGGTGAAGACATGTCCCAAGATACTGCCCTCAAAATTGGCGTCATCAAACTACCCCTTTGTTTTGAATAGGCGCCCTCTAGTGGCCTAGTGCACCTTTAATAATATTTTTGACCGAAATTATTTTTTTTCTTTTTTCTTATAATTTTTGGAAAACATTTCTCAATATATATCTTTGGTACTTCACAAGGCAATCATCCTATTTTGGGGTGTAGCTCACATTATTGATCTGCTGACACATTTTCTTGATGATGAGTTTGAATACAGTTTATAGCTACAAACAGTGGCTTTCCACAATTGCCACAGCAAAATGGCTGCCCACTGCTCCAGGTGTGTGTGTGTGTGTGTGTGTGTGTGTGTGTGTGTGTGTGTGTCCCAGTTTGCACTGTGTCAAATTCCGAGTATGGGCTACCGTACTTTCCTTTCACATGTCGCTTTCAGTAAGAGTTCCAGCAATTTAATAGCTTTCAGTGCAAATGCACCTTTATAGACACCTGGTTACAATTGAAGAAGGAAAAAAGATTGAATCAAAATGTGTTGCAGCGCTTTTTATGTGGTTTGCAACACAAAACTTTCAGCCCACTGAACTCTATTATGATGTAGAACTATAGACCTCTCAGCTACTGATGTGCTGAATGCTTGATTCGCTCCTCGCGCAGTCATACACTCTGTTCCCAAATGAATTATTCCCGCAGAAAAAGCTGAGACAGATTCTCCCGTTGGGTTTGCAGATCTGTGCTGTGCGCTCGTGAATCAAATAGCTATAGATTCCAGTGTTGCTTTTTTCATATGCCCTAGTAGAGCCTATCACGCTCTGAACGGGGTATTAGACGGCCTTTGCGAGGCATAAATCATCCCACAATCTACACCTTCTCCCCTTGGCTTCAGCTGGTATTGATTTGAAGCGTCCAGTGACAAGCGCTCAATATCCACTCTGATCTCAGAACAGAGGTACCAATTCAGGCGGCTCCTCACAAAGGCTGTTGGTTTATTTTATTGTTCTGGCCTGGATGCCCTCAATGAAATACTGGAAGACATCCGCTTTCATTTGTGTTACTCTAGGCTGAGAGGTTACGGCACTTACATACTACAAAAAACGCTCATGAAGTGTTTGACGGATAGGAATATGTAACATTTGTTTATAGGGTTTGGGAAAAGCCAGAATGATGGAATGCATGAATTGGAGCTCAGAAAGCACAAGTGGACCTGTCACTATTCCCATTGCTTACGTAAATGTTGCAGGACGGAGCCCCGTTCACTTTTGGAAATCTTTGTTGAAATCATTAGATTTGTAGTGGGGTTGCTGGGTCCTGACACGAACCCAGTTGGGAATCATTGGCGTAAACCAGGGGAAGCCAACCCTGTGTCTGGAAGACAACTTTTCTGCAGACTCCAGTTCCAGTCCTACTCTATTAGACCTACCAACACCTTGATTAGCTAGTTGAGGTGTGTTTGATTAGGCTGGTGTAAACTCTAGGCAGTGCTAGGGAGAGATATTTTTAAAAAGTAATGCATTACTATGTTACTCCCTAACAAAGTAACGTAACTTTAAAAAAAAAACTACTTTTTATGGAAAGTAATGCGTTGTTACTTTTGAAGGGGTGTGATGATACACTCGTGTCACAATTCGATACAAATCACATTATCACGATATGATGTTTTACAATATTATTATTTTATTATTATTAAAATATTATTATTGTGTTATTATCAAGAGGCAACTTCCCGCAGTCTCTCTTGAAGCCAATACGGAATTAATGTAAACTGTAATTTCTCAATATGCCACTAGAGGCAGGCTCCGGAAGGGAGCAGAATCTTATTGAGCTTATGTTAAAATGCCCAATTTTACAGAAGAAGAAACATGTTTACAGTCTGGTACAAATTGTGGTTTTGTTCTATACGGCTAATTTTGTGAGGGGGGTGGATTTTTTTTTTATAACTCATCCGTTTACGTTATATAAAGCCTTAAAGTTCTGCATAATTATGGGTGTGGTTACGTTGAGTGACAGATGGATAGCCATTTATCCGCCATCTATAGTCATTGCGTCACCTGAGCTCCGCCCACATCCCGCCTTTTTGCCCATTTTCTGTTATCCGGTAGTGATGCGCGATGACACTAGCAAGCAAGATGGCAACGGCCAGCTCGTCTCTACTTTACGCTTCAGAACTGCACTTCAGAATCCTATGTACCGAAGTCACATGTACATGAACCTAGAAATCTAGACGCACCCTAGCGGCAGCAAATTTTTTCTGCACGTGAGTGTCATCTAGCAACTCTCAATACCCTTCTGAGCTGTAATCGCCTAACTCTTGCCGGGCCAATCACATCGTGTATAGAGTCGGTGGGCGGGGCCATAATAACGACGGCCGAGTTGCGTTTGCGTGCTTCTAGTAAACACAGAAACTGGCGAGCGGCGGTCTTTCGAACAGATTTGACCGCGACTCTGGAAGACTTGGAGTTAAGCTTTTCTCTGAGAAAAGAAGAAAGAACGGCACTGAAGTCATTCTTAAAAAAGGAAGATGTGTTCTGAGTTTTGCCGACCGGATACGGTGAATGTTTAATCTGTCAACGAGCTCCGCTTCACCTTCATTGCTCTGGTTGGTGTAGCGCTATCCTATCGCGTACAAAGGAATTTTGAAAGACAGCCGTTTATCCCGCCCCTCGGATTGAGCTGTCAATGGTGAGTTTCCAGATCAAACATCTTGATGTGGGTCTGGCTTGTCAGGCTTACATGTACACAAACTATCCCGGTGCTTACTATGTCCTGCCTCTTCTGCAATCAATGCACTATACATAGAAGAATATACCACCTAAAATGCTTTGAATAATGATACTACTAAAAATATATTATGTGATCTGGTAATTTAAACGGTGTTTGCGCTTTCACTTTGAGTGCTGTTCTGGCAGCGCGTGTGCTTCAGATCAGTCAATCAATCAACTTTATTTATATAGCGCTTTTACACAGTGTTTCACAGTGTTAAACAGGACAATATTGCAACAAAATTTAATTCGGCTGTACAGTCGTTCTGGAGAAAAGTGATGTTATCAGCTTATTTTAGTTTATCATATAGCAACAATGTTGGCAGATCTGTATTTTACTTTATAGAATTAAATAAGACTTAATTCATTTTATTTGTATATTTAGTTTAATTTTAATGTCAGTTTTAGATGACCAGTGATGAAGTCACTGTTCTAATCGCAAGAAAGTGTGTCAAAATGACTATTCTCAAACTATTCTGTTTATCTCAGAAAAAAAAAAAAATTCTACATTTTATCACTCATGTTGTTTTTGCATGTCATGCAAGCATTTGAACATTAGTGTTTACTACAATATACTTGTCATTGTGAATCTGTTCATCATATAAAGCCATTGTGTCTCTTCAGAAGACTTGGATTTGGATTAGACCGCTCGATTAGTTCAGTTTATTATGCCTTTATGACATTTTTTTTTTGGATCATTTAAGTTTTAGAGGAATGGACTTTAAATGGTGGGACAGAAGTCTCTCAGATTCCAATGTTTTTTCTTAATTTGTGTTTGGAACTTAAGCGAAACAACATGAGGGTTAGTATATGATGACAGATTTTTTTTTTTTTTTTTGTGAATTATACCTTATTGATACAATAAGCATTGGATAAAAGAGCTCTATATCGTGAATCATATCGTTTACATCAACGATACATAGTCACATTTTTATATTGAGATATCTCGATTACTGATGTATCGTTAAACCCCTGTACTTTTGTGTTACTTTTAAAAAAGTATAACAAAATATTTTGGCAAATGTAAAGGCCATCACACTAAACCTAAGCCTCAGGCTGAAAATAATGCAAATTCATGCCTTTACAGTAGAGGGCGCAGCTCAAAACAAATCAGCTGTGCTGCCATTCTGGATTGCAGAAGAAGAAAGTTCAACACTCTTTTTTTGTCTGGCTATCACCAGACCAAGCTCAATCTTTTAAGATTGAACATTGGTCTGGGGATTCTGCGCTGTAATTTTACTGCACAAGAGGCATGATCAACGGGCATAGTTCAAATGATTCTGTAAGTAATTGGATAGTCCTTCAACCAATCAGGCCAATGATCCATCACTTCTCTATCCGTCATTGTGTTTAACCCGCCAATAGTGTGGAAGGAGGATAAGCCGGTTTGTGATTGGTCCCTGCAAATTTGTAACAGAAGCAGGGTTAAACTATGCACAGGTTTCCAGCCTGAGCTGCAGGGCGAAATCAAATTGCCGGTGGATCGGCTGGGTTTACCCAGTCTACACTCTTTGTTAAGTAATGTTTTGTTTATCTAAAGTAATTTCTGCTTATTGTTGAATTAATGGTTAATGTGGTTAAATAAAGTGAGATTAAATGCATAAAGTATATTTGTGTAATTTAACATTGAATCAATGCTGGTTTATGTTGAGTTGTCACTGTTTTTATTCATTTTGAGGAATACTGAATCTGTTTTTGTGCAAGTGAAGATGCATGTTCGCATTATTCTAGATCTACAATAAGCATAATTCTCACACAGCACACACAACGCCTCTGCACTTACTCATGCTTCCTCTTAACATGGGCACCGGAGGGAGGTCAGTCAATAAATAGGAAAACAAAGTAACTTGCGTTACGTTGAAAGAGTAACTCAGATATTTTGTTGTACTTTACTACACTGTAAAAAAGTAATAAAAATAAATGGCTCCAATTGAATTTTCTATTGACTGATCATATCTAAATTTTTCAATTGGAGACCTGATTTTTTTTTAACATTGTAGTCACTTGAAAAAGTTATCTGATTACATAGCTTGCATTACCTGCAATGCGTTACCACTAAAACTGGCTCTATTTAGCTTTTGTTAAGAAAATCCCAAAATATTTAAAGATTACCTTGACTTTCGGCTGTGGAACACAAGACTGTGCAATTCAATTGTTAGAATTCCTTCCAAATAATTGTGTCACCTTCCAGAACATTTACTGTCGCACATTAATTCACATCAATACACATCCACATCAAATACTAAGACAATATCAATCAATCAATCAACTTTATTTATATAGCGCTTTTACAATCACGATTGTGTCAAAGCAGCTTCACAGTGTCAAACAGGATAATATTGCAACAAAATTAGATTTGGCTGTACAGTCATACTGGAGAAAACAGTGATGTTATCAGCTTATTTTAATTTATCATATAGCGACAATGTTGGCAGATCAGTATTATAGTTTATAGAATTAAATAAGACCTAATTCATACATTTTATTTGTGTAATAAGTTGAATAACTTTAATCATATTTTTAGTGTCCCCAACTGAGCAAGCCAAGCCAAAGGCGACAATAGACACCACTTGATACACAAAACCACATCCAGCTGCAGTGCAATGATTTGGTTCCTTCCATTCTCCAGAATCCTGAGGTCTACTTTGACCCCCAATTCTGTTTTATTAATTTTATCGACTGATTTCTGTAATCCGTTCATTCTAGCATACGGTACTCTAAATCTGCTGTTTGATGGTAAAAGTTAGGTTGATTTTAAAACAGGAAGGCATGCTTAAAAATGGAAAATGAGAGCAGTAAATGTGAAGTGAGTGATGTGAAGTGAGAGAGGGAGAGAGAGAGAGAAACAGGGAAATGGGAAGGAAGGGTCTGTGAGGCTGGAGTAATTGCCCCCTGAAGCAAATAATTGAGGCGGGAGTGGGGTGAGGGGTGGGGGTGGGTAAAGCATGACCTTGTGCCCAGTAACTTCTGCAATCCTACTGATAGATTGAGAGAGAACCTGACGTCACCCTCCATTGCTAAAAAAGAAAGAATCAAGCCAAGGATAGCCAGTGTGAGGATGTTCAGTCATAGAAGGTTCTCTCACATGATTTGAGTCGACGGTCCCCAGTGCACTGAACTACATCCAAGTGTCAAGCTACATTGGTACCCTTGGTTCACTGTTGTGCGAAGGCCAAGCTCTGTAATACAACATACAGGTCAAACTGTTTTAACTTTGCCACAGATCTTGAAGTAAAGCCAGTGGCATGTTTCTTTGTACTTTTACTATATTCTGAGTATTAATTACAAATGAAAGTAAAATGGCACGTTCTTGACAAATGTGTTGAAGCCAAATTATGATGCATCACTATTCGCAACTCAAGGATATCTTGGATTGGATTGTTAATTTGTAATTGGAGGTGTATTTTGTTTAGCTCTGCACTCTGCACTTCCCAAAAAGCACAACAAAAAATGTCTTAAAATATAAAAATATAATTTGTATCTTTACTAACTGAACCATTTGGAAAGATGCACGTCATCTACATAAATAAAGGCTTTGGAATATATTTTAAGAATGTTAGCACAGTTGTCTTTGAATAATCACACCGAATAGTGATTCAACTTGAACACATTGAATCCCCAGATTATTTTAGAATAAACACAATTAAAGTGTAATTTAATTTTTTTTGTTTATTTACTGACATAATTTTAGTATATTTGGAGAAGGTGCAATCAAGGCCAATATCAGCAATATGTGTACCTCTTATAAATAGATTAATAAAAAGGTTAATAAAACATATACATATGTATATGTATAAAGTATAAAAATACACATATATGGATATTGTCATGTGTAGTCTCACACACATTGGTCAAAAATAAAATTAGCCTTTTTAATGAACAAGAAGAGCACGCAGGAGTTCGCAGAACTAAGTAAAGTCACCTTTATTTAAATAACGCTTTTTACAATGAAGATTGTTTCAAAGCAGCTTCACAGTGATACCAGTAAAGTATTGCAACAGAATTTAATAGAAAGTAATATAATTAATTAACTGAGCAAGCTAAAAGCCTAAGGCAACAAGGGTGACAGTGGCAAGGAACCCAAGCTATAGCAGGTGACATCATGGAGAAGAAAAACCTTTGGAGAAACCAGGCTCAGTCGGGGTGCCAGTTCACCTCTAGCCAAATGAAAAAACAGTGTACGATTATTATTCTGGCAACATTACAATCAGAAGTCATATTAGATTCGAACAGTCAGAATATTTGTCCAGTTCCATCTGGTTGAAGATCAGAGTCATCACGCCGGAGACGGGCTTGTTTATGTCGATGAGGCCATCAAAGGGAGAGTCTGGTTGATACGGTCGCTGCTAATACTTCAGTGCAGCGTTTGCATCTAGGTGCAGGTCCACCATCTGATCTGGATACGGCCCAGATCCGGCTGACAACAGTAAACCTCTGGATAAACAGAGAGACTAATCGATCATTCGAATATACTCCTGGGTTACTACTGATACAAAGCCATATGCTAATCGCTGAAGTAACCCTTTAACTAGGAAAACAGGAACACTGTGAAAATGGAACTACATTACCAACTACACTATGGGATGCCTGCCTTTACATGCACGTGAACTTTAATGACATCCCATTCTTAATCTGTAACGTTTAATATGGAGTTGTCCCACCCTTTTAACTCTTCTGGGAAGGCTTTCCACAAGGTTTAGGAGTGTGTTTATGGACATTTTTGTCCATTTTTCTAGAAGAACATTATGGAGCTAAATGAGTATCAATAAAGATAAATACAACACACTACATTCACATATGCACACACAGGATTCATAAATGCACACACGATTCATAAATGCACACAAAGGACACACACATGCACAAAAAATTCATAAATGCACACAAAATTGCAAAATGCAAAGACAATTTACAAATGTGCTCAAGATTCAGAAATGCACAGGGAAAATTTCATAAATGTATTTCTGATGCACACACAAATATATCTTGATTTACAAACTGTTTGCAGTCTGTGAACTTATAAATATGTAGAATATGGTCACTCATAATCATCATGTGCTATACGAGTTGTAATAAACTAATATAGTGATATACAAGCAAATAGTTATTAACTGTGTTTTGCGCGTGAGCCATTGGCAGCTGACAAACAGTGACAAACTCCGAGAAAGAAAATATAGGCATCTGCCAGAAGAAGTCCTCCACCGCGCTAGCCCGCACCACCTGTATATCGTGATGTGTGAATGTGTGTTCGTGTGATTAGCTTATAAGTTAACAATCCCCCACGTGGGGTGCGTTCTTGTGATTGGCTAAAACAAGGGCGATATCTAATTGGTTGCTGATCATTCCCTGTTTAAAAAGGCAGGTTTTTAGACCGCAAGCAGTTTTTAAATCAAGATATATTTGTGTGTGCATCCGAAATACATTTCTGAATCTTGCCCTGTGCATTTCTGAATCTTTTGTACATTTTTTGTGCATTTTTGAATTTTGTGTTTTTATGAATTTTGTATGCGTTTGTTAATTTTATGTGCTTTTAAAATTTTGTGTGTGCATTTGTGAATGTTTGGTGCATTTGTGTATCCTGTGTGTGCATTTATGAATCGTGTGTGCATTTTTGAATCCTGTGAGTGCATAAGTGAATGTAGTGTGTGTATTTATCTATTGATACTCGTTTAGCTCCATAGAACATTTGTGAGGTCAGGCACTGATGTTGGACGAGAAGGTCTGGCTCGCAGTCTCCGCTCTAATTTATCCCAAAGGTGTTCTATCGGGTTGAGGTCAGGACTACAGAGTCAGGCTAGTCAATTTCCTCCACACCAAACTCTCTTGTCCATGTCTTTATAGACCTTGCTTTGTGTACTGGCGCGCAGTCATGTTGGAACAGGAAGGGGCCATCTCCAAACTTTTCCCACAAAGTTGGGAGCATGAAATTGTCCAAAATATATTGGTATGCTGAAGCATTAAGAGTTCCTTTCATTGGAATTAAGGGGCCAAGCCCAACCCCAGAAAAATACACCACACCATAATCCCCCCTCCACCAAACTTTACACCGGCTCTGTGATTTTACTTACCTTACCACCTCGTGGCTTAATTGCTGTTGTTCCCAATTGCTTCCCACTTCCCACTTTGTTATAATACCACTATAATACCACAGTTGACCGTGGAATATTTAGTAGTGAGGAAAATTTCACCAATGGGCTTATTGCACAGGTGCCAACCTATCACGGTACCACGCTTTAATTCACTGAGCTCCTGAGAGTGACCAATTCTTTCACAAATGTTTGTAGAAGTGTCTGCATGTCTAGGTGCTTGATTTTATACACATGTGGCCATGGAAGTGATTGGAATTCAATGATTTAGAGGAGTGTCCCATTTATTTTTTTATTTATTTTTTGCAATATGGAATAACAGGAAATAACTATTAGTTATAAAAATATATAGTCTCAAAGTGTCTGTTTTTGGTTTGTAGATTTTTATGCTTTTGAATGTGCACATTAATGTGCATTTGAGCAATTAATTCCTTGTGTGACAGAAAGATGAGATGACTGGAAAACATTCTTTAGGAGAGCGAGAAAATGCAAAAAGCATCAAAGAAAGTCATAAAAGTAAGTAATTGAGAAGCAGAAAGCTACGGCTTGATGGAGGGAACGCAAAGGAGGAGAAGTTTTCCTAACAGCTCAGATGAAAGAGTGGGAGCGATAGATGAATCATGGCTGGCTCTAATCAGGTTATCCTGACACTGGGATGACAGTGCAAGCTTTCCCCCCTCCGTCTTCATTTCGTTCCACACTGCCAAATGATTATAGATGCTCCCTTCATTTCTCCCAAAGCCACAGAAGTGTCTCCCTGCTGAGGATTCCCAGCCTCCCTCCCTCCCTCCCGCTGCGTTTCCTCATCATAAAGACCTTAAGCACCCTCAAGATTTCCACTACCTCTTCGCGGATCTTATTTGGGCGTTCGCCTTGTGTACCTCCGCGCCCACCTTCCTGTTGCTATTTTTTTATGAAACGCGAGACAAAAGAAATGCACTTCTATATGCAGATTTTGAGATTTGCATACATGGAGTTGACAGTATATATTGTATTTTTTTTCCATCCATCCACCCATCCATCCATCCATCCATCCATCCATCCATCCATCCATCCATCCATCCATCCACCCACCCACCCACCCACCCATCCATCCATCCATCCATCCATCCATCCATCCATCCATCCATCCATCCATCCATCCATCCATCCAGAGTATAGCATGTCCCTGCAGGACTCTTATCACTGCCATGCCATCATCTCGGTTATTTGTGTGGATGTTTAATTATTTTATTACTGTTTGCTAGTTACTTTGGGAGTATTTCAATACCTTTCCTATTACAATTTCTTTGAAGTCCATGATGTGACCTAATCAATGGAAGGTCATCTGACATTCCACTCTAATTTTGTTCCCCATTCTCAGTAGATTTTCCCCTGTCCTTGACATGAATTCTAGCGAGTATGGATCGCTCCACGTTGCACTAAATTGGGAATGGATTTTTGTTCCAAAAGGTTTTGCGCCGCTTGAAATGTCAGAGACCAACTCAGTTTCTGAACGTCTGAAATTGCTGAATTACTAAGGGTATTTTTGAAGTTCAGATTACTTTGCAGCTGGTCACTCCAGTAAAACGGCACTGCCATAAACTTTTCACTTTCTCTTTGTGTGCTATTTTCATTTGCCTCAACCCTCTTTTTTTCAATTGAAAGCTATGTTGCTATTATGTTGGAATGGTGTAGCTGGAGTTTTAAGTAATTTTACAGAACAATCAATATTTTTTTCCATCTCTTAAACACCGTTCACTCTGACATTTGCTGGAGGTTGACAGGTCTCTGTACCTCCTGTGACCACTCTGACCATTTCTGACATTTTCCCCCAACATAATCTTTTATTATATCCTTGAATGGGGACGGAGACTAATCATATAGAAGAGTAAAATCCCTCAAAGTAATGTTAACTTTTCCATCTTGCCTATGTGTAAAAATGTTAATGTTAAAAATGTTCTATGTGTATGCCATAGTAAAGAGATGCGTTTTTAGTCTAGATTTAAACTGACAGAGTGTGTCTGTTTCCCGAACAATACTAGGAAGACTGTTCCAGAGTTTAGGTGCTAAATAGGAAAAGGATCGACCGTCTGCAGTTGATTTAGATATTCTAGGTATTATCAACTGGCCAGAGTTTTGAGACCGCAATAGACGTGATGGAGTATAATGTGTTAAAAGCTCGCTTAAGTACTGGGGAGCTAAACCATTCAGTGCTTTGTAAGTAATAAGCAGGATTTTAAAATGTATGCGATGTTTAATAGGGAGCCAGTGCAGAGTTGACAGAACTGGACTAATATGACCGTACTTCCTGGTTCTAGTAAGAACTCGAGCTGCTGCGTTGTGGACCAGCTGGAGTTTGTTTATTAAGCGAGCAGGGCAACCACCCAGTAGAGCATTACAATAATCTAGCCTTGAACTCATATAGACATGAACTAACTGTTCAGCATTTTGCATCGAAAGCATGTGCCATTGTTTAGATATATTTTTTAAGATGGTAGAATGCGGTTTTACAGATGCTAGAAACGTGACTTTCAAATGAAAGATTGGTATCAAAGAGTTCACCCAGGTTCCTCACTGACGACGAGGGCTTGACAGAGCAGCCATCAAGATATTGGCGCTGCTACTCATCCTTTGTAGTTATAGTTGTGAAACCGAAAAGTTATGACCAAAATACTGTATAGTCTTTGTACTCTTCAGTCTGCAACCAAAGTGACATTCCTCAAGAAATTTGTTTTAATTGATTTGTAACTCGCATAAACTCAATGATGTCACTGGAAATGATATAATTAATTCATATTATCATGACACAGCACAAAATAGGTCATGTGGCAGTGGTAAATGCTTTCAAACACACATTAATTTTACTGCATTTAGATATTCCCTAAGAGGAATCAAAAAATGGAAAAGCACTTTAGAATAGCTTAACTTTGTATTTGAGTGCCACCCTACTGGTCATGCCCATATAGTGTAGCCAACAAATTTTGTTGCAATATTGTCCCGTTTAACACTGTGAAGCTGCTTTGAAGCAATCGTCATTGTGAAAGCGCTATATAAATAAAGTTGAATGATTGATTGATTGAACGCTGCTGCCGCTCATGTCAATGGAAATCACCAAGTCTCATTTAAAATGAATGACTTTTCCATTGTTTTGATGCTGCAAGTCACTGCCAGTGTGAACAGGGTTTTTGGCATTTCTTTAGGTGTATTGAAAACCTTGAGTGCATCTTGACCTTTATAGTTTACAGTTTAAAACAAGTTTCAAGTAATCTTGGTAATGAGATCTTTTTTTGCTCAGATGATGGAAAATGCCATATTTAATTTAAGAAAATTGAAAACACGGCTCTGAGGGATAAACATGTAGTTAATTCAAATGAGTTATTACTGTGAACTGTTTGACATGTCTTGCTTTTCCAGTGTTTTTTTTTTTTTTTTTTTTTTTGTTAATCTTTCAGTTGAGATAGTCATGTAAATCACAGAGTTGTTTGTTGCAGGACAGAGAAGAACAAAGAATTAAAACCCAGCCACCCACAGCCAAGGCTATCTTTATCCATGATAGGTTACATTTCATGCCGTTCTGTCTTTATCATGTCCTCGTTTATGGCAAACGGTCCGTCTGGTGCATCTTGGCGCTTGGCAGCTTGTGTTAATAAGCATGTTGAAGTGCTTTGCTTAACATCATTCCGACTGACCACCCTCAGGTTGGTGGTGGGTGTAAAATGTGGATTCTGCTGGTGAGAGCTAATGAGTGGCGACGGCTGCCTGCAGATTGAAAGCCCTAATTGCTCAATCATGCTCAAGTTCCAGTGTTCAGCCGTGTTTCAGGAATCGTGATATTCCATAAGGGCTCATGGCCAAAGCACTCCTTCATTTTAAATGTGTCAAAAGGCACTTGTGCCAAGTTCTTTCCAGACAGGAAAGCAATTGGCAGTCAAGTTGAGCCAGAAAGCAAGCATGCACCTACACCAATAAAGATCACTGAAGCTTTATTGACTTCATATAAAGTGTTTGGTCTGAAACTGCCAGAAGAACTCAAACCTAGACTGAATTTACTCTTTACCTTAAGCTTTTCTTAACAAATGATTGGAGGCTTTCCAATTGAAGTTAAAAATTAAATAACCTGTGAGTTGTCACTTGGCTATAGGGCTGGCTATAATGGCCTGGCCAAGTTATATTGATCGGTTCAGTCTCAAGAAGGCTTAACCTAATCTTTGACCCGTTGAGGCTATCGAGATCTATGGAAAGGAAAGTAAACTTTATCCACTGCATTCAGAGGAACATTTATTCTTGAATTGTGTACAAGTAGTGCTTTCTACGTGCCTGTTTTAGGATGCCTGTTTATTCCTGATTTTGCAGAGGAGGTGTACAACTAGAGGGCAGAAGTACTGAAATTATTTTCCTTTAAAGGTTAATTTGATTTGAACTTATGAAGTTGTTGGAGTTACCTGCCTGCGTCTGCTCAAAACCACATTGACCCCCTACTATCATTCACCAGCTTCTCATTTATTCACCTTAAATTCAATACAGTTATCCCAATCAAGTTTTAAATCATATTGATATGATGGTGCTAACCTCATGCCAAGGGCAGTAAATCTGTTCTGGTCCACCCCATTCAGCATTACCCATGAAGAGGATTCCCTAGATTTGACCAGAGGCGCCTCTGTTTAACCGTGATAAAAATCCTCGGAATGATAAATCATTCCCATTATTCTCCCTGCGCTCACAGGAAAGGGAATAGCATGGAGTGAAACCTCAGATGACCTTTCTCTCCAGCACTACACATCATAAACCATTAGACTCCATTATGGACAAGGTCATAAAAGGATATGTCCGTTAGCACGGACTAGTGCCTCAGTTGTGTCATAACTCAGCTGCCATCAGAGTTTAAATTGACAGCATGACGGAGTTGTCATTGCATGTCAGCTTGTGATTGGGAGAGGGGCTTTTTAGTTTTTTTCAAAGAGGCCCTTTCAGGTTTGAGCTTGATTGAAGGAAGCAAAACTGTGTCCTTGGACGGGCAAGAGTGGTTATCCTGCAAACATTAGGCTGGTCATAGGGATGGAGGCAAATAGAATCAAATATCTATGAATAAGATATAGTCATCACATCTCTCCAGTTCCCGTAGTTGGATTGAGCCAATCCAGGCATGGTGTTTTCAGATCGATCGTTGTTTCTGTGGTATTGACGATGCCCCCTTGTTAGGATCTTTGGATTGACGGTAAGGGAGATCTACACCGCTGAGATTAACTTGGATCCTGTCGATGTGGATGTGAGTGTGTAGTAGGCTACTGCTTTCCATCTCAAATAAAGTCAATTTGACTGCAATTTACCCTTGGTAAAAGCAGTCCAGCAATCAAATACAGCATGCTGTTATTGAATACCCAAAGCCTGTTAACCCTACAACATCATAAAGTGCCTCTTGTTGTAGAGAGAACTTCAATGATGTGATGCAGCTAGTTTTGACAGCTACTCTTGTATCGTTTTGATATGTTATACATTTAATGTCTTTCTTGAAGCCTTTCCTATTTGAAGTGGACCTGGAGACAAGATCTCCTTAATTCTTACATCATTCAGAGAGTGTTTTTAGACTCATTAAATTAAATTAAAAATTAAACTCATAGTCGATGCTCTTGCTGTTGATTTGTGCTTTGTCATTTGCAGCTGCATTATAGCCAGGGGTGCACATACCTTTCTGGGTCTGGTTCTCAAGGAAGCTCCTGGAGATTCTGCTTGGTACTCACTAGCGTTCATTTGGTTAACAAAAAAATTACGAAAAATGTTCACTGACAACCTTTTTTTCCATGACTAAGGCGAGACGCATACGAGATGACACAGACGTCATTAAATGTTGACTGTGAGTATATCAACATGCAATATCATTGATGAAAAAAGACAAGACTAAAATTGACCAAAAACACTCGAGGTTCGAGATGCTTGCGGTTGCCAGATTTCAAACATTTAAATCCCCCAATCAGAACTTTTATGTTAAAAGTACATGTATTCTATCCGGTGTTTTACGTACAATTTGCAATCTGGCAACCATGTGCAAACTCTCTTTCTCTTACGCGCGGATGATCTGAAAACACCAATAAACAAGTAAGCTGCAGTTCAGCAATCTCCATTTGAGATTTTCTGCTTAAATTAAAGTGTCATTCAGTCTGTCTGTGTTCTGTCATGACTCACGAACCACTCGTGCTGTTTGTGTGACTAAATCTGTCATCAAACCTTCTCAGTGATGAACTGTAATAAATCCAAGCATGGATCTCGAGACTGTGTGACTGTTTGCTGTATAACTGCCCTTACAATCTGAATACCTCTGTGTGACAATACAAAGTCTTGCTGCTGTTTTAATAGAAAAACATTAAAGTAATGTGGAATTTCACAATTTTCTAGTTTTAAAGTTTTCTAATAGGCCTATATGATAAATAGATATCCTATAATGATCCTTTAATAGATCATTAAACTATATGAAGTAAAATAAACCATGCATATGGGTCGACATTCTCTTGAGTTTATAGGCAATAGTGCAAAAATTCTGATGAAATGCAAAAATAAATTTCTCAAATGACAAAAATCGTTGTGATTATAATTTTGAGCGAAATCACTGGGATTATCAATGCAGCATGAAGAAAGCAAGACTAAACTTGACTAAACAAATACAGGACAAAGAACATCTGACTGTACAGGAATCACTACATTTTAGATCCGGCATTAGAATGAACACAGTTAATAACGTGCATTACTTGTCAAGCCCAGTCACTGCACACTATTTTGCAATCCTCAACGGCGTGTTTATTGCTTTGTAGCTCAATGGTTTAACACTAGGCCTATGTTACATGCGCAAATCGGTGGGCAAGGCTAAACAGGCAGTGATAAAGTAGGAGTTAATCTTCTTCTGCAGAGGCGTTTGCTGGCCCTGGTGTCTATAAAAGCTTTTCTTTGACTAACAAGGATGTTTTCAGCTCTGAAACTTACCGGATATTCTTATATTACCATGACCTTTTATAAACCAAAAGCTCAAGGAAAAGTTTATTTCTCAATTCATCACCCCTTTAATTAAAAATAGCTGACGAAATTAACACTAGTACTCACACTTGTCATCACTTTCTTTCTGACTGCTCTCCTCACTATAACACTATTTGTTCACTGTATAAATTAAATATAAGTTAATCTTTGGTAAAGCTGTATTTTGTATTTTATTTTATTAACATTAATGAAAAAATGACAGCAGCCTAATACTCCTGCTGCTGTCTAAGACCGAATGCACGGACCAAATATATTGACACACATCCGGTTTCTTTTACAACTATTTACTAATGACATAACCGAGAGAATACTTGCTGAGACAGGTATTTTGACATAATATGTGTCCGTTCAAGCGCAAGTAAGCACGAAAGAGGAATCAATTCAGTGTTTGAGGTCCTTTCTTTCTCTGTCACATGGTGCAAGTGCCGATTTTTGCTTCTTCTTTGGCGTTTAAAATCTTATCATCATGAGTGCTATCTTACCAGAGATGGAGAAAAATCCCACTCCAGTAAGTAAACGTGTCCCTGTTCCAAAAAATGTTGCTACTCACAGGTTTTCTGCTGCACACCATTTATTTTTACCACGCATGCGCTCCTGCGCACCAGTTATGTGCGCCCCAGATCATAGCATGCTTTAAATCAAGATGAAAAAGATAAGTGGTAGTATTCTGCTGTCTTGAACTGGAATCTGTAGATTATCCTGACAAGGAGGCGAATCTAAATCACTCAGTACTCCTGAAACATGCCAACAAATGTCACACAGCTGAGCTGATCCCTTAGCAGCGAGTTAAACAGGAGGATTCCAGCCTTCCGGCAGCTCACGAAAGCTGGCTCTACAAATAAAGGTTGACACACAGCACACAGAAGCAAATCAGACGCAGAGGCCTCGTGTGTATTTGCATGACCTTGAGACAAACTGTTTGGGCAGGTAGTACTTCATCTTGTCTTGTGTTTGTCCCATTGGTGAGTTTTTATGGATTCAGCACATCATCTTAGGTATCTGATCTTCAGGAAAAAAGAGCCTAAGTAGACTTTGCAGAAGGACAAATGCACTCAAACTCTTAAAGACAATTTCCTTTTGTTTTACACTAGAGACCTATTTGATTGACAGCTATATTATTATTAAGAAGATTATTAATTCTTCTGTTAATTGCCTTCAAAATAAACCTTCATATATAAGGTTGGTAACTGAGCACACACACCGATCAGCAGAACATTACTAATATTGTGTTGATCCCCGTTTTGCTGCCAAAACAGCCCTAAACCGTCAAGGCATGGTGTGTTCTGACATCTTTCTATTAGAACCAGCATAACTACTCGAGCAATTTGAGCTACAGTAGCTCGTCTGTTTAATCGGACCACACGGGTCAGTCTTCGCTCCCCTTGTTCATCAATGAGCCTCGGCCGCCCATTAACCTGCCGCTGGTTCTCCACTGTTCCTTCCTTGGACCACTTTAGCAGCAAAATAGACTTAAAATACTCTGTCATTTATGGTCGTACAGATAAAAGCAATACATAATTTGAAACTGCAAATATCAGATAATAAAATGCAAATACCTGTAATACCAGAACCATTTACTGATAAAGATCACATTTGGTTTCTGGTCTGTTGTGATAGCCATTTGGCAATCATTTAAATAATATATTATTAACATTAAAGATGAACATATAAGGTTAATCTGGTTCAAATGACTCATCAAACTGCTCTTGTCTCTTGTAACACAAGGCTTTTAGCTCAGTAGTACCAATACCAGTCTCCCTCCCTTCCCTGCACTTCCCTTCCAGTTATCTTGTCTTTGTCACCGCTGTGCAGTGCTAACAGCTGTGTTCACACCGCCATGGCTTCTACTCACTGCAAAAACATTCACACTCAGCACATGTTGTGTTAATGAGGAACAGAGATGCCGTTAAGGCCCAGGGCACCAACCTAGCTAGCACCATCAGCACCACGACTGGGGAATAGATGCGCGCCGGCTTAGCTCAGCCCAAATGTTTTCATTTTGTGCTTTTCAAGGACCATGCAACTTTCCAAAATCTGAAGCAGAATCAGAGGGACAACGATAAAATGGGCTCAGATAAAATGGCTAAATTCAACTTTGATTCATGGCTGTCAGTCTGTCAGCCCTTTTCTGATCTCGTGCTACGGAAAGGGCTCTTTGTCTTGAAAGTGAGTGACACAGCTCTGGGATTCCGTGATGATGGGATTGAGAGAGGTGAGGAAAAGGAGGAAATTTGGCAGCATAACATCATGTACTGTGGCTCCTAAAGGGCTCAGTTGCTGAAGGTGGTTACTGATTGTTTCATCATGTATCAGTTCACTTTTCCCTTTTAGTTGCAGTGAGACTAGATATTTAAGCATCGCGAAGTTAGCAACATTTTACTTGGCATGACGGGATGTCCGTGAATTTCATTTTCATTTTTAATCAAGACTCTATGCTTATTGGACACTATCTCATTTCAATAAATAGTCAGTTATCTTTATTTTTACATGAAAGGATTGTCAAAACTTTACAGACAACAATACAAGTAGCAACATAATGCTATTTGCAAAGCAAACAGGTTAACAGCACAACAACATTAACAGAAATGAAATGCTTTAATTCAAAACGTATTACACTCTAAAAAATCCTGGGTTAAAAACAACCCAAGTTGGGTTGAAAATGCACTAACCCAACAATTGGGTTGTTTAAACCCAATGGCTGAGTTGTTTTAACCCAGCCATTGGGTTGTCTTAAGCAACATTTAACCTAACCGCTGGGTTAAAACAACTCAACCGTTGGGTAAAATCAACCCAATTGTTGGGTTAGTGCATTTTCAACCCAACTTGGGTTGTTTTTAACCCAGCATTTTTTAGAGTGTAGTAATCCAGTAACTAACTAGTTGATTGATAAGGTTGATTAGTAGTTTAGTATGGGCAAGTGCCACTTGATGCTACAAAATATGTCAAGTCAACTTTATTTATATAGCACTTTTACAATGACGATTGTTTCAAAGCAGTTCACAGCAGGAAAATATTGTAACAAAATTTGATTCAGCTGTACAGTCGCTCTGGAGAAAAAGGTGATTTTATCAGCTCATTTTAATGCGCCATATAGCGACAATGTGGGCAGTAATATAGTTGATAAAGTTCATTTAGTAGTTCATTTTATTTGGATATAAAATGTAACACTTACACTTACACAGTAACACTTTAGAATTCTGTTCAACAAGTGAGTAATAACTGACTAGTTGATTGAAAACGTAAAAAAAAACGTAACTGTTTTTTGTTGGTTTAAAATTTTTTGATAAATCATGAAAATAGCACTATTTGGCATGCTTCACTGCGTCATCACAAATAAAACACACAAATTACCCAATATGCTTACAAAATCTTGTAATAATATTTTAATGCTCATTGTATTAACTCAAAATTTTAATTTCAATGAACTCAAACTTTTATATATATATATATATGATCAATAAGGTATGACAACATGTTTTTAGACTGCTTTAACTCAAAGTAAGTTTACCTTTTTATAAGCTAAAAAGCTATAATACAAGATTGAACTCATTTTTTCATTTTAGTGAAAGTCAGTTTAGTGTAATTTAGGTTGAAACAATGTTTAACCATGTCTTAAACATTGGATATTTTAAGAGAAATAAGCATAAATTAACAGAATTTTTAGGAAATTCCAGATATAATTTGGTTAAAAACGTAATAATATGTTGAAAACGTAAAACATCTCTTGTCTCGTAACTCAGTTAGGAATTTACATGAATCACATAAATGCATATATTCAACTCAAAATGGCCATATTTGAGAAGGAAAAAAAAAATTGGTCAGTCGTTTATCTCTCGCAGTTTAAATGAGACGAGCGTAACTGGTGTGCAATGTCGTGTGACCATTTTGAACTGCGAGAGGCGCTGGAGCTGCACTTTTTACGTGAGTTGAATACGGAAGGCGATTCGCTGGAAGCTAGATAATTTACTTCATAAAGTTTTATATATGGATATTTTCTTACACAAATGCATCAATTCGCTTCAGGTCTTTGTTAACCCCCTGGAGCCGTGCAAAGCAGTTTTATGATGAATAGATGCATTTTATAGAAATTTCAAAAACCGAGCAACAGTCACTGCTATTAAGTTTGGAAGAGCCAGGACATTTTTTATATAATTTTGATTTTATTTATCTGAAAGAAGAATGTCATATACACATCGACTTTAGGGTGAACTAACCCTTTTAGTATTTTTAGTAGTGCAAACTTGTCTTGCTTGAACAAGTCAGTTTTGTGAAAAAGTTCTATATACTCATAAAAGTTGTTTTGATTGAACTATTTTGTTTAATTTGAGTTGGCTCTACTCAAACCAATTTAGTATTTTGAGCATTAGGTTTTACAGTGCTCACTCAATAGTACAGTGCATATTACACAGTGCATAGCTCACTCAACCTCAAAACCTCTCTAAAAACTAACCAGCAGACCATACATACAAGAACACAGCTAAAACCAGTTTAGGCCGGCTTGAGATGTTTTTTGTTGGCTTGTTTTTTTTTTTTCCTTCTCAGCACGCCACAACACAACAGCATTAATGGAAAGGGAACTTTTGCACAACGCTGCATTTCAAGTCACTCCTGACCACGAGGGGAAATAATTTGTATTTACTGCTTTACAATCTTTACAAGAAACCGTTTATGTCTTGAGAACCCATGCATTTTTGTTCTGCAATTAAAGCAATTTGAATTAACTCGAAACAATTAATTTACCTTGCCTAGCTAAGTAATTACCCTAATTCACTCAAGTAGGAGCAAAGCTGCATTGTTAGAAACGGTATTCACAGGAATGCCTTTGAGCAAGAAAAAATTGCCATCGTTGAAGCTGATTATTATTGTGTAAGTACTGGTTTTGTTTTTCAGAGCAATAAATTAGGTCTAGAGTAAAACAAAGCTAGCACGCAATGCACCATTGGCGAATTTATGTCAGTGTAACACACTCTGAAGTAACAGTCTTGAAATCTGAATGTCTCCATTAAAATGCTCTATTTTCAGAAGCTTTTCTAAGTATAATGTCAAACCATCTTATTCAGGATTTAATTTGTTGGATCACAATCACTGTTTTGTCCTTTCTGTGGCTCTGTGTTTAAAGGAACACTCCACTTAAAAAAAGGCTCATTTTCCAAGTCCCTTAAACAGGTGAGTTTACCGTTTTTGAATCCATTCAGCCGATCTCTGTATCTGGCGGTAGCACTTTTAGCATAGCTTAGCATACATCATTGAATCATATTAGACCATCAGCATCAGTGCTCAAAAAAATAAAAAGACTTTCAATATTTTTCCTATTTAAAACTTGACTCTTCTATAGTTACATCGTGTACTAAGACCAAGGAAAAAATGAAAAGTTGCTATTTTTTGATGCCGTTATAGCTTGGAAATATTTTCTCATTCCTGAGTAGGAACTTTGTGGCCGTCATGGGTGCAGCGGCGCAATGATATTGCACAGTGGTTGAAAATAGGCAAGCTTTTGTCAAAATAACCAGCTTGCACAGAGAGCGTGCCTTGTAACCATGGAGATGTTTGTGAGTGACGATTCAGAAGATATTTACTTCGGTGCAGATCCCGAACCGTATCTATTTGAACCGGTATAACAGTTAAACGGAAGACAAGCTTTTGAAATGTGAAAGAGACAGTGTAGCTGAACAGATTGGGGCAGAAGGGACGAGGAGAGCAAACTAAAACTGGTGAGTCACAGAAGAGTCAAAATTCAAGGAAAATTGGTCTGACATGGATTCGGTCTTCCGACCTTTTGATTTTGACTAATGTAATATGTGAATGAAATATGCTGAGATGGTGCTGCTTATTATGAAGATAGAGAGTGCGCATGCTCTGTTGTTTTTATGTCACTCAGCTAACATGTCTTCTACATCACTCATAAATCACAAAAAATGAGTAAATAAGGATTTGATGGGACAACATTTTTTTTTGCCGGCCGTCAAATAATTTAAAATGCAGGAGACATGCTCCGAAGCCTCGGCACAGAACGTATCATCACTAACGTAGTATTTTGTACCATAGAAAGTGTATAGATAAACAATACTGGCGATTCCACTTTCTATTTTAATCAGACTATACACTACCTCACCAGAACTCTACAACAAAAGTACTGACGTTATATACTCTATAAACCCCCACGCTTAGTGATTGCATTCACAGGTAACGTAAGCTAAAGACAACAGCAGTGCTTTTCAATCTCCTCGTTCAAGATAACAAATAATAATAATAATAATAATAATAATAATAATAATGATAATGTTATACTTACACCCATGGAGAATGACACACTTCAGCCTGTCTTGCCATATCCTACCGTGGTAGCACTTACCCCTTTTCCACCAAGGCAGTGCTGGTGCTAGTTGGGAGCCAGAGCCTAGTTTCAAATCGGTTCTTTGTGTTTCCACAGCCAAAGTACCAGCTACATGCCAGGAAAAGTGGTTCTTAAGTAGCACCAAAGCATTGCTGGGCTAGAAGTAAGAACCGATTACGTCAGGCGCTGGAGGCGGGGTCAACAAGATGAACACAAACTTGAGATTTTTTAAATAGCAGCTAATGGAGCTAATAGTTGCTGCTCATTTGTAATCGCCGTTTATACAAATTACTGCGAACTGCACGAATGCGTTGGATTCGCTGTGTTCTGATGCCGATGATTTACGATGTCGTAAAGCCATGTGAATCAATAGTAACGCAACGTTCGCCATTGTTGACGGAAGGCTATTTCAAAAATGCATCGGCGCTGTGCAGCCCGATCGCCATATGACGTCAAAGTAACAGCGAGAGCAAACGACTCCTTATGCTTTTAAATTGCTCCCGCGGTATTTAGATATCATATGCGGATCGATCCGCCCAGCGTCGATGCATCTAGAACATGCCTGATGTGTGTTTCCCACTTGTCCTGTTAGCGTTGCTGAAAAAAGATGAGAGGTATACAGTGACGTAAGACCTAGCTCTGCTGTGTCTCTAAGCATGTGGAAAAGCAAACGGTTCTTAAAAGGCTCCTCAGTCGAATCAACTACGAACTGGCACTAGCACTGGCTCTGAACTAGCACCCGGTTGATTCTGGTGGAAAATGGGTAACCTTGTTTTCCAAATAGTCATCTAGTCCCAAATGCTTTGAGCAAACACGCAGTTTCTTGTTTGAATCTACCGGTGTTTTGATATCTATATTCAGAGCAGTCAACCACTGATTCTTTCATTACTTGATTTTCGTTGGTTCTGTGAAAAATGATGGTAGTATGCACCTTCGACTCACTATCACAGCTCTTTACAACACACAGAACCATGGTTATCGCACAGTAAATCCACAACATTATTTGTCGGCTGCAACTCTGTATTATCTGCAACTACACAAATTAGTGCCGGTCGCATAGAATAGGAAGTTACCTGAGGACTACTTTCAGGCGCTGTGTAATATCATCGCGCCGCTGAGCCCATGGTATGACCACAAAGTTCCATCATTACTACGCAGGAATCAGAAAATAGTTCATATCTATATCGGTATAAAAATCAAAACTTTTAATTTTCTGTTGGTCTTTGTACACGATGTAACTACAGAATAGTCAAGTTTTAAATAGGAAAAATATTATCTTTGAAAAAATAAAGTCTTTAGTCATTTTTGAAAGCGATGCTAATGGACTAATACGATTCAATGTTGTATGATACAGAGATCGGCAGAATGGATTTGAAAACAGTAAAACTCATCTGTTTAATAAGGGACTTGGAAAATGAGCCTATCTTCAAAAAAAGTGCAGTGTTCCTTTAAGCAGGCGCCTTTTGTAGTTTGTACAGCAGCAGCATTTCATCTCATTAAGAAATTGTAATTAGGAGACCTTCTTTTTATGTTGTACTCAAAGCGTAGCTTCTACTTATTGCTTGTCATTTCTACTAACAATGTTAACACAGAGTTTAATAAAAATCTACAATGTAATCCACAGAGGGTTCAGAACTGACGCTAACAAAACTGGACAAACTAAGTGACGTAAGGAACTAAATACACATGGTGATGGACTAAATGACGAACAGCTGTTGTAAAGATAGTGTCCATGGAAACTGATGAGTTGCGGGAAAACTCAAACAAAGGAGCATGTGATAGCATGTGATAGCATTCACTATTCCCTTCATTACTCCACTATTATATTCCAGACTACTTATAGTTATTGTGGTACATTGTGGGATTGAATTAGTGCACTCAATAACATTCACTGGTTTCGGACAGCACTACAAATGGCTGTCCCTTCAAATAGTGCCTTATTTAGGGGCGATTTCAGACACAGCCTAAAAAAAGGAAACTAACACATACAACAGATATATAAATTGGCACTAGTGTAGTGATGGGAGATTTTAGGTGGCCTTTTCTGCAGTTTATATAGTTACCCTAGTAGGTGATAAAAAATAAAAATAAAAATAACCAGGAATGAAACAACTGACTGTCTTGAATCATTGAATCGTTCAAAGAACCATTTTGTTCAAAGTAGCCATTTCATTTAGGCATGCAACTGTTGTTTTTGAAGGTTGAAGGTGTTTCTGAGTGTTAACCTTTGGGACTACACTATATTGGCAAAAGTATTGGGGGGACACCCCTCCAAATCATTGAATTCAGATTTTACAATCACTTCCTTGGACACATGCGTATAAAATCAAGCACCTTTGCATGCAAACTACTTCTACAAACATTTTTGAAAAAATGGGCCACTCTCAGGAGCTCAGTTAACTCAAGCGTGGTACCGTGATAGGTTGCCACCTGTGCAATAAGCCCATTCGTGATATTTCTTCACTATTAAATATTCCATGGTCAACTGTTAGTGGTATTATAACAAAGTGGAAGCAATTAGGAAAAACAGGAAACTCAGTTAAACGCCACGTTGAATCACTGAGTGGGGTCAGCACATGCTGAGGTGCACCAACTTCAAGTCACCAACTTCAATAGCTTCAGGTCTCCAAACTTTGTGTGGCCTTCAGATTAGCTTAAGAACGGAGCTTAGAGAGCTTCATGGAATGGGTTTCCATGGCTGAGCAGCTGCATCCATGTAAAGTTTGGTGGAGGGGGGATTATGGTGTGTGGTTGATGTTGTTTTTTTAGGGGTTGGGCTTGGTCCCTTAGTTCCAGTGAAAATAACTGTTAATGTTTCAGCATACTAAGGCATTTTGGACAATTTCATGCTCCCAACCTTTTGGGAAATATTTGGGGATGGCCCCTTCCTGTTCCAACATGACTGCACACCAGTGCACAAAGCAAGCTCCATAAAGTCATGGATGAGTGAGTTTGGTGTGGAGGAATTTGCCTAGTCAGAGTCCTGACCTCAACCCGATAGAACACCTTTGGGATGAATTAGAGCGGAGACTGAGAGCCAGACCTTCTTGTCCAACATCAGTGCCTGACCTCACAAATGCTCTTCTAGAAGAATGGTCACAACTTCCCATAAACACTCCTTAACCTTTTGGAAAGCCTTCCCAGAAGAGTTGAAGCTGTTATAACTGCAAAAGGTGGGCCAACTCTATATTAAACAGTACGGATTAAGAATGGGATGTCATTGAAGTTAATTTGCATGTAGAGGCAGGCGTCCGAAAACTTTTGGCAAAAAAGTGTATTCTGACAAAATAAGTCGAAATATTATGTCTAAAATGTAGGTTAAAGTCAACTTCTTGTTTATTGAACCACATCAATCGACAAAAGGCAAGATATATAGCAGGCGCCGAGCAAATGATCATACATTCTGAGAATGTCCAGATAAAAATGGAGGAAGTTTTTAAAAAACAAAAACTGCCCCAACACTGTAAAAAAATTATTTAGACAAAAAAGTAACCTGGTTGCCTTAATATTTTGAGTTCATTGAAATTAGAATTTTGAGTTAATACAGTGAGCATTTTTTGAGATTCGACAACTTTTATTCAAATATTATTAAAAGATTTTGTAAGCATATTGGGTAATTGTGTGTGTTTTATTTCTGATGATGCAGTGAAACATGCCAAATGATTTATCATTTTTTTTATGTGGTTCAGATACAATTTTTTTTTGAGTTTCTATTTATTAAACAAATTTCCTTCATTGTATCAACTCAGATTTTTAATTTCAATAAACTCAAAATTTTAAGGCAACCAGGTTACTTACTTTTTAAAGTTAAACCAACAAAAAACAACCAAAAATATTTACAGTGTAGAACACTTCCATTGTAAATAGTGGTGCTATGTCATAGAAAACCATAGAACCCCTTAAGAACCACAATGCAACATGCACAAAGCTAGCATTGTGCCGATAGTGCAAGTAATACTCACATTTTCTTTGGAAATTGTAAAAGTTTTGTTACTTTGTTAATGTTGTCACCATTTGTTTACTTGCCCAATGCTACTGTTTGCTTTAGTGCTGTGCAGTTCCAACTTATTTGTTGAATGTCTGAAGTTTTTGCATATACCAAATCTAATTACAATAAAACACATTATTGCGGTATTATACTGAATGTTTGGTGTGATGATGCCTTGTATGATCGTGTTAGGCTGTAGCCAAGATAGCAGTTTACAAACCACTCTAACTGTTTAGCTAATGAAGCCTCCTGTGGAAATTTCAACCAACTGGCTCTAAAACACACTTGGATTGAAACAGCTGTTGGTTTAGCACTCCGCCATGGTTAATTTATCTAAACCATCCTATTTCCAAACCCCCTTTCCATGGGATGTTTTATTACCCTTTTTCAACAGACCATCTGTACCTTGAAATTACACTATGATTGTGCATAATGCATAATATTTAACCTTATTAAAAGAATTGCTGTGTTTTTGCTTTAAAATGTATGAGGCTACCTCAATCCACACTCCTGTCCAAACTCAAAAAGAGATGAAAAAGAAAGCTAGCATAAAAAAACTACAGTAGTATTCAATCATTAGCTCCCTTAGCGCAAGTGGAGATGACCTCCGTGCCCGCTTTCTACAGACCAATAACGATCAGCGAATTCACACAAATGATTCCTGGACGTTTTGAGTTAACAACTCAATAATGAGTGTGAGAGAATCTACAAGACGAATTATTTCCCAGTCAAATAACCAATTTGGATTAGCGTCAGTCTCGCACACTTACTCGACCTTGACTTTGTGCGACGGACTGTCGAAAGAAACTTTCCAGGGTCGTTTCTGAAAACGAGGTTCATGTTGGTCTCGATTACTGCACGGCACTTACATTATCGCTAATTATTGGACTTCGAAACCTGGTGACCCGCAAGAGCTTGGTGAACTCAATGACGTGCAGAGGTGTTCTCACTCAAATCTAATGATCTGCCTTCATTTTAACGATTTGGCTCTGTTGATTGCCTTCTTCTCAACTCACCCCCACAAATCAAAACCCTGCAACCTGAACCCGATTCTCTGCCGGCCCACTTTGACTCATATGGTAGCGTGGAGTCTAGGCCAGACCCGGTGTAATAACTCGCTAATGAAGTTATATGGAAATTGGATGGCTGTATGCACACAGATGTGTGGAGTTAATTATCGCGCCGCTATTCATAGAAGTAGGTGCACAGGTGTCAGCAATCTGATCTTTTGAGGGAATGGGTCAATGTGGTCAGATGGAGCAATGAGAAGTTGGCGAGCGTAGGGTGGACATGATGTTAATGGACGGAGGAGAGAGTCAGGCTCATTTGTAGCAACTCTTCAATCCTCAGGAATTTATCTGAAAATCTAAAAGAGCTACTTCATCGCTCTAAAGGGCTTGCCGCAGATAACATTCAGCTTCAACCTTCAAAATGTATTTACAATGTAATTAGCCTTAATAATTCAACATAATTAAAGGACATCTGGGTTTATGATGAGACTTATTTTCTTACGGCTCTGTTAATTTAAAAAAAGGACATTAAAATTGCATTTCCTACACTCTAAAAAATGCTGGGTCAAAAAAAAACAAGTTGGGTTGAAAATGGACAAACTCAGAAATTGGGTTGTTTAAAGGGGTCCAGTTACTGGGTTCAGACAACCCAATTTCTGGGTTTGTCCATTTTCAACCCAACTTGGGTTGTTTTTAACCCAGCATATTTTAGAGTGTGCATACTAATACTTGAATACACATATTCTGTGAGTAACATGTTTTAATATCTTTTTTTTTTTTTTTTTAAATAGTCAAAAAATCTCAGGGTGAACAATATGGCATTTTGATATGACAATGGGGAAAAAGGCATAATCAAAATTATGAAAATCTTGAAAAGAACACCTAATTTGACATTATCTTTTAATGTTGTTTTAGAAGAACATTTTATTAACTATCTGTTCCATTGCTTATTATTAAAAATAAATCAATAAATAAAACAAATTCCAAGTAAGGAACTACTAAAGTCATGTGGTGCACCCTCAAACAGGAAAAAAAGTATAAATAAATAAAAATAGGAAATTACATCATATATATTAAGTGTGTCAAGGTCAATAAGTCTCTTTTTTGACAAGTTAAGTTTAATTGAAGTTGCAAAATGTCATGTGGTGTAATTTTCCAAAATCTTACAGATATTTATGACCAGATATATCTATATAGATAGATCATGTTTTTGAGTTGCACATTTTTGGAAACTTTCCAGGAGTTTTGGAAATTTTCTGAATCTTTTGGAGTGTTTCTGGAAATGTACAGAAAATGTCCCTTTGCAACCCTATTAATAATTCATGACATTTATAAAAAATATGCATTACCTTGTCATTTAGATTTAGAAAATAAGATTTGTACACTTGCATGTGTAATACAAATCTGATTACTTTTATTCGGGTAGCTTTCATAGGTGGTGTGATCAAAAAATGTTACCAAATTGAGCAAAAATGCCAGCGCACATACTTTGGCATGTGCCTGTTGAGCTACTGCCACTGAGATGAATGGGACTATAATGCTAACGGATAGATTTTTCTATAATAAACACCCTCAGCGTGACTTAATTTGCTTGCATCGAGCAGTCCTCACTAGTACAGATTTCTCCTCCCACTGGCTTTCCTCAACCCCCTGAGAGCAGTTTATGCTCAGCAGAGATCCCGTGGCACATCCTTGTGTTGAATGACATTCCACTCAGCCAAATTCCCTGCTTGGCTCTTCTGACTGGCTTTGGATCAGCCGTTCAATGATTTTTGATGTGGTGCCACGTTTGTCAAGATGGCTTTGTCCGGGATTTCCGTGGTTGTTCCAGCACTCTCTTCAGCCATTGGCCAGATTGTTTATTCCCTGAATTGTCATCACATCTGTATGCCTGATTAAAACAGCAAGTGAAGGACTTGAACTCTTTGTTGAGCAGATGATGTCATGAGTTCATGAAGCCAAATAAATCCAGAATACAGAGGCTAGTTATAGAATGTTGAAATGGAGAGGTTTGCATTGCATATAATTTTTGGTTTTTTGTTTTGCAGAGGCTGTTTACATAATGCAAATAGAGACAGCTATATTGCTATATGCTATATTATACATGCTATATTTACACTATGAGTTGTCACCGGCAACATTTTGAGCAAAAGGCTGAGAAAAACTCAAAAACGACATCCAGGTCAGATTCAGAAAGATGATCTAAACATAGATGGAGTAGATCGAGTCCATCAACACCCCCAAAGCTTTACAGTCAAAGCTTGTCCTGGATCAATATTTCATTAAGTAACATTAGGCAGTTTTAATGTATATGCTGTTTAATGTTGATGATCGCATTCTTTTAAGGGGGGGGGGGGGGGGGGGGTGAAATGCTGTTTCAGGCATACTGAGCTTTTTACACTGTTAAAGACTTGGATTTCCATCCTAAACATAGACAAAAGCCTATTTTGGAGTAATCTGATTGAATGGTGTGTTTAATATTAACATCAAAACTGTTCTTAATGAAAAACAGAACAGTACATTACAATGACAAGCTTGTTTAAATAGGCGCTTTTACATTTATTTTTGAAACTGAATCTTCTGCCGTCAGCTTCTCACTCGTGATAAATGAAATCTGAATCCTGCCGCTGGTCTGAGCTCAGTTCATGACGTCTTTTTGCTAACTGAACGAAATTATGTTTATTTATTAGGCTACTGTAAAATAACCCAAACGATATTGATGCCTGTTTATGATTTCATACAGCTATCTATAACAAAGTCTTGACATCACATCCGGGAGAAGTCAGTAAATTCGAGTTAAATCGCAGGCTTGCTTATCCCGTGCGAATATGCCACGCAAAACTCAGATGTGGAGGAGTCATTTCTAAATCACAGAGGTCCCTAGATAATACTAATCCCGTGCGAATAGTGCTAAAGTTTCAAACACTAAGTTGGACGTTTGATGGAGTATTTCTGTGTCAACAATACTTCTTCTGGTTTCTCACAAGGTTCGGAGAGTTTTTTTTGAGTATGGGTTGGCTTGACGTCGACAGAGCGGAAGGTCCTTGTATGGACCGTACGGGCTCTTCTCCCGGTAGGGTGCGTGCGAGCATGACAGAGTGAGAGACCAAATGCACGACCATAAACACTCTCTCAAGGTGCAGATCCACTCGTCTGTGCAACACTTCTGTCACGCCGCGCTCCACTTTATTCCTATGGGTGACGTCAAGCGACTTTAATGCGTCCGCACAGCATTCCTGGAAGGCAGCGCTGCATTTGAACCGATTTAAACGTAGAAATGACGAGAAGCGTCACAACATCACGCTTCGGTCGTGTCCCAATAGTGGATCTCTACGGTCACTGCTGTCACAGGACTTCCCCAAATCAACAAGAAGTGTGTTTTTGACAGAGCTCCCAGCGATAAAGGTTCACGGTCGTGCTTTAGAAGCAAGCGGTTAGTAAAACTGCTTCAAATGTCTGCTGTTGGCTATCGTCGCGTAAGTAAACATCAGTAAACGGCACGATCGTGTAACTTACAGTCAATTTATCAATGGAGCATGCAATGTATGGTGTGTGTTTAAATACATTTGTTTAGCTGACCAATATGTCAGATTGTTTATTGTAAAACCACCCAAACATAAACCTAGGCTAGGGGACGTTCTCACAAAGCGTGCTTCTTCATTCAAATGCGCTAACATTACTCCATTATTTTTTTATACACTATCTGACGTGCAAAACTGTTTTGCTTGCTACTGCTAAGGTTTAGTCACATACAATAGTCCATAAACCAAATAATGTCATCATATACCATGAATAAACAAACGCAAATGTTGACAAGCCACTAAATACAGTACATACGACAGAGATGGACGTCCTGCTGCTGCTTTTCTCCTGTTCAATTTATTTCATCCTCTGGATCTGATTCTGGATCATATCTGTATTAGTTGAATCTGATTGATAGCCATGGTTTATTAGAGTAACGTTTTCTTTTCCACGCATGACGATGTCATCTTTCAGAAGCTCTCGTGCAGTTGCTCTGCGCTCGTCATTCTTTAGGTCCGCCCACACGATACGCCTCGCCATTCTTTAGCTCCGCCCACACGATACGCCTCGTCATTCTTTAGCCCCGCCCACACGATACGCCTCGTCATTCTTTAGGTCCGCCCACACGATACGCCTCGTCATTCTTTAGGTCCGCCCACACGATACGCCTCGTCATTCTTTAGCTCCGCCCACACGATACGCCTCGTCATTCTTTAGCCCCGCCCACACGATACGCCTCGTCATTCTTTAGCTCCGCCCACACGATACGCCTCGTCATTCTTTAGCCCCGCCCACACGGTACGCCACCAGGCGCTCAGTTTTTTCTGGAAAGACTCGGTACAGCCTATCTTTCTTTTATAAATATAATAAAACTAAAGACTTTTCAGAGATATGAAGGATGCAATACTACTCTATAGGTACTCAAGATTGACATGAGATTGACTGAAACTTTCAGAAGATGCGTCATATTGCTACCGTATAACAGTGAAAACATGTAAATTTCCATCAATGGCAGGGAAAGAGTTGAAAAGTGGAAATAAAGTGCCTATTGATTATTACATTTTGGGAATAAAGTGTTTAATGGTTATGTATGTAAGGGAGCTGGTTTAGGGAGCAAAGTACTAGGCAGCAAAGTAAAGCATACATACATATACATACATTAATTATAATTATACACAGTAAACACAAATATATTATGTAAACAGAGACTTTTATTTTGGATGTGATTGTAATTGATTGTTTGACAGAACTTCTATTTACACAAAAAAAAATCCTATTTTCACTTAGTGCCACTGCCACACTTTATTCCCACTATTAAATACTCGTTGTGCACTTCATATCATTTTTTTAATATTTACTTCAATTTAATTTAAAATAAAGACCTCTCTGAGCTGATATACGATTGGGAAAAGAGAGGACAATGACTTCGGAAACTAACACCACCCACGTCATTCTCCACGACACTGCTGTTGTTAGCAGAGACATTTCTTTTGTAATTTTGTCTGGCTCAGTCAGATAGTGGTGGGCAGAGTTCATGTAAATAGCCTCTGCCAACAAGATGGGCTATTTGCACTATTATTTTTTATGCTACATATAGCAAGGCCGAATGTGTTTCCATGGCTTCCACACTTTGTCAGCATATGACAGTATTATAGAATTATTACTGGCACAACCTGGAGCAACCTGGGTTTAAGTGCTTTTCTGAATGGGACAGAGGTGAATGTTCTTCTTGTGGGGAACAAACCAGCTGTGGGCTGAAGAATATATAAGATATATTTTTCAGTCTTTACTTTATAAGAATATATATCACAATATAAAAACAGCACATTATTTGTGATGTGGTGTAATCGAAATGTGGTGGGATTTTTTTTATTACATTCAGAAAAAATATATATTTATAAAACTATATATTTCAAATTTTGTATATGTATTTTTCTCCTTGACTCTGTATTTTGTTTTGAGAATGAAAACAAAAAATGCCTTTTCTTTGTAATTCATTGGCTCTGCTTTGAAAAGTCAATGGCAAATGGTGTCAAGCTACAGAGTTGCAGTTTGACTCCATAGATTTCAAAGCATTAGAGACCATTAGAGCCACTTGAGTTGTCTTTACTGTAGTATAGTGTGTTTGAGTGAGCGCAAACAGAGGCTTTGAGAACCGTGATGAAAGTCCTGCTGTGGAACGTTAGGGTTCAGGAAATATTGTCTGCGTCCCCATCCTCTGCTATGATCTGCAGTGGCAGGTGTGCATGCTAGGAATATTCCAGAAGACAGTGATGTAAATCAAAGACGATTGTCTTGCTTACAACTGGCACAATCTTAGGTTTGGGCTCTGATTTATAAGCGCAATTTTGTCCAAAATGCTTGCGATTTTAAGATTTCATTTGGTTCCCTGTCAGATCTTTCACATAGACTAGCTTTCTAAGTCCTCTTAAGATTGATTCAATGAGAAACTATATTTGTTTTGTGCATGGGAATCAAATTAAAGAAGCATCTGCTCAATAGACTGACAAGTATGCTTAGCTTTCAAACTTGTGCTGTGCACTATCCCTGAAGAATTCTGCAAAGATGTGCTCTTCCTGACACGGGGCTCGGAACTCTGAAGTTTTTATTTTTATTTTCTGCTGATCTGTGATAATTTTTCATTTTACATTTATAAAAAACTCTGAGTTCAGCAGCCTGATGGAGGATACATTTCGATTTGACTGCTCCCAAATATTGCTGTATCAGTTCAAACACAAAGTAGTGAATCAGAAACGTACAGCGCAACTAGTTTAGTCCCATTCATAAGTGAATGAGACTTATGAGCTGTTTTTTGTAGTGAATCAAAAACATACAACACAACCAGTACAGTCTGATTTTCAAACTAATGAGTATAAGTCTTTTCTTTTAAGTGAATTATTGTATGTTTACATGAGAATGCTGTAAAAGCAGAAACATTTTTCTTTCGCAGTTTGAACATTTTTGCATACAGACGACAACGTTGTCAAAACAATCGCCATTCAAGGGCGATCCGCAAAAAAATTACTAAAAACGCTGTATTATGCTGCCAGGCCAGTAGATGGCGATGTCACTTTGTTTTGGTTGTAAAGTACTTGCACATGCCTAAAGACTGAACATGTAATACATATGCACATACGCGACTTTGTGTTTTCAAGTCCTTAAAATGGCATTGTTGTTTAAATAATGGCCAAAACACATTAAAAGTTTTCTGGTTTTAGTAAAAAAACAAAAAGCCCCCTTAGAAACATACAACTAACTGTGAGACTTAAATCAGTTTAGCTACAGACTAATGTATGTGTATGTGTATTGATGTACAAAATGTGTAGTTAAATTATGAATTCACCCATTATGAATTTTGTTGGTAGTAATTTTATAAAATAATAAATGTTTGAATGAAACGCTACCACACTTTTTGTTAGTTTAGGATTGTTGTTTACTATTATAATATTATAATATTGTTTACTATTAATAGTAAAAGTTATAACTACCCCTTCGATGACGCAAATATCGTCAAATTGCATCATCGGAGGAATTTTTGGCCAGAGGCTAAAGACTACAGCCAGTAGAGGGCGCTATTTCTACTTGTCTTCAACACGCTCATGGGCGGTGGGATCTCACTCACAGCACTCAGCTCGCAGCTGTATTCATGTAAACAAAGCTATGCTGAGCAAAGTGAGTGTTTCAACTTTTCAAATTAATTCCTATGAAAGTAAAGCTTCCAAAGGCATGAACTGAAAACGCGCCAGTCTGAACGCGCGCTGTGAATGTATGCTGCGAGTGCGGTCGCCCTTACCTCAGGTCTCATCACAGGTTACAAATGCAACAAAGATTACTAAAGTCAACAGATTTGACCAATTTACCAATTTCTGTGTAAAAATAAAATAAAATCTTTAAAGTCATTTGAACCACTCTGTAATTTGGCTCCAAATCTACGAAAACCATGAATTACTCTTTAAAAATACATTAATGACATTTAATATTGTGGCTTCCTTCTTCATTTATCAATTAGTTTTTTGTTTGTTTGTTTTTTAAAAACATTTTTAGCTGGGGACCTCTGATTGAGTTGGCAAATATTCACAAAATAGTTTGTTTAGGTGCTTTATCAGAAATCTCTTACTGTATCTGTAAGGTCAATTATTGGATTACAAAACCTCTAAAAAGACGTTTTTCTAATAAAAACCGAAAGGTGTAATACATTAAAATGCACATTATTCTGATTATTATTTTGTTGTTGTTTAATGTAAGCTCAATATGTTTCTTGTCTCTTTATTTCTCCACAGGTGGAGCGAGAGATCGCCATCTTGAAGCTAATAGAACACCCACATGTATTAAAGTTGCACGACGTCTACGAAAATAAGAAATATTTGTAAGTATTTGATGAAAGTGAAATATTATTGAGAGATGAAATTCTACTTAATATAGATTAAATCTGAATAGGATTGCAAACCCAAAATGTGAGAATGTTTACCGAAAAACAAATAAAGTCAAGGTTGGTGTGCATAGCCTGAAAGTTTGGCAGAAATGCATGTGTAAATGTGTTTGATCTTATAAGGTTTTAGAAGAGAGGGATTCTGGTGCTAAAACACTCTTAATGATGAAAGTGTGAAGCAGCCTGTTAGTCACAGCAGTTTGAGAGCTGCTAATGGGGCCACGACTCATCCTTCATGTAAACACCATGATAATTCACTTAGCATTTTTTGGCATCAACAAATCTTTATAAAAAAATGATTTCTGTTTACCTCATCACTCACTTGTTTATATTTTCTCCTGTTTAGAAGAAATGTATGGGTTTAATGTTTTAGATCTTTTGGTGTCGACATTTTTACCATTCTTCCTATGCATTATGACCACCTGCCTAATATGCTGTTGGTCCACTGCATGCTGCCAAAACAGCGCCGACCTGCCGAAGCATGGACTATACGAGACCCCTAAAGTTGTGCTGTGGTATCTGGCACCAATGCATTAGTAGCAGATCCTTCAAGTCCTATAGGCTGTGAGGTGGTGCCACTTGTTGGTCCAGCACATCCTACAGATGCTCAAATTGATTGAGTTCTGGGGAATTTGGAGGCCAAGCAAACACATTGAAATCTTCATGATGTTTCTCAAACCATTCCTGATCAATGTCTAGTGGCAGGGTACATTATCCTGCTGAAAGAGTCACTTCCACCAGAGAACACCATTGTCATGAAAGGGTGTACCTGGTCTGCAATAATGTTAGGAAGGTGACACGTGTCAAATTTATTTTCACATGGATGGCCGGACTCAGGGTTTCCCAGCAAAACATTGCCCTGAGAGTCACACTCCCTCCACTGGCTTGTCGTTGTCCCACAGATCCTGTGAAAAAAGAAAATAGGACTCATTGGGCCAGATGACCTTCTTCCATTGCTCCAAGGACCAACTTTGACGCTTGTATGCCCATTGTAGGCACTTAACGCTGGGCAGGGATCATCCTAGGCCCTTTGATTGGTCTGTGGCTACAGGCTCTGTGTTGTGACATTCCTCCAATAACCATCATTAAAATGTGTTTGACTTGTGACACAGTAGACCTTCTGTTGACTTGGACCATACGGGATAGCCTTCCTTGTCCTCGTGCACCAATGAACCTTGGGCGCCCAACACCAAGTTTTATGGTTTGTCCCTCCTCCGACCACTGTTGGTAAATTCTCACACTGCCGACCGGGATCAACCCACAAGCCAAATGTCGTTCCACACCCGTAAGACCTCCGTTCATCTTCGGAGTTAGACAGTTGCGAACTTTAGGGTGAGTCATTAATGACAATTTTCATTTTTGGTTGAACTAACCCTTTAACCATTTGGCCTTTGTTAAATTCACACAGATCTTTATTCCTGCCCATTTGTGGCCTTGTTAGGAGATGGTCAATGATATTCACTTTTCTTTTGACTGGTTACTTGTCACAATGTTTTGCCTCATCAGTGTATCATGAATATGATAATCTACACCATGGGTCAGCAACATTTTCATGAAGTGCCATTTATAAGTTTCCTAGTTAATCACTGCATCCCTCAGAAACATGATTGTTTAATTAGTAGCTTAGAAATAGTGCAGAACCTCAAATTTTCTTTTAAATTCATCAAAATCCTACAAGTTTGTTTCCACATTTACATTAGACTTTCAATAACATATTTCCAATGTGACTCTGCTTAACCCCACTTCACGTCATTGTTTTCTAATAGGATTCCATGTGCTTTTTTTAATATCTCTGAAATCTACAAGGCCTTGTTTACCACTGTGTGGTATCCCCTCTTCTTTTTATAACATTCTGCAAATGTCTGGGGACTGAGGAGACGAGTTGTTCAAGTTTAGGAATATGAATGTTGTCCCATACAGTCTCATACAGGCTTCTAGTTGCTCAACTGTCTTAGGTCTTTTTTGTCGCATCTTCCTCTTGATGATGCGCCAAATGTTTTCTATGGGTGAAAGATCTGGGCTGCATCCCTTTCAGTACCAGGATCCTCCTTCTATGCAGCCATGATGTTGTAATTGATTCAGTATGTGGTCTGGCATTGTCATGTTGGAAAATGCAAGGTCTTCCCTGAAAGAGACGACATCTTGATTGGAACATAAGATGTTCTAGAACTTGGATATACCTTTCAGCATTGATGGTGCCTTTCCTAAGGTGTAAACTGCCCATGTCACACCCACTCATGCACAAATACCATCAAGAGATGCGGGCTTCTGAACTGAGCGCTGATACCAACTTATGTTGGTTGATATGGCGTCCCAGTTTTCCAAAAAAGACCTTCAAATTTGGATTAGTCTGACCCCAGAACCGTTTTCCACTTTGCCACAATCCATTTTAAATGAGCCTTGGCCCAGAGAAAAACACCTGTGCTTCTGGATCTTGTTTAGATATGCCTTCTTTTTTGACCTATAGTCAAAAGCTGGATGTCGCGGTGGATTGTGTTCATCGCTTTCTGGAAGCATTTCTGAGCCCATGTTGGGATTTCCAATACAGTAGCATTCCTGTATGTGATGCAGTGACGTTTAAGGGCCCAGAGATCATGGGCATCCAGTATAGTTTTCCAGCCTTGACCCTTACACACAGAGATTGTTCCAGATTCCCTGAATCTTTGGTTGCTATTATGCACTGTAGATGATGATAACTAAACTCTTTGAATTTTTTCTCTGAGAAACTCCTTTCTAATATTGCTCCCTCTATTTTTCGCCGTAGCAGCGAATTGCCACTCTGAGAGGCTCTTTTTATACCCAATCATGTTGCCAATTGACCTAAGTAGTTGCAAATTGGTCCTCCAGCTGGTCCTTATATGTACATTTAACTTTTCCAGCCTCTTATTGCAAACTGTCCCAACTTTTTTTTGGAATGTGTAGCTCTCATGAAATCCAACATGAGCCACTATTTGTCATGACATTTCAAAATGTCTCACTTTCAGCATTTGATATGTTATCTATATTCTATCGTGAATAAAATGAGATTGGTAAATTTGTGCATTCCTTTTTTATTCAAAAGTCCCTACTTTTTTTGGAATCGGGTTTGTAGCATTAACTTTTTATTTTATTCTATCGAAGGTAAGTGCAACAACAAAAAAAAAAAAATGTTACACTTTTGGCAACTCGTAATGTGCTTCAGTTGCACTAATGGTTTTATCTGAGCTGGACAATTTAGTTGACTTGTGTGGTTTAATTCTCACACTTTAATAGTGGTTATTGCTCCTAATAAAACATAAAAATGTGATCTGTTTGCAGGTGCAAGTTACTTTATCGAAATGAAATGTGTTCAGCTCTCTAACTTTTGCTCAAATTCCAGCAATTCTAGTGATTAGCGATTATTATTCTATGCTATAAATCACAGTGTCATGGTATTATCCATCTTGTTTTAGTACCACTGCCAGGTTATGCCAGTAGGTGACGATAAGTGATGAATCTTTTTATTATTAAACTGATTCATTCAGAGATGAAACACTCTTGGATATGCTGAATTTATTTGTTGAGACTTTGTTTCAACCTATTTTGGCTAATGGAGAAAATAGGTCAAAATAAACGGCACTATACTCTGTCTAAAATTTAAGTTTCTCATCTTTCAGTGCTTGTGCATTGAGCTGTTATCTCACTTTTGCTATTGTAATGTTGGTCGAGCATTAGAAAATGCAATGACAGTGAAGGGAACAGAACGCAATTTTAATGGCTTGACTGTTCGTTAACTGGGTAAAAAAATAAAAATAAAGAGTTGAGTGGAGGTTAAAATAAACAACTATGACACCAAGCTGCCGGCATCTACCACAGATTTATACCACTCTCTTGGCTTGGAAGAGAAACTCACACATTCACAAATGTTGTTTAATTATGAATTGTTTATGCCACTAGACTCGCTTTTTTGACTGTAGTGTGAGTGTATTTGAAGACCATTTCTCCACAGAAACTTAATGCACTGTGTTCAGGCTCTCTATTCCTCCAAACTTTTCTTGACAATCTTTCAAAAACAGCCTAATTTCAAACCATAACAGCATGTTATCGTCAAGGAGACTTAACAAAACTAAAACCCACTAAAAGTTTTATCGTGTTTACTTTCTTGGCATCCCTTTTATCTTAAATCTCACCTTGCATTGTGCGCTCTTCGATCAAACACTTGGACACTGTAGAACGGAAGCTCTCAGCCACGTATTTCTCTGCCTCGTACAACCTCCTACCAAAGCTTGTTTAAATGAATATCCCCATTCTTGGAGATGAAATTGTCTATTCTCTTTGAGACTTCAACACGGTTCTTTGATAAGCATCTTAAGAAAAATGTTAGTTTTTTTAATGAGGATTCATTTTATTAAATCTAAATCCATGCCTGTTGCTTTGATGTTATCGACTTTATATGCTAGTGTTTTCTTAAATGTTTACAAATTTCATAATGGACCTAAAATATGGATGACTCATCTTGCACACACCATGTTGTAATTATGTTGTAAAGCAACCTGGGGTGTTCTGTTAAGTATTTTCTCCTTAAAAACTGCAGTGCACCAAAGATGTGGCTTCAAACCCCCTGTTTCCTACCATCACAAACATGTAAATCCTGGCAACATGTGGGGCCAGGGTTTTTCTCCTCTGACTTTCTATGATTAGTCTTTTAGCAGCTGTCTGTCTCTGAGAATACTTTACAAACGGGAACATGTTTTATATAAAATTAGCGATACATTATTAGCTATTTGAGAATGTAGTCAAGCCAAAGGCTAATCGTATCAATTACGTTACGTATCTGACATTGTAGAGAGCAGTATATAAAATGCATTACCATTCTAATTAGGACTGTCAGCGTTAACGCATTAACAGGTTAACACATGCAATTAATTCAAAACCCTTAACGCATTAAAATACGTTGCATCACGCAGTTAGATGATCTTGGGAGTCAGGAGTTTATCACACTGAGCATCTACAATAAGCACGTGTGGTTGTCAGAAATATCTGTTCTAACCCTTTAACCCGAGTTTGCTTCTCTGTTTGCGATCAGATCATTTCCTGCTAAACTCCGGGAAAGTTTTTAGTCCAATTATCCAGTAAGCGAATGCATTCAAACAATCAGTCCAAAAACAGCGGCAGGCTTATTAGATTAGATATGGCAGAGAGAACAGTGACTCGCAGCCAGTTTTCAGTGAATTATTTATTCCAGTGTTTAGGTTTATAGCATTAGCTCTGTCATATTCTGTGATGAGCCCTCATGCATCACGCGGTGTGAAATACAGACAGAACGGAATGTCAAAACATCCCACTGCTGTGTGGCCAGATGATATGCAGTAGGGCTAGGAAAATAAACTATGCATCGGGAAGATATGATTCTTGATCGATTCAGAGATCTTTCAAATGCATTGCGATTCTCTATTGAATCGATTCTGAACTTAGCTTTTAACACCAGATGGCACTGCATGCTTTAGAAACTGTCATATTAACTCTGATTTCTTCCAATTCCTTACACACACCACTCAAACCTTTTGTAAAATAATCATTCATAAAGTTCAAAAAGGTTGACTTGCATCATAAATGCATTCTGATGTGCAAGTAATTCTCGGACTCTTCTCGGATTCTCGGACTCTTCTCGGATTCTCAGACTCTTCTCGGATTCTCAGACTCTTCTCGGATTCTCAGACTCTTCTCGGATTCTCAGATTCTCAGACTCTTCTCGGATTCTCAGATTCTCAGACTCTTCTCGGATTCTCAGATTCTCAGATTCTCAGACTCTTCTCAGATTCTTCTCAGATTCTCAGACTCTTCTCGGATTCTCAGATTCTCAGATTCTCAGACTCTTCTCGGATTCTCAGATTCTTCTCGGATTCTCAGATTCTCACTCTTCTCTGACTCAGACTCTTCTCGGATTCTCAGACTCTTCTCGGATTCTCAGATTCTCACTCTTCTCAGACTCTCATACTCTTCTTGGATTCTCAGACTCTTCTCAGATTCTCAGACTCTTCTCGGATTCTCAGACTCTTCTCAGATTCTCAGACTCTTCTCAGATTCTCAGACTCTTCTCAGATTCTCAGACTCTTCTTGGATTCTCAGACTCTTCTCAGATTCTCAGATTCTCAGACTCTTCTCGGATTCTCAGACTCTTCTCAGATTCTCAGACTCTTCTCTGATTCTCAGACTCTTCTCTGATTCTCAGATTCTCAGACTCTTCTCGGATTCTCAGACTCTTCTCAGATTCTCAGACTCTTCTCAGATTCTCAGACTCTTCTTGGATTCTCAGACTCTTCTCAGATTCTCAGATTCTCAGACTCTTCTCGGATTCTCAGACTCTTCTCAGATTCTCAGACTCTTCTCTGATTCTCAGATTCTCAGACTCTTCTCTGATTCTCAGATTCTCAGACTCTTCTCAGATTCTCAGACTCTTCTCTGATTCTCAGATTCTCAGACTCTTCTCAGATTCTCAGACTCTTCTCAGATTCTCAGACTCTTCTCTGATTCTCAGACTCTTCTCTGATTCTCACACTTTTCTCAGATTCTCAGATTCTTCTCAGATTCTCAGATTCTCAGACTCTTCTCTGATTCTCAGACTCTTCTCGGATTCTCAGACTCGTCTCGGATTCTCAGACTCGTCTCGGATTCTCAGACTCTTCTCGGATTCTCAGACTCTTCTCAGATTCTCAGACTCTTCTTCGTGAGCATTTGAGCAGGTGGTTAAAAACAAACCATCTACTGTTAAAAATAAAGCCCAGAATTGTTTAGAGAGAGAATCTTGCGCTATGTGAAAATGATAACTGCGTTAGGCTGAAACTAGAAAAAAAAAACACTTGTGTCGTGCCAGGTGCCGCATTGTGCTCGGTGTATGAGGGTCCTTTATATCATTTGGTTCTTTTGGAGTCTCCAAGTGTCCTTATTTGGAAAGACCCCTAAATATACCTTGAAAAAAGCTTGCCGAAAAAGTTTTGGTGAGAATCACCCCCAAAATAAACATATTAAACAAGACAAATGGTGCATGCTTAATTTTGCGATAAGCATGCAATTAATCATGATTAATTGTACAAAAGGGTGTGATTAATCACATTTTAAAATGTCAATCTGTTGACATCCCTTTATAATTCACTCTTTTTCTTATTTTTCAGAATCAGTTTCTGGTTCAAACATACATGGCTCAGTTAAACCAATATTTCCACTTGCCAGTGTGTAACGTTTGCTACAGTAAAGTTGACAGAATAAATCAGCTGTTCTGAGCTGGCCTGAGTTAGTGGAGGCGGGGCTAATCTGCATATCCATGGTTCCGCACATACTACATAAAGCAAGGGTGTAGCAATACATTCAAGTTAAGGCATGAAGAAATTATTTTCACAGTTTAAATGTCAATTGTTAAATATGCCAATGTGATTTAAGGGATACATTTATTGACTGCAGAGGGATTTTACAGGTTCAGAAGTTATCCAGACCCCTTCGATATGTCCCGCTTAAATGTCCTGTTTCAGTTAGAATTTATTGAAAGAATTTACCTGTTTCTATAATGTTATTTATCTGTTATTTATTTTTTTATTTTTTTTTTTTGCAGATATTTGGTTTTAGAGCATGTGTCAGGCGGCGAGCTGTTTGACTATCTGGTAAAGAAGGGCAGATTAACACCAAAAGAAGCTCGAAAGTTCTTCCGACAGATCATCTCAGCTCTGGACTTCTGCCACAGTCACTCAATATGGTGAGTGTGACCAGCCATTCCTGAACATGTCGCTCTGTTTTTATGGAAATTATAAAGAGTCAAGTCAACTTTATTTATATTGTGCTTTTACAATGGCGATTGTTTCAAAGGAGCTTCACAGTGTTAAAAAGGACAATATTGCACAAGAAATTTGATGTACGGTCATTCTGAAGAAAATGGCGATGTTATCAGCTTATTTTAATTTATCATATTCATGACAATGTTAGCAGATCAGTATTATAGTGTATGCAATTAATTAAGACCTAATAAATTAATTTTAATTAATTTTATTTTTAATTTATTTTTAATTTAAAGAATTTAAAAAAAAATATAGGGTTGAGACAAATTAAAGAATTTATTATTATTATTTTTTAATAATATTTGGTCTCCAACCTCAAACAAGCCGTAAATCTCCAAAGCATATAGAAAACACAAACTAAAAGCTTATCCTAACCAAAAGCCTCGGCAATGCTTCTTAAAAGCCAGTCCAGCCAAATCTTTCCCACCTTTTTTACACTTAATAGATTAGAGATGACCGGCGAGCTCGTGAAAAACTCTTCCCTCTTGTGCTCATTAAAATCATATTCATACCCCGGGGCTTTCGATTATAACCATATCAAGATATCAGACTCAAGCTCTTTTTTTTCTCTCAAAAGACATTTGAGGCAAGCCAAAGCGAGGAACGCCGCCTCTCATAGTTTTTCTTCTTGATTTATGATCAGAAAAAATCCCAACTGCTTTTTTGGAGGGATCGGATGGTCTGAGGGAGGATTCACCATCACGAATCAGATCATGCGATATTCCCCTTTTTAAAATCATATTGCATGTCCAAATGGTGATTGAATGACCCAGTCTTTGTTTACATGCTGTTTTTTTTTTGTTATATACTGAAAATAACCAGATCAAAAATGTTTTTTGGCTCAAAACAGGGAAATAAAACTGAAATTTCATGAGCTTCTTGATAGATTTTCACACATCAGTGGCTTTTGCACCTTTAAACCAGAAACGCTTTATCCAATTGATTACAGTTTTCCATCACAATAAAACCACAGTGTAACCAGATTTGTAGGCATTTTTCATTTCACTAAATATCAGAAGCTGTTATTTCTGTAAGCTGGTAATTTTGTTTGTTTTTGATAATTGGTCCTGTTTGGTTCACTGAAGCAGAAAGTCGGGTTATGAAAATTGGAAAAGGTGAGGGCTTAACCAACGATGTATAATGATCATGTTCTTTTACAAACATCATTAGCAGATATTGACTTTTGAACCACATCATCAGTTTTAATAGGGGCTTTTATTTTACAAATACCTTGTTACACTGAAGGAAACTTTGGACAAATAGTGTTTAATCCTCATAAATGTACGTATGCTGCTTTTTAGTCCTTCTGGGAAGATCCTACTTAAGATAAATTGACATCATGGGCCCTATTTTAATGTTCTGAGCACACGATCTGAAGCTCATGGCGCAGGTGCTCTTTGGATGTGTCTGAATCCACTTTTGCCAGTTTAACGACTGTTAAAAAAAAATGGTCTGTGCACCAGGCGCATGGTCCAAAAGAGTTGTCCCTAGTTTCTTAATGAGTCATGGGTGTGTTTTGGGCGTAACTTGCAATAAACCAATCAGAGTCTCCCATTCCTTATAAAAGCCAGTTGCGCTCGCATCATGGCGGATTCACGTTTTACATTTTTTAATATTTAAAAATGTTTTTGTGCTGCTGTGCATCCCTGTGTGTGTAATAAGCAGACTGTACGCGCGTTGTGCACCCGCCTATTTGCGCATGAACACAATGCGCTTGAACACACCTCATTTTCAGACCAAAATGGGCGAACAGATGGGCGCGATTGCTTTTGCCATTTAAACAACATGGCGCTTGACATGAAAATGATAACTGCATCGGGCTGAAACTATCAAAAAAACAACACTTGCCTGCCGTCACATTGCGCCGGGTGTATGATAGGGCGGGTGTGTTAAAATGTATGGCTTTCTCTGTTTTTCCACCTACTGCTGTAAGGACTTATTTAGTGCAAATGAGACAAAATGCTAAATGAAGAGCTAAGATGGTCATTAGAGAAGGAATTTTCGGTTTTATTGCCAAGTTTTATTGCTAATCTTCATCAACAGTACATTAAATGTCTAAAAACGAAATTCAGTCACACTTACAACTAAATTATCATCAGTACCAATTAGGTTCTGGCATGATTTTGAAAATCCAGAAATCTAGAGTTTCCCGATACTGACAATTAAGTGGCTCAAATGCATTTCACAATGATTATGATGCCGATCGTGTGCTCTCATCTCAACATATGATCATTCTGACAGCGGTGACTTGAAGGCAAAATCTTTACTTTGAGCTGCACCTCTGAAACACTGAGAGAAGAAACACCGACACCTGGATAAATGAGCAAATCCTCTCATTTAACGCGTAAGGGTATTATCAAGCTGATGTATTAGAGATAAAAGGGAGGCATTATGGGTAATCAGTGTATCAGTGTGGGTGTTTTACACCACACACATACACATTTGCATTTGTGTGCATCCACATAAAGACGAGATGAAAGAATTCCCTCACTGTGGTGCTATCAGATGGTAATATCATGTTTTTTTGGATATACTAGCATAATGATTACAATTTTCCTGGTGTTGAATTGATCTTAAAAGGATTTAGTCTTAGATTAAACGATAAAGTAATCTAAAAAATCAGTAATGAACCTCTCTTTTGTGCACCTATAGGCCCTGTTTACACCTGGTATTAAGATGCATTTTGCTCGACTGGATGACAAGTGGCCGATGCTATATAAAGGGGTCTAAAATGTTTGGGGCTTGTCTGCTTTTGACCAGAGGTAGTCCAAAACGCATTAGACTGGAGTGCTTTAGCTTTTGTATTGTAAAATGCTCATGTTGTCTAATGTGTTCGAACAAAGGGCATAGTTTTGGTTTGAACATTGGGGAAACCACATTGATTTGCACCTTCAACATTTTGGTTGCCATTGAAGTCTATGATGTGGAGAAAAATCCTGAAAAGTTTTCCTCAAAAAAACTTCACTTCTTTTCGACTGAAAAAAAGAAAGACACGGACATCTTGGATGAGATGGGGGGTGAGTAAATTATCAGGAAATTTTCATTTTGAAGTGAACTAATCCTTTAACAGATTATCTATTAAAAAGTCAAAAATGACCACAATAAATTCAGTAGAACTTGATAAATTCTAATAAAGCTGGTCAAAAGCTTTTTAATTTATATTGGTGGAGGATGATGTTTTCTCCTCTTCATCATCTTTTTAGTTCATGTGGCTGTTTCAGATCATGTTTGACTTTCCACATGGCATTTTGAAGTCATAAATTCTCAATAGATTTCAAATGAGTTGCACATTTTATCATCAGCATCGCGATAGGAACGGCTCGCACAAATCTTATCACACTTTTGGAACGCTGGTGGACGTGTGCAGAGTATAATGTGTGTATAACGCCCTATCCCATCATTTATTTCCAAATAAATCTGTCTCTTCCGTGATACCCTGAAATTTTGAATATTCCAATCTAATATGATTTCTGACCTGTAAGGTTGCCAGAATAATAATCATACACGGTGTGTTAATAGGCCAGAGGAGAACTGGCACCCCGACTGAGTCTGGTTTCTCCCAAGGTTTATTTTTCTCCATCACGCCCTGATGGAGTTTTGGTTCCTTGCCACTGTCGCCTTTGGCTTGGCTTGCTCAGTTGGGGACACTAAAAATATGATTAAAGTTATTCAACTTATTATACAAATAAAATGTATGAATTAGGTCTTATTTAATTCTATAAACTTAAATACTGATCTGCCAACATTGTTGCTATATGATAAATTAAAATAAGCTGATAACATTACTGTTTTCTCCAGTACGACTGTACAGCCAAATCTAATTTTGTCACAATATTATCCTGTTTGACACTGTGAAGCTGCTTTGACACAATCGTGATTGTAAAAGCGCTATATAAATAAAGTTGATTGATTGATTGATATAATGTGTGACAATAGCCGCATTTTATTAGTGATGCTATTTACACTAAGAGACAATAGTGATATATTCTATTTACACCAAGTAAAAGTAGCAGTTCTTTGCAGAATGTGCAAATAGTAATTAGATGCTATTTATACTTTTTACTATTTGCACCTCAGTATTGTTGTACATTAAAGGGTTAGTTCACCCAAAAATGAAAATTTATGTCATTAATGACTCGTTCCACACCCGTAAGATCTTCGTTCACCTTCACACACAGTTTAAGATATTTTATAATCAGTCCGAGAGCGTATGCAAGTGTATGCACACTATACTGTCCATGTCCAGAAAGGGAATAAAAACATCATCAAAGTAGTCCATATGAGACATCAGTTAGTTCATTAGAATCTCTTGAAGCATCGAAAATACATTTCAGTCCAAAAATAACAAAAACTACGACTTTATTCACCATTGTCTTCTCTTCTGGTATTGTTCCGGGTCTCTTCCAGCGTATTGATTCATGATTCGGATCGCGTGTCAAACTGCTGCTTCAAACTGCTGAAATCACATTGGCGATCCAAATCATGAATCAATACGCTGATTCATAACCATTCGAAACTTTATTTGAGGATTTAAAACAAACGCGGAAGAGAAGACAATGCTGAATAAAGTCGTAGTTTTTGTTATTTTTGGACCAAAATGCATTTCCGATGCTTCAAGAGATTCTAATGAACTAACTGATGTCTCATATGGACTACTTTGATGATGTTTTTATTCCCTTTCTGGACATGGACAGTATAGTGTGCATACACTTAGATACGCTCTCGGACTAAATATAAAATATTTTAAACTGTGCCCGAAGATGAACGGAGGTCTTACGTGTGTGGAACGACATTAGGGTGAGGAGTTATAGACATACATTTCATTTTTGGGTGAACTAACCCTTTAACAGGATGAAATAGTAACAGCGTATTACTGTTAATGATTATATTTATTAAAATGATGCCGCCTTAATGGGACAACAAAACCCCTCCCTACACCCTACACCTTTGGCACTTTATTTCCACTTTTAGAACTTCTTCTTCTTTTTTTTTTATTGAAAGTAAAACCCTTTCCGTTGTGATATGAGATGATATGGGAAACGTGCTAGCCAGATGGGATTTAAACATGGTCGGTTTGAAGACAAAAAAATGTACCATGCACAATGTTCTCTCACCATGATTTCTAACACACACTCAAAGAGTTCGGCTGGTCTTGCGGCTGTCAGAGCAGAAATGAAAGCTGCTGCTCTCCGTATGTTTTTCCGTCATCTCTGGGTGCATTTATATGTAAATGTTCTGAGTTTATTTAGTCCATTAGATCGAAAGATCTAAAAAAGCCCATACATTTACCCACCCATAGACCCTCCCCAGGGTCATCAGGACAGAAGTGTTTGAAAGTGGACAAAACAGACGGACTAAAACACCAGGTGTAAATAAGACTGTCCACTGTTGATCCGATTGACCACGATGCATCTTAATAGCGGGTGTAAACAAGAGCTTTGTGTGTCTGCTGAGCCCGACGGACTCTGTGTCTTGCCGTGTCCCGTCCGTGCATCATTTCTCAGAGCCGCAGGCCTCACGCAGAGCAGCAGTAGGGGCAGTATGCTACTCCAGGGATGAGAAATGTCCCTGCCATGCTGTCACACTTCCCCGGCTGTTTGCTTACTTCATACGTGTCTGAGAGACGCCTGTTCCCTCTGATCTCATGCTGGGACAGTCAGCAGGGAATGATGGGAGAACTACCGACCCAATATTCTCTTTTTCCACTGTCTTTTCCTATTTCAGTATTCATCCTGCTCTTGCGATTTGTCTTTTTGCTTGTCTTTTCTCTGTCGTTCTCTTTGCCTACAAATATAACTTGCATACTATAATTTCCAAAACCTGCTTAGACAGCATTTTAAGGCATCATAGGGTTGTATGACAGCTGTTCCAAAAGGTAGGCAGCATAATTATACTTAAGTATGTGCATTAATTATGCTAATTAAACACAATGCATAATTACAGATCTCTAAATTTTCACCTTTTTGGGTTAAGTGATACTTTAGGGTGATACAAATTTGAATTGTGCAACATAAGCACATTGGAAAAACGTGCCTTTTGTGACATTTTTTTGCAAAACTCCAAAAATGTACATATCCAATTCACTGCAGTTTCCATCTGAAATGAACACTAAAGGCAGTAAAGCACCAACTGTTATTAAATTTCATAACAATTATGACCACAGGGTCAGATTATCAATGAGTTCCAAATAGTTGTGTTATCTAGTTGTAGCCTCTTTCCCTTCTTTGCATAGTTCAAGTTCACCCAAAAATTAAAATTCCCCATGATTTATTCAACCTCAAGCCATCCTAGCTGTATATGACTTTCTTTTTTCAGACAAAACAAACAGAGTTATATTAATATTATCCTAGCTAATCCAAGCTTTATAGTGGCAGTGAATGGGAGCCCAAAATTTGAAGGCCAAAAAAGTGCATCAATCAATTATTAAAGTTCTCCACATGGCTCCGGGGGGTTAATAAAGGCCTTCTGAAGCGAACTTATGTAAGAATAATATCCATATTTAACACGTTATTAAATATATATAGTAAAATATCTAGCTTCCACGCATTCAACATACTGAAAAAGCATAACTGGCGTAAATATGACGCAAGTGTTTTGAACTGCAAGAGGCGTTACACTTTCTGGGTTAGTTGAATATATAAGTCGGTTTGGCGGAAGCTAGATATTTTAATTTATATATTTTATAAAGTAACACATTTTAACCAATAATACCACGAAAAATAATGTTTTTAACATTGCATGCTAACATAAAACCATTGAAATCAATTGAGTCAAGGGCTCTTTAGTGGTCTGTAACGTTGCTGCCTTCCAAATCACTCCATATAAGGTTACAGTCTCCAAACAGAGCTCTTTATCAATCTCCATTTGAGATGTTCCTGCTTAAAGTGTGTCATTCAGTCGGTCTGTGTTCTGTCAGGACGGCCAGGCAGGACTCACGAGCTGCTTTACTGAACTGCTGTGAGCTGCTGAAATAAGCCAATCAGAGCAGAGCTCAACATTAATATTCATGACTCTTCCAAATAAGGCAAAAACAGAGAATTACATCCTAGGGACAATTTATAGGGTTGTAAATGTAAAACTGTATCTGGACAATTTTTGCCCTTAAATAAGCCACATACCCTCTATGTAGATATCAGAGAACAATTTAACACATTGTTTCAAATCATTCTAGGGCACCTTTAAATCAAGAGGCATTTACCTGAGAAGCAAAATTATATTAAGTAAGTGAGCTTAAAAAGTTTGTTTGCCTATATTATCTTAATTATTATCTTATTGCCCAAATTATCCATATTATCTTATCTTATCTTATGTCTTGGAGTACTTCGACTCGACACAGGAAAAAAGTCCCGGCTGAAACATCCTCCCTCATATCTTCTCTTCCTCTCTCATTTCTGTCAGTAAGGGGGAGGGAGAGATGTGAGGGAGGATGTTTCAGCCGGGACTTTTTACTGCGCCGAGTCGAAGTACTCTCAGAAGTGCTATTACGCCATACATTATTGTTCTCCTTTTTAATCCGCTTAGAAAAGCGCCACATTTTATTTTATGTCACCATACTTGGTAGTTAAACTGTTTGTGTAACTGTATTTAAATAGGGAAAATGTGGAGGTGTTTGGTTGCTTCTAACTTGGTCTCTGTTTGGTACCATAGTGAATGAACGCTTAGTGGGTTAAGCTAAATGCTATCAGATCGTCCCCGCTCATCAGAGCGATTAAGTGCACACACTGACACGAGAGAGGTATGCATCAACTCGTCTTAGTTGATAAGGGAATAACATAGTTTAATATGAAAAAACGGTAAAGTATCCCTTTAAGACACGAACCGATTGGTTTCTGTGAGAAACCGAAGAGTATTTGTTTTGTTTTTTAACCTCATATCCCGATGAATCTCAACTAGTGTTCTAAAGCCCTGCATTTATGCCCGAGCCCGACAGGCCCCGACTTTTTTACGCCCCTAGGGCCGGGCTTCGGGCCAAATTTCACGTCATACCTAAAACGTGGGCTGGGCTTTGGGCCTTTTTAAGGCTTCTCCTTAGTTTTATATTTATTTTATTAATTAAAAGGAACAATGAGATGTTCTGCGCTGGTGGAAACAACACAAGACCATAAAAGCTAACGCAACTGTCAAGATGGCTCGCAGAGTGTTCAGAGCATAGGTTCAGAGTCCGCGCCAGCAGCAGCAGCGCGCGTTTCTTGTGAGCGTGGCATTTCTGTTGCGTGTCATCCGCGGGGCGTCTGCTGCTATTAATGTACAGGGAAGCCCTATAGGCCTACTTCATGTTAAATATAAATATATTGCCTATTGATACAGCAAAGACAACGTCGGCAGTAGCCAGCCCATGCCATATCCATGGTATTGACGGCAAAAGGCTACAGAATATTTCGTTCTGTATTGACAGGTTTAATATTTCAAAATCGATAATTATGTTGTTTTTTATTATTAGAATTAGGCCTATATCTGCATTTATGTTAACCTACAAACTTTCAAACATGAAAATGTCATTTTTAGCCTATTAATATGTATTCGTGTCAAAATGGAATATAAACATATTTTCCTATTATATTTCGCCTGGAGCCGAGACGCTCACAACACGCAGTGTGTCCCCGGCGTTATGGCCTTTTCACAATTGGTTCCTCTTCATTCGTTTTCTCTGACCAGGTATTTATCTGATTGCGAAATGACCAGGAGTAGTCCCGAGATTCTTTCGAGACGTAGCCTATTTAATTCCGATTACTAAACAAACCAATTCAGAAGGATGAAAGCATTTCAGACGAAACCGGACAAATCTGTTTTTTTAAACCACACGTATAAATTTTACTCCTGGCAAACGGTTAAAAAATAAACGTGCGAGAGCGTGTTATGGGCTATATGTTGTAGTCAGATAGATATGTTGGTGCTGCAACACTCATCTTCAATAAAAATGAATGAGACTACCAGAGCACTTCGGTCGCGCTCTCTCTTATGTGGTTTTTGAATTTGAAATGAGCTGCTGAATAAAATGCATCTAATCTTATGCTTCGTTGCTGTAAACTCCGTTAAATGAGCATATACTACGGGAATTGAAGATCGGATTTATATTCATTTTGCATAGGTGTAAGGTAGGCTATAAGACAACCTGCATGTTCTTTTTATTATTATTTGTTTAGCTCCGTTTGCGAGCCGCGAGCAGAATCAGCCTGCCTCAGCTCGTCAAAATGCCTTTTACTGTGGTGATAATAGTAGGCGAAATTGACTAACATTGTGATGCTTGAAGTGTTTTAAATCTATGGATTTGATTTGAGAGACTAAATTGATTAAATATGCGGTTAACTCACTGTCGGCCGCTGGCCGCTTGGTCGTCACTTAAAAAAAATAAAACTTTAATTTAACAAACAAAAAAATGCTCAAAACATTTTTCTAAATTAACTTAATAAAGAAACGAAACGAAACATAACTACTTTGACATTAAAAGCAAAACAGAACTATTTTAATGGCTGCAACAATGTAAAAAAAAAAAAAAAAAAAAAAACACGGGCTCCAGTCGGACTCGGGCCGAGAATTTTGATAAGCTGTCGGACACGGGCCGGGCTAGGGCCTCAGCGTCTCGGGCCAGGGCCGGCCTAGGGCCTAGATTTGAGGCCCATGCAGGGCTCTATAGTGTTCCCATCCGTCATTTCTTTGTCTGGTAAGGTCAAACTGGTGCAATGGGAACACTAGATGCCTGATAGATTTTCCTGAGGGTTGTTTTCCATGTCTGCGGGTGAAAGCGACCTCAATTATGTGATATATAGACCAAGGAATGTGAATTTAAGCAGGCAACCTTGCAATATAACACACATTTAACCACCCAAAAGCTATTGTTTTGGGCTAGTAGTTGGCGGGTTTTGTTGTAAAAACTTGGCAACCGTCTGCACGCACAAGTTATGCTGTTGAGCATCCACACAATTCCCCTGGAAGTTTTTTATATATTTTTTATATTGTGATGGACAGATCGGCTTGACTATTTGAAGCATGAGTGGTGTTCTTCAGACGTTTTAATAGCTGAAGGCCGACTGCTCATTCCACTTCTTTCTGTCCACCTACGAGATCATCTTTCTGGAGCTTCTAGACATGAATATTCCTCCAAATATAGCTACTAATAGAGTCTGTGTATGACAACGCCTGTCAGACAGAGCATACATATAAACACCTAGCTGTCTAGCTGAAAGGAATAACTCACCCAACCCAATTTTTACTGATAGCTTCAAGACTATATTGACTCACTTGACACCCACCGCTCCCGAAATATTGGCCAAATATGAAGATCTGTACAGTAACACCTCCTTCAACCCCTCGGCGGTAATACGAGTCACAAGGAGATCATTTAAGAAGTCTGAAATCAGCACGAATACACTTTCTGTGCTTCTTTATTTGACTTTCTGAGTGCACGACTGTGTTATAAGGATTTTATGTGCCACCAGGGAACGTTTTAGATGAGATCTCGGCTCTTGTAATAGGGCTACCACTGTGCTGGATCCCACTGTGATATCCCGAGTTGTCAATTTAAGGAGCCTAACGTTTTGTGTGGAAAACTGTCAGTGGTATTAGGTGATAATCATCCTCTTTGGCTTTTGGTGGAAAAAATGGATCACTTTTGTTTTGTTGTCAAAAAGGCAAAGCAACAAACAAACAAAAACATGTATTTTTTAGTTAAACAGGGATAAAAAGTAGTACTGCATTTAATTTTGTCCATTGGGTATTGATTGGCTCACGGAAATGATAACGCCATTGGCACATGTTGGTTAACCCAGGACTGCAGTGTTTGGGGAGCTTGAGATGTTTTGACATTTGTGCTTATTTCAGCTAGTTTTATTGACCAATGTGTAATTTTGCTGCACTGAGCACAAACTCTGCTACAACAATATGTGAGAAAAAAAGATGTACATGCTTTCATTTTTTTTTTTAGAAAATAATGATTGTGCATGGTTTAATCAGAAGCTGAAGCCTTTGCTCAGCAAATGAGCGAAGGCTTGTGGTACCATCACAGAGAGGCATGAAATCCCTCTCCAGAACTTTTTCTCTCATTGTTCCTGGTTGGTGGAACGATCTCCCGTCCTCCATACACACGCCAGAATCACTCGCTTCATTCAAAAGACAGGTAAAAACTCATCTTTTCCATGAGCACTTAATCTTACATGAAAATAAAATAAAAAAACCCCTCTTTCCTCCTCTATTTCTCTTTTCTTCCCTTTTTTGGTTTTTGCTACTCTGAGCGGTATACAAATCTTGGTATTTGGGGCACTTTTTGTGTTTCTTTGCCTCTTCTTGACGGATCGCTTCCTGTTCTCCTGAGTTGTAAGTCGCTTTGGATAAAAGCGTCTGCTAAATGCATAAATGTAAATGTATTTTAAATGTTCTACGTTTTGGGGGGAATTTTTTCACCACAGTAAAGCCATAAAACACATACTGAATAGTTGTTCACAAGACTTGAGTTATCAGTCTTGAGGGCTAGTATTTTTTTTTTTTTTTTGTTCTTTGTTTTTTACAACAGAATGGTATGAAAATCATTTCACCTTGCTATTTCACACTTGATACTAATGCATAGTCACAGGAGGCGTTCCAAATTTTGTGGTATGCCACTGGATGGAAAAGAGTTCAATTTTCCCTGACGCCAATATGGATTGATAAATTGTGCGCAATAATACCAGGGATGTGCATTAAGAAAGTAAATTGACCAACATCAGATAGCCAGCAGGCAGAAATGCCAAAGCACTATTTAACATGTAGCCATACATGTTTTGTAATTAAACTCTCTCATAATTAGACCGCTGTGAACAGCATGTGATTACGAGTGCTGATGTACTATCGCATGTGCTGCCTGCTGCTCTTTACATTACTATAATGCATAGCTTGTTTGAGTGCTAATTATGCCCTTAAAATATGGTGGAAAAAAGAAAAAAAAAATGATAGTCAATAATATTTGTTTATTCATTTATTCAATTGAATTAAATTAATTTTAAATTCATATGCTTTATTAGTATGACATACTTTATTGCCAAAGCATCGCACAAACATATTTATTATTATATATTATATACATGCATGCATGCATACATATGTATTTGTCACAGTGAAGGAGGAAGTATGCCTCTGTCTCAACTGTTCCTGATCTACATTCGTTATAGATTCACTCTTCTTTAGGTAACCACATCTTATATGGCCTCTTTATATGGCCATCATGTGGTCACTCAGTCTGTACTTGGTTAATAAATATCTGTGTGAGATGAGATGGTCAGCCAGACTGTACTATGTTTAGTCCCAGATAACACTGGAGATGACTTTGCTATTTGGTTTGTTCTTTCCAATGCTGCATATGTCTCTTTCTCTTTATTCAAAATTTCTTTAATATGGTTTTACAGGAGCAGTGATATTGAACGCTTTGTTCGTCACTTCTGACACCATTACACAAAGATGGATTTTCTGAGCACTCAATTCTCAAAGCTAGATTTTAATTTAACCCAGAAATTTAAACCTCTTTTTTTTATCATTAAATTGAGGGGAAGACAGCCTAGTTCCGGTCTACATGTGTTGTTAGGTGTGTTTCTGTAGCCTGACTTGGTCATATTCAATTCTAGTCAGAATATGAGTCTGAAACCGCTCCATTGGGCTGTGATTATGGGGCGTGTTTCAACCAAACCAGGAAAGACATCAATTGGATAGACCTACAACCAATCAGAGCAACTAAGCAACGTATTATGTTGGGCAACTGCACTGTGTTGCCAAGTCCACGTTTTTTTCCATGTTCGCGGGTTGAAATGAAGGAATGACCCACGAATGCGAATTTTAGCAGGCAACCTTGCCAAAATAACACACATTTTACCCCCCAAATGCCATTTTTTTCCGGAGAACCAGAAAAATGCATGATTACGTTACCGTTTATCATCTGTCCGTCATCGTCTAAAGCCCGCCCTGATGATTTCATTGGTCCAAACAGTTTCTGTTCGGGCATAATCACTCCCCTATGGATCGAGTTCAGACCGAACCGCCTAAGCTCAAATGTTGTGGGGGCTGAGTTCGGCTGGCATCCAGGCTAGTGTTTCTGTAGACATGAAGGATGTTTCTGCAGAACTCTACATGTAGACCTTCTACAGGATGTTTGTCCCAGACCTTATGGCTGTAGTTGTCCCGCTGGGCCCAAGACCTCACTTCCATGTAACACAATAGGCAGCACTATCAAAGATCGCTGTCCAAATTCTGAAGGGCATGTTTATTTTGAATAATTTCATATGTATGGCATGCAGTGCTCTTTGGGCTTTTTATTAATAGCAATTTGAAATTTCCAGTGGTTGTTAAAACCAGATAATTATATTGTAAAGCATGTTGAAGTGTGGTGTTATTAGTATAACAGTATAACCGTATAAATACATGTTTATGTTCCAGATTTCTTCCGATTTTTCATGATCTTAGTTTTTTGAATGTTGACTTCTAAGGTCCAGTCATGGCAGCATTTAGATAAAATTAAAGCTGTCAATTGATTAATTTGTTTTATCTAATTAATTACATACTTTGTGATTAATTAAAGGTGAGGTAAGTGCTTTCTGGTAACCGTTGTTGATATTTCAAATCACCAAAACAAACACGACCCTACCCCCTAAAAGGGTCTCGGCCCTATATTGATAGCTCCGCCCCACACATACATAACCCAGGAGACGACTATGGCAGAATCTGTGTGTTACTAATCCAGGTCGAATATTCAATGAAAAAGTCACCCCTTTCTTCACAAAAACGCAAACCATTCTCATGAACAACTCGATAGAACACGAGCATGACAGTAAAACTAACGACATATTACAATTATGACAAGGTTAGAGTTATAGCGATCACAAAAACACTAACTGTTCTCGTGAACAACTCTATAGTACACAAGTACAATAGTGCAGCTGACAACATATTACAATTATGACCAGATTAGAGTTACAGCAATCACAAAAACACAAACCGTTCTCATGAATAACTCCATAGAACACGAGCCGACAGTCCAGCTAACGACATATTACAATTATGACCGCATAAGGGTTATATAGATCATGAAAACAGGAAACAAACATATATTAGGCGTATAGTATCTTACTTGTCGGACACATTTTGTGAGCTAATGCTTGAAGCACACAGGGAGGAGATTTAGAATTTAACGGCTTAAGGAGTTTAAGGAGATTTAACGGGTCTTTATCATCGCTGAAGTGAGCCACAATACAATCGCAGATGAACAAACAAGCGAACATGACACACGAGCATAGTGAAGCAAAAGCCAGCATATATTAGGCTAGTTCTCGGCTAATGTCCGTCATGTGTGACTCGTGTGTTTTCAATAATGACGTGCACAGAGCGAGAGCGAGCGCTCTTCTCACCATCAATAGTAGACACGCCCCATACCTGCTGATTGGCTACAAGTTTGTTATTCCACTCGCCCGAGTCCTTTCTCTAAAACGGTTTTGAAATAACACTTAACCCACCTTTGATCTAAATTAATCGCATACATAATTTTTTGCTGTGAAAGTATTTCAAATATTTAAATTCAAACAAATCAATGATTTATCAGCTTTACTGACATTAAGGTTCTCTTTTATTATTATTTTCACTGTTTAAAAATTGGCCATAATAATCAACAATATGACCTAGTATGCTGAAGAGCACACTAAGACCAGGCTTGTTGAAAAGAGAGGAAAGTTCATTTTTCTGAGGTGTTAAACTTTTTATTTCGTAACACATGAACAAGACATGAACATAATGTTGGCATAATGACACAGAAAAAGCATCTCATATTGACAGCGCTTGTCCCAGGCCGTTTTAACTTACAGTGCAGTATGAAGATGACGTTGACTGAGTTATCATCACGGGTCGTACCTCCGGATTACATTAACTCCTGGATGCTTTGCATTTGGTACTTTTATCAACACTTCCATCAAACCATTTTTTTCTATAAGTAAATGTTCAATAATCAACCTAATCAATAATCCAGGCAGCGCGTTCTCATCTCCTTCATTTTACCTGTTGAATAGTGGCAACAGCTCAGGGTCAAAGTTCAATACGGATTAATCTGCGTTATTTTTTTCTCAGATTAATTAATTGAAATTAACGTGTTATTTTGACAGCCCTAGTTAAAATGTCTAGGTTGTTCTGGAGATATTACATTTTTTAAAGACAGAATTAGTGATTTGTCTGCATACAGTAAATATTTGGAAGAGTTGTAGTCCTGGACTCTCTGATTGGTCCAGTATATCTGCCAATTCAATAATATAAATATGAATTAAAGTCGTGCTGATGCAACAGCCTCGTCTGACCCCTCGCTGCTGGGAAAAATATTCTGTTCTTTGTTGACCAACTTTTACTGCACATTTATTTAGGTTATACATGCTTTTAATTAAGTTGTATATTTTACCCCAATACCACTTTGAATGATTTTATAAAGCAGTTCTTTATGCCAAAATGGAATCAAATGCCTTCTTGAAATCTACGAATAGACATCTTGAAGCAGGCAGATGTTAAACAAATACTATTTATTAGGTTTTTATAAGCAGGAATACTTCAGCCAGAACTGCCGTTTTTTACGGTCGCCATAAAAAATATATTAAGCAACATTTAAATGCTGATCTCTATCACCAAACAACACAACACCATGTGTGTAAAACTTTTAAACTATCACTGGGCCAATAAATATGCAATTTAAGATCTCACAGCAGACTGAAGGAAACATTTGGTGCCTCTGCGCCCTCAGTGGCCAATAACAACCTGATACTATCAAAAACATCATGAGACGCTTTATTACCACAATCAAACTAACACGCAGTTCGCTTTCCCACGTTTCTCCATTAACCAGTGGACCGGAGGGGTTGAAATTAACCTCACAGCTGTTCGATTAGGAAAATATATAGTCAGTCGCTGATCATATCAACCAACGGTTTCTGTTCAGGAGAGATTACGGCATGTGGGTCACGTTAATGTGTCAGGAAGTGACTTTAAAGAGCCGTTATGGATCTTACCGGTGTGAAAGCTAATAAACCTCACCTCTAAAATTTGTCCCATGGACATCGTTGAGGTATAAATCTTTTCATATTCAGTTTTATTAGTCCACGTGAGATTCAGGTCCATAAATGTGTTTGTGTGTTTTTTTTGTTTTTTTGTTTTTTTGTGATGTTCCTTCCTCATTTTTAGTAGACAACCCTGCAAACTTTTTATTTGATGATCATTTTGCAAAGTGTTAATATAGACTCATATGAACAATTATAACTCAAAAATCATCGTTATTGAGAATCAACAAACATCAAGTAACACAGTGCATATTTTATTATGAAATTGTTTGTTCAGACAACACAGTATTTTGGACAACATTGGAAGTTTAACTAAATTTTATATATTTATTACTGTATGTAGATTCATTATATTTATCATCATATTATCATTTCATATTTTTATCTGTGACTCATTTTTTAATATGAAACATGTTCCTGCAATATTTTGGCAAGAATGAAAGTACCCACCCTGGCTGGGTGCTTGGGGACTGTGCAGATCCGCTGGCTGAGGTCTTCACAAACATCTTCAGTCTCTCTTCAGGCCCTCAATGACTTATGCCATGTCATTATTACTCCCATAATCGCAGTGTTTTGAGAGGCTGGTCCTCTCCCAAATCAAGTCAATTCACTTTTATTTATATAGTTCTTATTACAATGCCAATTCTTTCAAAGCAGCTTCACAGTATTAACAGGAAAACCATACAACAGAATTTGATTTGGCTGTACAGACGCTCTGGTTAGAACTGTGATGTTATCCAGATAATTTCAATCGTCATATAGTGTCAATGTGGGCAGATCTGTAATATGGTTGAAATTTAAGTGTCCCCAACTGAGCAAGCCAAAACCCAAAGGCGACGGTGGCAAGGAACCAAAACTCCTTCAGGGCCATTATGGAGAAAACCTTGGGAGAAACCAGGCTCAGTCGGGGTGCCAGTTCTCCTCTGGCCGGCAAACAAACAGTGTACGATTATGATTCTGGCAACATTACAGGTCCGAAGTCATAAAAAATCAATAGATGTTCATAACAATATTTGAAATATTGGAGTCGTAGACGGAGACTGGTTTAATGAGGATGTCGTGCCAATGTGGGATTTACGGGAGGAGTTTAATAAACACACTCTTTGCTGACATTTCAGGGATGTTTTGGTCATGTGCAGGTGTAGGTCCACCATATGATCTGGATACGGCCTGGATCCGGCCGACTGCAGTAAACCTCGGGATAAACAGAGAGACTAAAAGTAGCATATAGATGCCACATTTTCTTATGATATAACAAGTACATCAGGTGATATGGGAAGTGTTCCCGGTTCCGGCTGAACTAGTTAATGCAGCCTAACAACCATTTAACTGATTTGAATAATATAAATTCAATTAAACCCTGAAATTTTTTTTTGTCCAACACTGGCATCATATCAGTTTGCCTACAAACCCAATAGGTCAACTGAGGATGCCATCGCCTCAGCTCTCCACTCTGCCCTGACTCACTTAGACAGTTACAACGCGTATGTCAGGATCCTATTTATTGATTTCAGCTCATCAGCCCATAGTCTGTCAGGATCAGTGACCATACCTCATTCATCCTCACCCTAAACACTGGTGTGCCACAGGGATGTGTGCTTAGCCCAATCCTCTACTCCCTTTTTACCCACAACTGCACACCATGATCAAGTTTGCAGGACCATGCACACACTCACATCTACACTGATGGAGCTGAAGTGGAACATGCGACTAGTTTCAAGTTCCTCTGTGTCCGTCTTTGGCCCTGTCCCAAATGGCACACTTCATGTGAACTTTTGGTCTCGAGGACTTACAATGGCTGCTGCGTGCACATGTCTGTTAAGTCCACAAGACCGTAGGGTCTGCCGTTTGTCATTTAAGCTTAAAGAAGGTTAAAGAACCTTTGCAGCTGCTATGTGCCCTCGATGCGCACTTCAGCTGGGTATATTACTACCTGGATTTGGATTTTCTAAAAATGCATTAATCTGAGACTGAGAATATTATACTATTATCGGTAGATTTATGAAACTTTTTTTTTTTTTTTTTTTTACTTTTAAATGGATAGTTCACTTTGAAATTAAATTTTGATATGTTTTAGCTTACCTCATGGGCATCCGAGATGTAGAGTATTTGTTTCCCCAGTAGATTCATTTAAGGTCAAACCGTTCTTGTCTGTGCCTCACATAATGCAGGTCTATGGTCACCACCTCAAAGAGCATACACAGAGAAGTCCAAATTAAACAATCCCCCATCGTAACACACTGATGGCCTAAGACACGAAACGAGCGGTTTGTGTGAGAAAACGAACAGTATTTATATCGTTTTTACCTCCTATACACCACTACGTCCGACTGATCCGAGGGCGCGCGTGCGTGTTTCCTGCTGTGACATTCACACGTTCTGGCTTTAGTCTGCGCAAGCGTGGACTTCTCTGTGTATGCTCTTTGAGGTGGTGACCATAGACCTGCATTATGTGAGGCACATACAAGAACGGTTTGACCTAAAATGATCAAAATTGAAACTACTGGGGAAACAAATACTCCTACATCTCGGATGCCCAAGAGGTAAGCTAAAACATATCAAAATTTAATTTCAAAGTGAACTATCCCTTTAATCATTCAAAACTCTTTAAAGTCTATCTTAAACTACCTAGAGTTTTATTTGTCTTGGTTTTTTGTTGTTTTGTTTTCATTTTGTCTATTTTTTCGTTTTGGTCTCGTCTCATCTGTTTAGTTGTTTCCCTTTGTTTTGTTTCATCTCGTCTCATCTTTTCTTTTGTGCTTTTATATTGTTTTTAATTTCATTGTTCTTTTTGTCTCGACTCCTGTTTTGTTTTGTTACGTCTTTTTTTGTGTGTTTTCTTTGTTTTTCATTTTGTTTTTCTTTTCTTCTCATCTGGTCTCATCTTCTTTTGGTTTGTTTTTGTCTCATCTCTTGTTTTTTTGGTTTTATTTTAATTTCTTTTTATTTTGTCTCATATTTTATGTCCACAATACTTTTGTTTCTTTTGCACAAAACCGCTTGTAAACAGTGTCATCTGCCACACAGAAAAAAGTGGGCCAACAAATTAAGAGAAAGTTTTGGATTCATTTTGATGGTTGGAAGAAGCTATTTGATGGCGACCCCGGGGTCGGAAGAGTGCTTAAAAAAATCAGACACCGTCACAGCGGACATCTGTCATCACCTCCCACAGGGTCTTGTAGACTAGTGGTTCTGAAAGAAAGAGATGGAAGAAACAGAGATCATTGCAAAAAAGAACAACTGATGCAAGGCCAAATATACTGAAATATAAACTTAAAAAATAAATAAAACATTGTGTCATTGCCCCAGTTTTCACATCTCATTTCAATGTTTCTTTGTCTTCTCCTTGATTTTCCTTTCGAACAGCCACAGGGACCTGAAGCCGGAGAACCTGTTGCTGGACGAGAAGAATAACATCAGGATAGCAGACTTCGGCATGGCGTCTCTGCAGGTGGGGGACAGTCTTCTGGAAACCAGCTGTGGGTGAGTGAACCTGAGCATCATTATAACACTAATGATGAGGACGAGCGCTGCCTTCAGGTTGGACCGTATAGGATGTCAGTCATTCTCTCTTTATGTGTGCAAATCATACTATATTTTTTCATGTGCTCCATAGTTGCTTAACCCTATATAGCCTACTGTATCATATTTGATTTGCACAATTCTAAGACCTCCACATTAATATAATTTTAATAAAGCAAACATAAGATTTACTTTTATATAATTATTAACATTCTAACATGGACATTTATAGGACTCAGGCAAAAATGTAAGTATTAAATATGATGCATAAGACCAATCTTTTAAATATCATCTTACTAAGACATATTTTTCTGAGAAATAGTGATAACTGATATCTATATGCATTTTATGTAAGTAGTCTGTTACACTGTTATAAAGATCTCATTGATCTACATTATAAGCTAAATAATTTGATCAGAATTTCATCTTTTTGGCTATAAAAAATATCAGCGAGCACCATATTGCATATTTTTGCTCAGTTTTGTTCTGTATTTCCCCCCACTCATTGAGTAATGAGCTTCATATGTCCTTGTATCATATTGTATGAGCCATAAAAGCCTGACGTGTCCAAAAGGATGCTCAACAAAAAAAACATATGCTTATTTCCCCCATAAAAGCTCTATAAACTGTTCCGAAATTGGATTTTTCGGACTATTATGTCAGGCTTTACAGAGTTAAATTATATTTTCTTTCATGCGGTCTTAATAATTGTATATGTTTTTGGACATGCATATGGACATGTTTTTTTAAATGGCGAAAAAAAACACATTACGTTAATTTAAAGACTATTGATTAAGTCTAATGGAGTTCATTAAGCACAATAAGTACAATGGTCCAAAGATGTTTGATTAAAACAAATAGTGCCACAAAACCATTTTTTGAGTGTAAAAATTACTTCTGTACCTTTAAGACTTCAATATAAATGTCTGATGATTGGCTAACTTTTTTGCATCTGAAATGAGTAACATATCTGCCAAGTTTTTGGGACAGACTGGGAAGAGGCTTTGAGTTGTGAATATTTGTGAAAAAAAAATATTCCGTTTTTCATCATTTTAAATGTACAACTTTAGCTCATAAAAATGTCAATCTGCATCACATATCATCTTTTTATTTTACTCTGTATTTGTCAGAAGTTTCTACTAATTAGGCGACTTTCATAAAAATGTCTTGAAATGTCTGGTACATATTTCATCACAAAATAAATAGAAAAAAACCTGTATAAATTATGTCTTGCATACTGAAAATGCAGCCTATTTTAGTAGCAGGAAGCTTTGTTTTTCAGTGTTTTCATAATTTGTGAAAGATTAAGAAAGAAAAGAAGAAAACACATAATAAATTCATCCAGGCTTCTTTATATAAAATGTGTTTTTTTAAGTATTTGACTGATAAATTACCTCTGGACCTAATCTCTTCTAAGTGGGCTTTTTTAAACTAAATAAATAAAAAAACTTTTATTTGTTTTGTTCATTCATTTACACAACAATTGCATTTTGGGGCCTGAAAATGCAAACTTTTGAAAAAGTTTCCTATATGTTTTGCATGTTTTGAAAACTGTACCGTCTATCTTCATGAACTAAAACATGTGATTGTGAAAACCGTGATGCGTATGTGTATTATGTGTACAGTCTATGGGCATGCGCGAGTACTTATATAGTGACATGGCCATCGAGAGAGAGAGAGAGAGAGAGAGAGAGAGAGAGAGAGAGAGAGAGAGAGAGAGAGAGGTCATTCTTCCTTCGCTTCTGTGACTTCAGACTTGCTCATACAGGAGTAAAGTGTTAATCTTGAATCACACACATTACACAATATACTAATCACACAGATAACAAATCAATTATTACTTCAGAAATAGACATTCAAATGAATAGAAGTCTTTTCAAATACATACACTACAATTAAACATTTTGGGGCTGGTTCTGTGCACACCGATCAGTCATAACAGGTGAAGTGAATAACAACTATTATCTCTTCATCATGGCACCTGTTAGTGGGTGGGATAAATTAGGCATCGAGTGAACATTTCGTCCTCAAATTTGATGTCTTAGAAGCAGGAAAAATGGGCAAGCTTAAGAATTTGAGCGAGTTTGACAAGGGCCAAATTGTAATGGCTGAGCATCTCCAAAACTGCAGCTCTTGTGGGGTGTTCCCGGTCTGCAGTGGTCAGTATCTATCAAAAGTGCTCCAAGGAAGGAACAGTGGAGACACGGCCACAGGGAAATGGGCGGCCAAGGCTCATTGATGCACGTGGGGAGGGAAGGCTGAAGGCCATGTGGTCTGATCAAACAGATGAGCTACTGTAGCTCAATTTGCTCAAGAAGTTAATGCTGGTTCTGACAGAGAGGTGTCAGAATACACAGCGCATCGCAGTTTGTTGTGTATGGGGCTGCATAGCCACAGACCAGTCAGGGTTCCCATGCTGACCCCTGTCCGCCACCGAAAACACCAACAGTGGGCATATGAGCAACAGAACTGGACCATGGAGTAATGGAAGACGGTGGCCTGGTCTGATGAATCACGTTTTCTTTATCATCACATGGATGGCCTGGGTGAGTGTGTTGCTTACCTGGGGAACACATTGCACCAGGATGCACTATGGGAAGAAGGCACGCCGGCGTAGGCAGTGTGATGCTTTGGGCAATGTCCAGCTAGGAAACCTTTGGGTCCTGCCATCCATGTGGATGTTACTTTGACACGTACCCCCTACCTAAGCATTGTTGTAGACCATGTACACCCTTTCATGGAAACGGTATTCCCTGGTGGCTGTGGCTCTATCAGCAGGATAATGTGTCCTGACACAAAGCAAAAATGGTAAAGAAATAGTTTGAGGAGCACAACAACAAGTCTGAGGTGTTGACTTGACCTCCAAATTCCCCAGATCTCAAGCCAATCGAGCAGCCGCAGGATCCATTGAGTCCATGCCTCGACGGGTCAGGGCTGTATTAGCAGCAAAAGGGGGACCATCACAATATTAGGAATATTATGCCTGATCCTATGTGTGTGTAATTATTCCTGTGATCAAAGCTGAATATTCAGCATCATCCAGTCTTCAGTGTCACATGATCCTTCAGAAATCATTCTAATATTATGGTTTGCTGCTCAAGAAACAGTTCTGATTATTATTAATGTTGAAAACAGTTGTGCTGCTTCATATTCTTATGGAAATTCTTTGATGAATATTTTCAGGATTCTTCAATGACTATAAGCAGGGTTATTACAGTTAACTAAAGCTAAAACCATTTTAAAAAATCATTACTTGATGTATAATAACTGAAATTAAAAATACACTTTTTTAAATTTAATTATTCTTATTTTAGTTGCCAAGGCAATTAAGTTTAACTTGATGTGCTAACATAACTAAATAGACAAACAAAAACAAAAAATTATAATAAGAATAATAATACAAAGGTAAAACACAATTACTAAATCTTTAAACATAAAAAAAGTAAAACAAATAATTTCCAATGATACTAAAATCAAAAGAAAGTTAAAAAAGTATTTATTTGAGGGGAAAAAAACACGTAAATATGTATAATTTCACTTTTGAACAATTAAATGCATCCTTGCTAAATAATCTTAGATATATAACCTATAAATAATATATCAGACAATGTGGAGGCAACCAATGAACACTCAGCTGTATTTTATGTCACGCCTTCTCTGACATAATTACTGTGATTATCTGTCATGAAAACCCAGAGCTTTCTTTTCTTCTGTTGTTTGGTCGAGGCCTGGTGTGAAGAGATAGGAGCCTGACTCATTTATTGCCCTTTATTTCTTTCTTAATGTAATCATTTCTCCTCTCAATAAGCGACTTTGCTCCACATATGCTATAAAACATTTTGCCTTTTGTCAGTAGATTAACTTTGCCATGCTTGCCCGACCTTTAGGATTTCACTCAGACATGGCCATAGATTAAAGCCCAATGCAATAAAATCCCTGCACAAAGAGTCACCTGATGTTACATAATGACATCTTTGCAGAGGTCAAACCAGACCTTCGTGTACCTTTGTGTGCGCTGGCGTCACGGCCACCGCGGGTCAGGATCTACAGGACTTTGTGTCACACAGGAAGTCACAGTAGCCTCCCAGCGCCATGACTCATCATCGGCTATCGGAATGAATATGTATGGGTCCCATCATCCTAAAAATGATCTCCAAAGCAGCTTCGTGTTGATTCTGGGCTGAATGTCCTTGACGTTTTCAGTGACCCCAAAACAATTTTAAACCTGTCTGAAGGGGCTTATTTTGTGATAGTATCATTATATTATCCCACTTGTTACATGGATTCTTAGTAAATATATACATACTGTACATGGACATAACATATTAATTAATTTAGGTTATATATACAGTGCCCTCCACAATTATTGGCACCCCTGTTTAAGATGTGGTCGCAGACTTCTAAAAATTCTCCTTTTTTTTAAACAACATAGAACCAAAATGCAAAAAAAGAGAAAAACCCTACCGTTCATTTATGTACATTACTTTGGTGGTAAAAAAAATCAAAGATTTAGAAAGAAAAAAAAACCTTGAAATCATGTGTCCCACAATTATTGGCACCCCTGATGTTAATACTTTGTTCCACCCCCTTTTGCCAACAAGAGATCCCTTAATCTTCTCCTATAACATTTCACAAGATTGGAGAACACAGAGAGAGGGTTCTTTGACTATTCTTCTTTGCACAATCTTTATAGATCATAGTGTCCTGGGTCGTCTTATGCACTCTCCTCTTAAGCTCGCCCCACAGGTTTTCGATTGGGTTAAGGTCTGGGAAATTAGATGGCCATGGGAGGGCCTTGAGTTTGTGACTGCTGAACCATTTTTGTGTAGATTTTGCCACATGTTTTGGATCATTATCCTGGTGACGACGACCCATCTTCAGCTTTCTGGCAGAGGGCATCAGGTTTTTATTTAGAATGTCCTGGTAGTTCAAAGCATTCATAATGCCATGCACCCTAACAAGGTTCCCAGGGCCTTTGGAAGAGAAACAGGCCCACAGCATCACAGATCCTCCACCATACTTCACGGTGGGCATGAGGTGCTTTCCGGCATACTAATCTTTTGTTTTACGCCAGACACACTAAGAGTGTCTGTTGCCAAACGCTCAATCTTAGTCTCATCTGACCAAAGCACACGATCCCAGTTGAAGTCCCAGTACCGCTTATCAAACTCCAGACGTTTACGCTTGTGAGTGTTAGTGAGAAAAGGCTTTTTCCTTACATGCCTCCCAAACAGCTTGTTGGCATGTAGAGAGCATCTGATGGTTGTTTTGGAGACTTTGTGACCCCAAGATTCCACTCTTTGTTGCAATTCTGTGACAGTGAGCTGAGGACATTTTTTTACTTCACTTACCATCTTCCTCACTATGCGTTGTGGCAAGATAAACTTGGGACCTCTTCCAGCCTTGTTTGTCACTGTTTAGTTGTTTTAAACTTCTTAATGATTCCTCTGACTATAGATATGGGGAAGTTAAGGCGAGTGGCTATTTTCTTGTAGCCATTGCCTGACTTATGAAGGTCGACACACATCTGCCTTTCTTGAATGGTGTGTTTTCTTGTCTTTGCCATGTTAAAAAAAGGGGTAAGAGAATTAGGCCTCTGTGTCACATCATATTTATACCCCAGGGAAGCAGGAACTCATGAATTACTAATTAAAATTTCCTAGATACCCTAACCAACTTTAGCAACTACAGAAAAATATATTTAGAAAAAAAAATAAATTACATTTTTCAGAGGAATTGTTAGGGGTGCCAATAATTGTGGGACACATGATTTCAAGTGGGTTTTTTCCCCCTAAATGTGTGATTTTTTTTTTTTTTTTTTTTACCACCAAAGTAATGTACTTAAATGAAAAGTTGGATTTTTCTCTTTTTTTGCATTTTGGTTCTATGTTGTTTTAAAAAAAGGGAGAATTTTTTGAAGTCCACGACCACACCTTGTCAAATATGAACTTTTATGCAAAAGTAGAGCAACTTTAGTAAGAGACAGTCATTATGAAAAGATTGCAAGTATCTTGTGATCTCTCTCCTCTCAGCTAATGATGGAAATATGAAGGAAAAATTGATAGTTAGCAGCTTACCAGACTTTCCGGAGTACTGCGACTCTTTTAAGAAAATTGATGTATGGCACAGCGTATTTGATTGTGTGAAATCGAAGTAGGTTTATTTTTTTTTTTAAATTAATAACATTGTTTAATTCATCCATCCATCCATCCATCCATCCATCCATCCATCCATCCATCCATCCATCCATCCATCCATCCATCCATCCATCCATCCAGTATTTTATCAATTGAATCATTATTTTTCAAACAAAGCTTCATTCATTCATTCATTCATTCATTCATTCATTCATTCATTCATTCATTCATTCATTCATTCATTCATTCATTCTTTAAAGCCATTCATTAATTTATTTTTTCATCACTTAAATATATTTGTTTATTAATTTAATCAATCAATTCATTCATTAATTAATTTCTCCATATATTCATGAATTTGTTTTTTTTAAAACACCATTCATTCCTTCATTATTATAAAAAAAAACATTTGTTCAAACATTTTTTTATTCATTCATTCATCCATTAATTTGTTTAACGTGTATTTATTAAAGTTTTAACTTATCTTTTATTCAATCATTCTTTTAAAAACTGTATTTATAGTTCTATCCAGATGTTCTCTTATTTGTTTAAATCTGCAGTCCAAAGTTTTTTTTTGGTTAAAAATGATCCAAAATAAATTTGAGCAAGTTCGCAACAAGCCAGTATCCAAAATGATCTCCTTACCTCAGCCCTATTCACAGCGGTAAGCTTGTAATAATGTGTTATAATTCGAGAGGTACTGCTGGATTTCCGTCTGTATACATAAAGAAGGAGTCCGGCTAGTAGTATTAACGCACCTTACCACATGAGAGGACAGCATGTTCTTCAGCGGATCACATCTCACGGCAGCTGGAGGAATTCAATTTATCATTTTGATGGCAGATTGTAATCCAAAAAGGCCCAAATGACATCATCACTGACAGCTGGAGATTCACCTGTAGTCAAAAGATTCAACTGAACGTACAGAATCTACAGGTAACGCCAATAAACACTAAATACAGTAGTCACGCAATGCTAATGCTTTTAACATTAACATTTTGAGATTAAAATATAACAATAATAATAATTTGCACGGTTTGATGTTATACGAGCGATTGTTAGATTTAATCACCGTTGGTAGAATGATTTACTGTAATGTTTTGTTCCCAAATATAGCAGACATGCTACTTGTTCACATTAAATTTTCTGGTGAAAATTCTTATTTAGGTTACTCTAAGACGTAGAATCTGTGATTCTGAAGAATAGTATCCACACCGCACACACTCCTCAAAACTTCAACTTCAACTTCAACTTCATTTATTTATAGAGCACTTTCAACACCACAAGTGGAACCAAAGTGCTGTACATGAGGTATACAAGAAAATTTAAAAATAATAGGTGTAAAATAAAACATTAGATTCATCCGCGCTGAGGAGACCCGCAACTCACGTCCAGATGATAACTCAGTAAATAACTGCAATTGCAGGTTTCAAACAGAGATGGCGACACAGAGGCAAAGCTTACCAATGAACGTCTTTTTATATTTTTTTTTCCATGTATGTAGATCCTAAGCGTGACTGAGTAACGACTCAACTTGCAACAGCCCCACTTTGGCTCTGAGATGTACACACTCTGAGACCTACATAATATGGGCATTATTGATTCTGAGCTTCATAGATGCCTTCCGCTAGTTTTATGGTGTTTATTTTTGTATCGCTATTACCATGCACCATTTTGGCTTAATGATCATTGTACATTGCAGCAAAAAGACACATTTGAACCCATATGTCTCATCATTTGCACACCCACATCAGTTATGAGGCAGCTAATATCTGCCTGTCATTGGTTGAGGAGTTTTGCAGAAATGAGAGAGGAAATGAGCTCTAGCAAACAGCTTGGAGTAGATAAATGATCTGGCACCACGTACTGCAGGGGTTCCTCCATAAACTCATCCGTTAATGGGTGTATTTTTAGCTCTAATTTGCCTTCCTCATCAACATAAACAATGGAAACATTTTACGACCTTAAAACATCCGATTGGTTTTGATCTCTCAGATGTACACGCACCTGCTTCAGAGGAAAACAACTGAAATGGTGTGGTTACGCCATCACAATCATAATAAGCAGCAGGCCTGTCTAGGCTAATGTGTTGAGGGCAGTAAGTTTGAAGTAAAAGTGCAGTCTGTTTTAGAGGCTGATGTGTACTGAACAGCTTCAGCAATGTTTTATGAAAATGTAATGCAGCTTGTTGTTAGGACCATGTACTGTAAAAAAGATGGACAGCGCGTCTCCACATCTTTCCACTGTAGCAAAATGAAGCCAAAATATCCGGAGAATAAGAAACGGTTGTTGCAGGTTACTTTACCCGGAGCCCGAGTCTGTGCAGTATTAGAGCCTCTGTATCAAGGTCATGTAATTAGAATCTCTGGTTTTTTTCCTTCAGTATTAAGTAGTAGGAAATTACTAGTCATTTTTTATCAGCTATGTTCCGTTAATTTTGTACATTGGTAAGTTTTATCAGGGCGCGAAGAAATATAGAGCTAATGCCATCTTCCTAATGATATCTCTCAAGGGTAGCATGCACAGGGTGAAAAGCAAACATTCCAAGAGACTTGAGGTACTCCATACTGAACTTGTGATTGACACCTCTTTATTTACTGCTACAAACTGATAACGGTCATAAAGGATGGGTTGAAGCATGCCAATGCAATCCTACTAATGCCACCATCATTTTCGAGTCTATTCAAAAGAATATTGTGGTAGAGTTCATTTTTTACTGGAACTAAGAGGCCAAGCCCAACCCCTGAAAAACAACCCCACACCATAATCCTCCATCAACCAAACTTTACACTTGTCACATTGCAATCAGGCAAGTACCGTTCTCCTGGCAACCGCCAAACTCAGATTCGCCAATCAGATTGCCTGACAGAGAAGCGTGATTCATCACTCGAGAGAAAACGTCTCTACTGCTCTATAGTTTCATATTTCATATTATTCATAGTTGTCCATGAAGATATTCCTTCAACGCCACCAGATCTGCTCTTAACCCAAACGGCAGCATTTCGGTTGCCGTTTGTAGTGTTTCTGTATGCAGCTGGAGTACTTCAAGTTGAATACATTTAGATGATAAGAAAAAGCTCTCACTAACAGGATTCATATTTGCATAGCTGCATGCTTGTAACAGTGTTTGAGGGATCATGGGAGATGTTTACAGCTTGCTGAGAAACTCACCCAATAATATGATTAACTCTGAACGTGCATGTTTATCTCTGAAAAATGACAAAAAAAAAAAAAAAAATTGGGCAGAGTATGTGTAGATGCACAACTCTGTTGTAGAATATAATTTGTCAAGAAAGATTAATGGAGACAGGATGTCAGCTAGTGAAACAGGAAGTACTGTCAACATGTCATGACCCTAATTACTCTGGGAAGATGTTATCTTCTTCTTTAGTGTCTTTGTGTCTCTCCAACCATTTTGATATTAATCATTCTAAGCAAACAGTATCAAACGTCACAGATCAGTGCCCATGGGAAACGTCTACAATTCTTTGGCTTTAGGAGATTACAGCTTTTGTAGTGATCTGAGCGTTGCCTTCCATGATTGTATATTGTTTGTTTAATAAAAAATAATATAGTGACACGGATTATTTTGGAACGAGCAAGATAAGATGTTGCAGATCATCTGAAAGAGGTTTCTTGAGTTCTCCAAGGCTGCATTAATCAAAATTATAAAAAAGTAATATTGTGAAATATTGTTACAATTTAAAATAACCATTTTTCTACTTTAATATAATTGAAAATCGAATGTATTCCAATGAGGGTAAAGCTGATTTTTTTGTTCAGTCTTCAGTGTCACATGATCCTTTTTATCAGTATTTTCAGAGCACAGAAATACTAATGATTTTTGAAGGATTATGTAACACAAAAGACTGAAAATCAGTTCAAAAGATGAAATATTAATTGAAGGCACCATGCAGGATTTTTCATGTTTTAGTTTAAATATAGTTAGTGAAATATTAGGTTTTATATTTGGTCACAATAATGACCGGTGGGAAGCAGCATAGTCATATTTCATACAAATTCTTCCATTGAAAAGAGGTTTTGGCTGTTCTGTCATTTGTTGTCATTTGCGGATGTGTTGGACCCAAATGTGGTGGATGTTCATGAGAGCCGGTTGGTGTGCCCCATCGATGTGGGGGTTGGGGGGTGGTTCATACAGGTTGGTTCACCTCTGCATCACCATTTCGTGGGCTGCCGGACGGCCCGGGTGGGCCGTTTCCCGCAGATGCTCCCTATTTGGGCAATCACTGTTGTGGCCACTTTCACTTGCCTCTTCTTCAAGTTTGGGAAGAGTGGTGATGGGTCACGCACTGTGAACTGTGTGGAAGTGAACGGATGATGACTGATGGCAGCCGGGACCTGTGTTTTCAATTTAAACACTGTTATTCTACCGGTCACAATTGTGACCCTTACCAATTTTACACCAGATTTACAAGCAAAATATCAAAATGTATGTACAGGAGTATAATTCTTAAACTACATCAGTAGTAGACCCTTTAAAGAATATATGTACAAAATATGATCCAAATATGAAGTCCAAATGTTTCTTATTTTATTTAAATATAATTGTTTTTCATTATGTACTGCCCTTCAGAAGCTACAGAAGTTACTTGCATGTTTCCTGGAAGATGAATTAAGAACAATTTATTAACAATTCAAAAGAGTTCCCCAAAATGGATCATTCAGGGAATGACACACAGTAGTATGAAATGGTTCATATACTTTTCCACAGAGTCATTTTAATATATTAAGCTATGTATTTGTCTTGTGGACTATATGTAAATGTCTTTTATGTAAAATATCTTATTCAAGACAGCACTAAATAAAAAATAACATGCATTTTAAATTATCTCTTTTATTTTGTGTAAATTTTTCACATTCTGCAAGAGGTTATTGCCAGTGTGTGTGTGTGTGTGTTTATGTGTATGTTTATATATTTGAGAGATTATTGTACACAGTTATTACTGTCAGTAACTCCAGTTGATGTCTTTTCACAGATCTCCTCATTATGCGTGTCCTGAAGTGATCCGGGTGAGTATTAAACTTTGTGGAAGAAAAAGAGAATTATGAATGGAAGACCTGATCTCAAATGAGAGTTATTGCATTTGTACTGTGTCTTCTCTCTGTTAGGGAGAGAAGTATGACGGAAGGAAAGCAGACGTTTGGAGCTGTGGGGTCATTCTGTTCGCTCTGTTGGTGGTGAGTCATTCAAGACTTTACCTCACAGGAACAGTTCAGCCAAATATAACATTCAGTCAACAATTACTCACCTTCATGTTGTTCTAAACCCATAATAGTTAATTTATTCAATATGTTTGCCTTCAGTGTATGGAACAATGATGAAAGACTCATGAACTGGCATTTTTGCATGCGCTTATACCTTAGATTAGGTCATATATTGGGCCATATTTTAACCATCTGAAGCGCATGGCGTAGGTTCACTTAGAGCGTGTACAAATACACTTTTGCTAGTTTAACGATGATAAAAATGGTCAGCACACCAGGCACATGGACCAAAAGGGTTGTGCCTAGTCTCTTAATGAATCATGGGTGTGTTTTGGGCGTAACGTGCAATAAACCAATCAGAGTCTCATCTCCCATTCCCTTTACAAGCCAGTTGCGCTCGCACCATGGCGGATTCACTATTTGCATGGTGGGGTTTTTGAGCAGAAAGACAACGATTCTACAGAGAGGAATCCTTTTATTTTTAATATTTAAACATTTTTGTGTGCTACTTGCACATCCCTGTGTGTGTAGGTGTGTTATGCGCCCGCAATTGTTGTAGTCAAGACCACCTAAACCGAGACGGCGTCAAGACCAGCACTCCTTAAAGGGAGTGTATGTAAGATTGTGGCCTAAACTGGTACTGTAATCACTTTCAAATGACCGTAGAGCGGTGTATCCCTCTACCTCTCCCCCTGACTCGAGGTTGCCAGATAGGCTGCAGGATCCAGCAGGAACGTCTGTGGTAACTAGAGCAGATCTGGCAACCCGAAACACTACTGACTTTGTGATTGGTCAATAGGTGGAGGGCGGAGCTTCAGGCCAAAGCACAACATGTCAACATCAAAATCAGTTGAGCGCTGCAACAACAACTTTTAAATGACAATATCCTGGCTGGTCTACTAGTCAGTAATATAAGTATTTGAAAATAACATGATTTCTTAATGTCTAGTGACATATCAGGGTCATTTTATGATGAATTAAAATACATTTCTTACATACAGTTCCTTTAAATTAATCTAAAAGATCCATATCTACTATCTGAGAAATTACTTATATTTAATTAATAAATGTAATTAGAATAGTAAGGCGCTATAGGGCTGTTACCAATCAAAACACTGACAATAAAATTAATGGCACAGAAATTGCATCTGCATTGGTACAATTATACTTTCATAAATAATGTTAAGATTAATTTATCATTAAAACATTAACTTAACAATCACGTCATAATTTATTCAACTGATTGGTTCATAGCAGCTGATTTAATAATGAAACATTGCAGAATTAGCAAAGCCACAGTTTAATATTAACTTCTCGCTTGTTGAACTTTTGTATAAATCAATATCATTTGCACTCACGCTTATATTCATGAAAGGTGATATTGATTAATTATATTCTGTGTTATATGAAAAAAAAAAACTAAACCTCAATATTTTTTGGCCATTTATATATATTTTGGCTATTTGAGACAACCCTGTAGGGGTGTCCCCGACTAAGGATTTACACATTAGAATCAGAATTTTCGAATCTCTCTATGGTCGACCGATAGTCGAATCATCTGTGTGTGTAAACCATAGACCGGAAAAAAATAAACGGTATAAACGGGTTGGAAAGGGCAGGACACTAGTCAGTAGAAGGCTAAGACTATTTTTATTTTACTTTACACGCCACACAGCCACCACTTTTAATAAAGTGATCAAAACTAGGCTACACTACACATTCGTAAATTAACCGTTCTCTCATAACATTTAAAAGCCGGGATCGAAACACAGAACATCACGCAAATATATAAAATAACATTTTGATAAATAAACCTAAAAAAATACCTGCCTAGCGAGGAAAATAACACTTTGAGTGCGTTTATATGCACGTTCTTAAGCCGCTTGTGCCTTAAGGGGGTCGCACACCGGACTGAAGCTCAGCGGCATGTCTTAGGTAACGTTATCTCACACCAGGCAGACGTGAACACAATATACGCGCGAGCTCAATGTTGAATCGACTTCTGACAGAAGAGCTGCACGATGAGTGTATCTTGTAGCACAGGGTGAAATCAGTATGTACATTCACGATTTGAGGGAAATATACATTTAATCGCCGCGGAAAGGCGTCGAATGCCGCCGTCGGCCCAGCTAACAGGGAACGTTCTCAAAACGTTGGCTAACGTTCTCTGAAAGTTCTCTGTTATCAAAAAACATTCTTGCAGTATCGTTATTAGAACGTTGTGTCAACGTTATTTGCTATTGAGAAACGTTCTAAAAACGTTAGCTATAAAACGTTTTTTTTACATTGTTTGTGGAACATTTTAAAAGCGTTACTACACTAAAAAAAGTATAAGTCATTACAAATTAGTCATACAGCTTTTTTCTCAAACTTCAGATACATATTTTGTATATCCAGAGACAACTTAATGACACTTAAATGCTATTTTCGTGTATATATTTATTTTTTTACAATCAGAAGAAAAATCTAGTAAACTAATTATGTATTAAATATAAATGTAATATAAATATAAAAGTCAATTATAAAAGTGGTTTTAGCTTTTTTAAGAAAGATGTCAATAAACAAAAGCAAGTACATTAAAGGAGAAAACAGGAATATTTTACTTGATCATTCTCTAAACCCTTATAAGAACGTTATTTAACGTTCTTAGAACCTAATGAGAACATTAATACAACGCTCCACAAACTGGACATTTCAACGTTCCTAGAACATTCAAAAACGTTTTTAGAACTTAATGGGAACGTTAGGGAAACATTCTTAAAACCTAAAATTGTTAGCTGGGGGTGTATATTTGAATTTTAAAGGCGCGGCGCGTCCGGTGCGAAGCTCAGTGCCCTTAAAGGGGCGACACGTCTTTATAACACTAATATTGAGCACCCCGATATTGCCAAAATGGTATGATCCTCATTTCATAACACCCGCGAAGATTCGACCATGAGATCAGTGGTCGAATCCGGTCCTGCATATCGATGCATCGAATCTTCAACTATTAGGGGTCACCCCTAATTCAAACACATTTTACTATGTCGCTGATTTAAAAAGAGCGATGGATGTTTGAAGATAGTCGTATTTTCAGAATGTTATCATCAGAAATGCCATGTTATCTATTCACATGCGTATGTGAATGAAGGCTGGGAATTGATGTTTCTAAGTCCAAAAGACAATAAAATGTTGCACAAGTGTTGGGCCTCTGCACTGCATTATTATCAGATTTTATTTGAAACGTTTTACCTTCGCGTTTGAGCCGCAGCGATATCCCAAGAGTTCCAGCTCATTTCAAATGCTCTTGTTCAATTTGGAGAGTAAAATTGAGACCCTTGAGTCTGAGAGGTTTATCTCTCCGCGCAGAGCCACTGGCCTGCATTTTAAACCCGAGCGGGATTGTTTTTGACGTTCTAGAAATGATGACTGAGTTCTTTCTTCAGAGATCATTCAGTGTGCTTGTGTAACTTCAGCACAGACTAGAGCTGCTCATTCACATTACATTCAAACAACCACTTTTCTTTTTTCTCTTCACCTCATCTTGTCTCTTTTCTGTCCTCTTTTGTCTTTCATCTCATTTCGTCTCGTCTCGTTTTGCCTCGTGTGATCTTGTCTTGTTTCCTTGTGTTGATCTGGTGTCGCCTCCTTTTTGTCCCTTCTTTCATTTTGTCTCGTTTCGTTTTCCTCTGGTCTCATCTCATTTCGTCTCAGCTCATGTCATCTTGTCTTATTCTCTTTTTTCATTTAGTCTCATTTTAAGTTGTTTCGTCTCTTCTCTTCAGTTTTTGTCTCATTTCATCCCACTGCATCTCATCTGATCTTGTCTCGCAACCTTGACTCTTGACTCTTTTATTTTGTCTCATCTTGTTACATTTCATTTTGTCTTGTTTTTTTTGGTCTCGTGCCATATTGTTTTGTCTCTTTTCTTCTGTTTTCTTCTCTCGAGTTAACTTCTCTCGTCTCTTTCTCTTATTGTCTCATTTTGTCTCATTTTAAAGGTGCCCTGGAATAATTTGAAACAATGTGTTAAATTGTTCTCTGATATCTACATAGAGTGTATGTGGCTTTTTTAAAGCCAAAAATTGTCCAGATACAGTTTTACAGGTCCATTTACAACACTATAAATTGTCCCTAGGATGTAATGCTTTGTTTTTGCCTTATTTGGAAGAGTCATGAATATTAATGTTGAGCTCTACTTTGATTGGCTTATTTAAGCAGCTCACAGCAGTTCAGTGAAGCGGCTCGTGAGTCCTGACAGAACACAGACTGACTAAAAGACACTTTTAAGCAGAACATTTTAAGCAGAACATTGATCAAATGCAGCTTACTTGTTTATTGGCGTTTTCAGATCATCCGCACACGAGAAAAAGCTCGCGTTCGTGCGGTTGCCAGATTTCAGTAATTAAATCCCCCTTCAGAGCTTTTCTGTGAAAAAAAAACGTATTATATCTGGTGTTTTACCTAAACATGTCCAATATGGCAACCATATGCACGCGAGCGAGCTCTAGCGCCGGTGATCTGAAAACAACAATAAACAAGCTGCATTTTATGAATCTCCATTTGAGATGTTCTGCTTAAAGTGTCATTCAGCCTACATTTTAGAATTTTTTTCGTCAATGATATTGCATGTTTATATAACGTTAGTCACAATGTAGGCTAACGTTACGCAGTGACTGTGATGTAGCCTAATCTGAAATACAAATCAGCAAAAAAATCATAGGTCTACTTCAGTTCTCAAAAATATAAATATATAACTTATATTTTTATAAAATGAATAGCCTTGTCAAATGACAGTCGTTTTATCTTATATGGTGGAAAAGGTGACGTTTGCTAGAAGGATCGCGTGAACGATCTGTAAGCAACGTATCTACGGTTGTATTTTGTAATACAAAATAATATTACCCTTTGTCATTAGACACACTATTTAGTTTTGTATGATCCTTTGAGTTTCCTATTGTTACTGTACTAGCATCTTGCATCATCTAGACAATGCGGTCTCTCTAAGAAACTTTCAATTTAATCAGTTTAATCAAATAAATTGTTTAAACAGTCAATAAGTGGATAAATCTCTACTTACTGCTTGCAGGAGTACAGTTGTAATTGCCCCTTTCTTCAGTTTAAGACGCTGAGCGAAGCTTGCTTGAAATGAGCCGAACAAACGGACAAACTTGAATTAAATTGTTGTGGTATCGGATTATAAACATCAACCATGACTGTTGACATTTTTATCTGTGGGAAGGGTAGAAAAGTCTCCTGCACAGCCTGGAACATGATGTGTGTCCATGCGAGCAGCTTTTTTTTATGATTCTCTCCCATTTCCGCCTGACAATGAACATGTTCGGACAGATGCAAATGTTGGGGGCGTACATATAAATGATCCCCATCGATTGCGTCACAGTTGGTGTTATGTTAAGATTCACTTATTTTTCCGTGGTGTTTTTTATTCACCAGATTAACATAAGAAGTAGGAGGCAATGGTGTTTGAGACTCACAGTATGTGATGTCCATGTACTGAACTCTTATTATTTCATTATGGCAAGGTTAATTCAATTTTTAATTATAGGGCACCTTTAAGTTGTTTTGTCTCTTCTCTTCAGTTTTTGTCTCATTTCATCCCACTGCATCTCATCTCATCTCATCTCATGAGACCTTGACTCTTGACTCTTTTATTTTGTCTCGTCTTGTTACATTTCATTTAGTCTTGTTTTGTTTGGTCTCGTGCCATATTGTTTTGTCTCTCTTCTCTTCTGTTTTCCTTTCATCTCATTGCATCTCGTCTCATGTCTCCTCCTCTCGTATCATTTTTGTCTCTTTCATTTTGTCTCATCGCGTTGCATTCCATTTGTTCTTGTCTCTTCTCTCAAGTTTACTTCTCTCGTCTCATTGTCTCATTTTGTCTCATTTTTTTGATTCTCTTCTTTCATTTTGTCATTGTATTGAGGCTCATTTCACCTCATCTTGTTTAATTTTGTTCTTTTTCATTTGATCTCATCTCATCTCATTTGGTCTTATGTAGGGTTGGGCATCGTTTTGATTTGAACGATTCTGATTCTGATTCCGATTCCGATTCTTACTTTCGATTCCGGTTCTTTTCGATTCTCGATTCCGATTCTGCATATACTGTCAATTAGATATTTTTTATATATATATATATATTTTTTTTTTTTTGTCCGTCTTTTGAAAGTCTAGGCAATCAAACATTTCTTCTGAAGAGATCACTTTATATGATAAAGCTTTTAAGCTTTTTCTCATATATAAACATTGATCAATTACTATTAAAATTATCTCACAAATATTTGTTAACTCAATGCATTTTTTACAACGGGGTGATTGCGCTGCAATAGTTTACACACAGCACAAGTAAGCTTGATTTTGAATGGTAAATTGAATAAACAAAGATGCATATTACAAAAAATAGCACAAATAAATACAATAGAATAAAAGATATAAATGAAATAGACTGCTTTATTTTTTCAGGTAGGTCTAACATTCAGGTAAGAAACGGAATAAAAAAACGCAAAGTGGCTAAATAAATTTAAAATAACATTGGATAATGTTTTTGCAAAAAAATAAATAGTTTCATATAAAACCATTAAAGTTAGACACGTTGATCAGTCAAGAGCAGTGCGATCGTTTGTCTTTTTGTAGTTTGACTTTGAATAACAAATGACTGCTGTCCCTTTAAGAACTGCCGCACTCATTGATCCTGAACACTGTTCCTGTTACTCATTCTTCATTTTTTTTCCTGAATTGTTTACGACTGTGTTTCCATACTGTTTAAAATGTGCACTGAGAATTTGTTTGAGTGTATTTGACCAATAATAAGCTGTAAAAAGAAGCGAATATTTGCACTTGTATGTCAGGGGCGGCTTTATTACGGTAGGCTATGTGTGTGTGCGCGCGCTTCAGATGTGATCTTGAAATCTGCGGGGATTCGTAGAATTATGTGCAATCCCGCGCGAAATTCAGACCGATCACTAACACTAACACGCTGTCGTAAGGAAAAGTCCAGCAGAACGCGCGTCCGTCGTGTTCAGAGGTTAACCGGCTGAATGAGAATATGGGGCTGCGCGTCAACTCGCTGTCGGTCAGAGAAGGAGAGGAGAGGAGAGCAGCTGGGATCGATTGTGTAGGCTGAGCAGGCTATCGTATCTTTTCAGATATTTCAGTATCGATATTTTTGACAACACAAGTTGCACTGTGCCGACCCAGGCTTTTTAAAAGTGAAATAAATCCACACTTCAGAGCCGCTTACCGGGCTTCCATGATTAGAACAAGCGGGCGCGCAAGCACCGGAAATCAGGTGGCCATGGAAACCAAAACTTGCGCGCTTGGAACCGAAGATCGGAACCGAAAATAAATTTTCTAAACGATTCCAATGGAATCGTTATTTTTTAAACGGTTCCAAGTTAGAACCGGTTCTCGATGCCCAACCCTAGTCTTATGTTACCTCATCTTATCTTATTTTGTCTATTCTCATGGCATCTTGTCGTCAAATTTTTGTCCATTCTTTCATTTTGTCTCGTTTTGTTTGGCCTAGTGTCAAATTCTTCTGTTTTCCTCTGGTCTCATCTAATTTTGTCTCATGTCATATCACCTTGTCTTGTTTTCATTCTCTTCTTTAATTTTGTCTAGTTAGTCTTTTCTCTCGTTTCATTTAGTCTCGTCTCAAGTTATTTTGTCTCCTCTTCAGTTTTTCTCTCGTCTCATCCCACTGCATCTCATCTCGTCTCATGTCACCTTGACTTTTGACTCTTTTATTTTGTCTCATCGCGTTACATTTAATTTGGTCTTGTCTCTTATCTTCTGTTTTCTTCTCTCGAGTTTACTTCTCTCATCTCATTGTCTCATCGTCTAATTTCGTCTCAGGTCATGTCACCTCACCTCATCTTGTCTTATTCTCTTTTTTCATTTTGTTTCATTTTAAGTTGTTTTGTCTCTTCTCTTCAGTTTTTGTCTCATTTCATCCAACTGCATCTCATCTCGTCTCGCAACCTTGACTCTTGACTCTTTTATTTGGTCTCGTCTTGTTACATTTCATTTAGTCTTGTTTTGTTTGATCCCGTGCCATATTGTTTTGTCTCTTCTGTTTTCTTTTCATCTCATTGCATCTCGTCTTATGTCTCTTTGTCTCTGTGTCATTTTTGTCTTTTATTTTGTCTCATCACATTCCATTTCATTTGGTCTTGTCTCTTCTTAGAGTTTACTTCTCTCGTCTCATTGTCTCATTTTTGTCTCATTTCGTGTCACCATGCCTTGTCTCATTCTCTTCTTTCATTTTGTCATCGTATTGAGCTTTTGTCTGGTCTCATATTGTTTAATTTTGGCTGTTCATTTTCATTCGATCTCATCTCGTCTCATGTCGCCTCATCTTGTCTGGCTTTGTCTATTCTCATGGCATCTTGTGTCGTAATTTTTTTGTCTCTTATTTCGTTTTGTCTCGTTTTGTTTGGCCTAGTGTCAAATTCTTCTGTTTTCCTCTGGTCTCATCTAATTCAGTTTTCCACTCTCGTCTCATCCTACTGCATCTCATCTCGTCTCATGTCACCTTGACTTTTGACTCTTTTATTTTGCCTCATTGCGTTACAATTCATTTGGTCTTGTCTCTTCTTTTCTGTTTTCTTGTCATGAGTTAACTTCTCTCATCTCATTGTCTCAATTCGTCTCATTTTAACTTGTTTCGTCTCTTCAGTTTTTGTCTCATTTCATCCCACTGCATCTCATCTGATCTCGTGTCGCAACCTTGAATCTTGACTCTTTTATTTTGTCTCGTTACATTTCATTTAGTCTTGTTTTGTTTGGTCTCTTGCCATATTGTTTTGTCTCTTCTTTTCTGTTTTCCTTTCATCTCATTGCATCTCATCTCATCTCATGTCACATTGACTTTTGTCTCTTTAATTTTGTCTCATCGCGTTGCATTTCATTGGCTCTTGTCTCTTCTCTTTGTTTTTTTCCTCTTGAGTTTACTTCTCTCATCTTATTGTCTCATTTTGTCTCAGTTCGTATCACCATGCCTTGTCTCATTTTTGTTAATTCTCCTCTTTCATTTTGGAATCCTATTGAGTCTCTTTTCTCCTTGTCTCATTTCTCCTCATTTCGCTTAATTTTTTTTTCTCATCTCGTGTCATTTGGTCTTGTCTCCTCATCTTGTCTTGGTTTGTCTGTTCCTGTTGCATCTCATTTTGTGTCTACTCATGTTGTCTTGTTTTTGTCTGTTTTCTTCTTTCACTGTCTCTCATCACTGCCGTCTCATGCTCATGCCGTTTTGTCTCACTTTATCTCATCACCTCATCAATCTTTCACTTGCATTTTTTGCAGTCTCATCTTGTCTGTCTTCATAACTCATTGCGTCTTTTGTCTTGTCTCGCCTTTCTTTTCTTTTCTTTTTTTTCTTTCCTTTTTACTTTATGTTCTCCTGAAGTTCACTCGTTCGTCCCTCTATGAAATATATATGTTGACCTGCTGTCGAAAGACAGACGGTACCAAAACCAAAAATACAATTGTCTGCTGACAGCCTGTGCTATGGCAGACTGAACTCTATGCTGAATACACAAAATCCTCTCAGATCCAAAGTGATTGGATTGCATTTATGTCTCTTTTGTTTTTTGTTATTCCTCGGTTTTATTTTTTCATCAGAAATGAAAATGAAACCTCATCATCCTCATCTATACCATGTCAGCACTACACACATGAAAAAGTTGCGAAGCAAGGTTTAATAAGTGAAAACTTGGCACTTATGGTTCAATCCTCTGAGCACTTTTCTTCTAATTTGTTCTATTTTCCAGCAATCCTCATTTACTCTGATTTTCTCCTCAGGCTGATGGATTTTCTTTCTTTTGTTGTCTGTGTCTTTTTCTTTCAGGGTGCGCTGCCGTTTGACGATGATAATTTACGAAACTTGTTAGAAAAAGTGAAGCTGGGCGTGTTTCACATGCCTCATTTTATTCCACCGGACTGCCAGAACCTTCTGCGAGGAATGATCGAGGTGGAAGCCGGCAAACGGTTAACGGTAAGTTCTGGCAATCTACTGAGTTTGAACTGATGGGATCATGTCCAATAGTTCATATTATTTCTTTGTTTTATTATTATTATTATTATTATTATTATTATTATTATTATTATTATTATTATTATTATTATTATTATTATTATTATTTAATGCTGGGCAACAATTAAAATGTTTAATCACGATTAATCGCATGAGTTTTCTGTGATTAATGGCGATTAATCGCAATATGCACAAAATTCAATAATGAATACAAAAGTAGTGTACTTTTATTTTAAAAGTGTTGCTATATGAACAAAAGTACAATAACATATAGTTTGCAAACACTTTAAACAATAAGGTGCTTTTTACAGCAGTTCAAAGTTAGTAACAGTTAATATATTTCTTGTAAATATCAACTTAAACATTAATTTAATCAAATTAAATATAAAAGCAAAACTATTTGCCACTGCCAGGGCATTAACGTTTTGTTTGGTTTGGTATTTAAAAAACAGGTTATGTCTAGAGCCTCAATCATACTATTGTAACATTTTGGTGCACACAGGGCAGTCAAAAGTTTCACAATTTGATTTGATATTGATTAACTTCGGGTCTATCAGGTAGAGTACATAGCAAATTGTACTGTTTTTGTTTTAACTCCCAACGGTGGCCAATTTAGTCCAAGATTAACGTGGCTTCCAGTTCGACCTCGTCCATGAGTGTTTCTTTAAGTGATGAGGTTATTTTTGAAAACTATTATAATTTGCAGTTATTCAATTTGTCAGTTAACATGTAGGTTATGACATCGATGTAAAATGAATAATAGTTTGGAGTCCTTGGAGACTCTGATACTATCCTCGAGAATAAGAGTGATCCTCTGTCAGCAACAGACTTTCAAAAAGGCTTTCAGATTTTCATATAGCAGTCTCAAGCAATCCCCCTCTTCACATTCGACACGGTGCCATCTAGTGTTCAAACGCGAAAGGCGAAGCTTGAATTTACGGATATGTCCCTCTTTGGCTAATGTACTTTCAAAATGGAGGAGCAACATGGCGACCGGCATTCGAACCCCTCGCCCGTATGTATTTTCAATGGTATAGTATAAACTTACGAGAATACTTTATTACTTAAAAGAAGTAAATATACATTAATGAGCACATATATTTTTGAAAGAACTAAGAATGAACTAAAAAAGTTACATAGTGTAGCTTTAAGTAATAAATGAAAAACAAAGCTACATTTCCTACCAACGTCTATATCACCGGCTGTGTTATCAGTTTTTACTGGTCGTTATCGGGGAATGCTATGCTGGATGGTGCAAGTAACCAATCAGAATCAAGTATTCTATAGAGCTGTGTAATAAGCTGCAGATAATATTCCTCTACGTGTTTTTCATGTATGATAAATACACTCAGCTAGCAGTAAGAGAAAGGTGGGATTTTAGTTCAGAAATTACATTTGTATCCTTGAATATGAGTTTATCTGCCTTAGATTCAGTGGAGAACCATAACACTGTAGCTCGTCTATAAAGAAAAAGTGGGGTTTGAAGTTTGATGTGCAGATAGTAAAGCTAGTCGGACGGTTCAAAGGTAGTGCGTTTATCAGCGGTGAGGTTGTGTGTTTGGAGATCTCCTCAGCATGCCCAGACACATCTGCTATCGCACTGACCTTTCTCTCTTCACAGAGGACGCATATTCTGACCAATAAAAAAAAAAGCTGCTTTTGACTCAAATAAATGCTAAAATCAGAGTCCTTCTGGAACTACTATCTGTCAGTTTGTCGGACGACTGTGTTAAACAATTTGACAGGAGAAAGAAGGAACCGAATATTTGCTGAGAGGCTATAGAACGCCATTGAATCCAAATCATGAACATATCTAGGGTCAAACTCTCTTTTTGTTTTTCTGTTTTTGCGAAGGGTCAAGGGTATTATTCGCTTCTCTGTCTTTGACTTGGATTAATCTCTTGAAACCTGTAAGGAACATATCTGGCTTGATTTTTGCCCCATAATAAAAAATAAAAAAATTTAATAAAAAAAAGAAGAAAAAAAAATTATATTTAGCATAAATAACACTTTTTTAAATTATTTTTTTTAGATTTTTTAAATTGTGAAAATGTAAAAAAAAAAAAAAAAAAAAATATATATATATATATATATATATATATATATATATATATATATATATATACACACATATATATATATACACACATATATATATATATATATACACACATATACACATAACATAACAACATAACATAACATAACATAACATAACATAACATAACATAACATAACATAACATAACATAACATAACATAACACACACCCTACGTTTGATAGTGTATTGTCTGTTTTTAAAAACTCTTGCTCAACAAGGCTGATAATACATGCACGTGTGTGTATTTAGATATACATAATAATTATACTCAGTACACACAATGAGAATCTGCAGAGCAAAATTGGGTTTAATTGTCATGAAAATAATAGTATAATGCATATATATATATAGTGTGTACTGAGTATAATTATTATGTATATTTGAATACACACATTCATCAATCAACTTTATTTATATAGCGCTTTTACAATGACGATTGTTTCAAAGCAGCTTCACAGTGTCAAACAGGACAATATTGCAACAAAATTTGATTTGGCTGTACAGTCGTTCTGCAGAAAATGATCAGCCTTGTTGAGAAAAACATAAACAATACACTATAAATCATAGTGTGTGTGAGTGTGTGCATGTTATATGTTATATATTATATGTGTGTGTGTGTGTATGTACGTATGTATGTACATATATATATATCAGAGTAACCTTGAGGATGTTTAGTTATCACAGTTCATAAGAAATCTGTTCTCTTCACATGGGCCGTCGACCACCTCTGCCACGATTACCTCGCTCTTCTTTTCAGACACAAAGCACTCAGCAGGAAGAGTGTTTCAAGACTTCCATTGGAAGCACAACTCAAACTCTGAGTCTGCATGACATTTCTGAAATAATATGTCCAATAATTTCTCCTAGACTACAAATGGAGACTTGCTGAGGTCTCCTGGTTCTCAGACGAGATCTTAACAATTGTTAATAACTGTCTCACTAGTTTCTTTTTTTTCTTTCTCCTTGAGAGTTTTAGGTGTAATGCCTGAAAAAGACAGAAAAACGCATGACACAATGGCCTACAGCGATCTCGCTGTACTCTTCCAGAACATTGTCTTATGATCACATCCCTCGTCTCGTTACCTTGTTCTCGTTACCTTTTACGAGCGTGGCATTTTAATGAGTCAGAATGGCTTTCAAGGACAAGCAGGAAACACACGTCTTTAAGTCAGTGATGGAGTTTGATAGTGCACTGAATTGTGAAACATCTTCATGTATCTGAGAAAGCCATTTAACAATGTACATTCACAATGAACAATGTGATGATTCACTTTCTTAATGCAAAATTCACAACAGACATTCTTGAAAATACCGTGTCTTATGCAGCTGGGAATAGAGATCTATATTTTATATTCTAGGGCTCTGTGTTCAAGCTGAGTCTCCAGCGTGAGTCCTCTCTTTACTATAAAACTATAAAATCAATAGGCTCTCACATTTGCAATCATGCTGATATTCGGGAAAACAGCCCTCTGTGTCCGGTTATGAATATAAAAAGCAGTAACTCATACATTTCAAGAAATTATATTTTTTTTCCCCAAAAAGTTTTTTTGGGTGGCATTTTTGCCCCAAGCCCCCATTAATTTCTGTGATGGCGGAGGTTTGGGGGTTTGGGGGTTTCTCTTTTTTGAGGATAGAGGCCCCTTCTGATGCGCGAAATGGGGGAACCATAGCAAAGTTACTGGTGATGGGGCCAGTGAAACTATGAATATTGACAGAGATAAATATTCTGCAAGGCAGTAAAAATGTCTTATTGTTGAGTAGTTCACTTTAAAATGAAAATTACCCTCTGATTTACTGACCCTCAAGCCAACCAAGGTGTATATGAATTTATTCTTTCAGATGAACACAGTCAGAGTTATATTAATACACATCCTGGCTCTTCCAAACTGTATAATGGCAGTGACATGTCCATTGAGTTTGAAGCTCAAAAAAGTACATCCATTCATTATAAACCTAATTCACGCGGCTCCAGGTGTTATTAAAGGCCTTCGGAAGCTAAGCGATGGGGTTTTGTAAGAAAAATATATATATTTAAAATTTTATAAAGTAAAATATCTAGCTTTTGCCAGAACGCCTTCCTTATTCAACTTGCGGAAAAACTTAGGGTTGTTTCTTCCGCCCCCTCATCCAACAGGAATGAGAACAATTGACAATGGAAGGCAATCGAGTCTTAAGCCCCATTCACACCGGCAGTGACACGCAGTGACAAAGCACCATGATCCCATTCATTTCAACGGAGGGCTGGTGATTTTGTCCTCAAAGTTGATGTGTTAGAAGCAGGAAAAATGGGCAAGTGTAAGAATTTGAGTGAGTTTGACAAGAGCCAAATTGTGATGGCTGGGTCAGAGCATCTCCAAAACTGCAGCTCTTGTGGGGTGTTCCTGGTCTGTCAAAAGTGCTCCAAGGAAGGAACTGTGGTGAACCGGCGACAGGGTCATGGGGAGCGAAGGCTGGCATGTGTGGTCCGATCAAACAGACTGTAGCTCAAATTGTCGTTGGCGATAGAATGTTGGCGTATCAAGTGATGGGAGACAAGCATCAAAAGTTCAGAATTGTTACTTTATGCAAATGAGCAGCGAAGTCATACACCGATCAGGCGTAACTTTATGACCACTGACAGGTGCAGTGAATAACACTGATTCTCTCTTTATCAAGGCACCTGTTAGTGTGTTGGATATATTAGGGAACAAGTGAACATTTTGTCCTCAAGGTTGATGGGTTAGAAGCTGGGAAAATAGGCAAGTGTAAGAATTTGAGTGAGTTTGACGAGGGCCAAATTGTGATGGCTAGACAACTGGTTCAGAGCATCTCCAAAACTGCAGCTCTTGTGGGGTGTTCCCGGTCGGCAGTGGTCAGTATCTGTCAAAAGTGCTCCAAGGAAGGAACAGTGGAGAACCGGCGACAGGGTCATGGGTGGCCAACGCTGGGGAGTGAAGTTTGGCCCGTTTGGTCTGATCAAACAGACAAGATACTGTAGCTCAAATTGTCGTTGGCGATAGAATGTTGGCGTATCAAGTGATGGGAGACAAATGGCAAAAGTTTATAAAAGTTATAAAGTTTAGCCTAGAAATCTAGACGCACCCTAGCGGCAGCAAATTTAATTTGTCCGCAAGTGTTGTCTAGGCACTCTCAATACCATTCTGAGCTGTGTTCCTCACAATCTGGACGGGCCAATCACGTCGTGTATAGAGTCGGCGGGCGGGGCCATAAGGACGACGGCCGAGTTGCGTTTGCGTGCTTCTAGTAAACACAGAAACTGGCGAACGGCGGCGGTCTTTCGAATCAGCTCTGACCGCGTCTCTGGAAGACTTGGAGTTAAGCTTTTCTCTGAGAAAAGAACAAAGAACGGCACTGAAGTCATTCTTAAAAAGGGAAGATGTGTTCGGAGTTTAGCCGACCGGATACGGCGAATGTTTAATCTGTCAGCGAGCTCTGCTTCACCTTCGTTGCTCTGGTTGGTTATAGCGCTATCCTATCGCGTGCAAGGGGAGTTTGAAAGGCAACCGTTTATCCCGCCCCTCGGATTGAGCCCTCTCTATGGTGAGTTTCCAGACCAAACATCTTGATGTGGGTCTGGCTTGTCAGGCTAATAAAAGTTAGCAATAAAATTAGAAATTTAGCTAATTTCATGAGCAACAACTAATAGAAGTGAAGACAGTCAGTGAAGCTCACGTCACCGTCTCGAGTGCAGGCGAGTTCTGGAACGATTTCACTGTTTTATATGATTTAACTGTAGCCACATACATGGATATAATAAAATTATGCGTGGAAAAGAAACTGTCTGCAATTTTAGTGAATTTGATTCATACATTGAGGTTTCATGTTGTTAATCATATGATGTGATGAGCAGTTTCAGTTCATATTATAGTTTATCCTACATTATGTTTATTACCAGGGACAAGAAATGTATTATTTGTCAAATTCGAATGATGTTTTAGTCGTTATGAACAGCATGAGTCAGTTTAATGTTGGTTGATTGATTGTTAATCTGCTTAATGATAATGAACTGAGCACTGCTGTAGTTTAAATCACAACAGTCTGCAACAGCAGAATGCTACTTTTAATTATTGTAAGTCAAATTAGAATGACTTCTAATTTTAGTTTTATATATCATTTGTGATTGCATTTTCTTAAGAAATGGCCAGGCGTGCAGTCCACCAGCGACTTACAGGTACAGGACTGACAGGAGTCGCTGGTGGTGGTGTGAATGGGGCTTTACACTTTAAGATGATGAGGTGATTTATCCACATTTTAATATGCCTTAGGACACAGAGCTGTTAAGATGGATGGGTAGAATCTGCGATCTCGGACCTTTCTGGCCAAAGTACATTGGATAATTTATTAAAGAACCAAACTGATGCACTCTCACATTCTGCACAAATGAAAGTAGATATATTTTAGCCACCTTAACATTGTCACACAAAGTTCAAAGCGAAACTTGCACATGAATGTTTTTACACAAATTTGCACAATGCATAAAAACACTGAGTAAGGCCCCATATATACACAGGAGAATACAGGGCTGTCTGTAGCCTAAGCCAAGGGCTTGACATTCTTTGTCTGGGACAAATAAAATATAAAAATAGCTAGAAACGCGAAAATGATTCAGATTTTTTTGTTGTTTTATTATATTTAATGTAAACAGCAATTGATGAGTGTATCTCTGCCTCTGGTACGTTAACAAGTCGCGTTGAGGCTCGCTCTGCCCGTCTCTTTGTGAGAGAAATTCGTGGAGAAATCAAAACAATTGAGCAGAAATATAAACTCACAGAAGAAACATACTGGGGTAAAACTGAGTTTTTTTGTAGTTGTTGATATTTATGATTTATGATATTGTTAATAACACAAGTCGACTTTGCAATCGTGAATTGTGTATCATGAATGGTGTGGCCTAGTTCAATAAACAAGTAGCCTAATTAATATTAAGTTACTTAAATTTTAGATCCAAACAACCTTTTTTTGTTCCATTTCACCCATGATTTCACCGACGAAAATAGTTCCAAAAGAAAGCAACACTCAGCAAGGTGTTTTGTTACTGAATGATTCAGTGTTTTGAATGAATCATTTGAATAAACGACTCAATGACTCGCTCATGAAGATGATCACTTGTTGCCCCCTATTGGCGGTTATGTTTAAAAGTATGATTGCATGTTTTATTTAGAACATCAATCTTATAACATTATTTATTGCAGCTGTATCTTTTGCAGTTTAAATTATTTAATTTGATTGGTATCAGCCTATAGTGTCTTTACTATTATAACTGAATTTATTATTTAAATGTAAGAATTTAACATGAAAGATGATGCAAACATTTAATAAGATTTTTAAAAAATGGCCTTTATAAAATTAAATAACACCCTCGGGTGATATTCACCCGAGGGTGTTATTTAATTTTATAAAGGATAAATATATTTAATAAAGGACATTTATTTAATTTTATAAAGAATATCACAAATTTGCAGATTTATATCGGCCTATGTAAAAGCTGACAGAACACTGATGAGAATATTACTTCAGAATCAATATAAGTATACCACCAATTTAATTTAATTTGATTAAATTAATGTTTAAGTTGATATTTACAAGGAATATTGTAACTGTTACTAACCTTTAACTGCTGTAAAAAGCACCTAATTTGTTTAAAGTATGTGCAAACCATATGTTATTGTACTTTTGTTCATTTAGCAGCACTTTTGTATTCATTATTGAATTTTGCGCATATTGCGATTAATCGCGATTAAACATTTTAATCGTTGCCCAGCACTTATATATATATATATATATATATATATATATATATATATATATATATATATATATATATATATATATATATATATATATATATATAAAACTCATCCATTAAAGTGTTAAAATAGCATCTGTGCATTTTCTTAGATAAAAATATTTCCTGAATGATTTTTTTTTTCATTGAAGGATTTTAAGTACTGTACGATACATATCATAGAAGTAGACGATTGAGGGAAACCGTAGACAGCAGTTATGACCCCCTCAAGCATATATATGCAAATAATAATTGGATATCACTGCACCTCATCCCTACACACCTAGTGATTTGTCATCACATGGTGATGCATCTTCTTTGATATCAAAAGTGAACGGTGATCTGTGTGTCTAGATTACCTGCAACCCTGGACTCACTCCGGTATTAATCTTGTGCAGCCAGACTTTGGTGCTCTTGATGTGGATTTGCGTTCTCTCTGGCCTTCGCTTGCACGTCTATGAAGGTCACGAGACTGTAGGGTGTCCCATTTGTCTTTTTTTTTTTAGAAGGTTTGCTCATGTGTGCACCCTCAGTGGCCCTTTTTCAAAGCCTGCAACACTTGACTTCACAGCAGATGATAGGCACTTTAGAGGCTGGGGCTCTATCAGCATATTTTGGCCAAGAAACGCCCCCTCATTGTGGAAGAGATTGTCTGAATGACATGTAAAGCGACCAGCTGTGTTTGTTTTGCTTTCATGTGCCACTAAGGGGCAGGTAAATGTGAATTCTTGAAATCTTTCAGTTTTGATTTAGTGAACTTCACAAACTTTACACAATCAGCAAGTCATACATAAAACTACATCATCGTTTCAAATTGACGCTCTAAATTAAAATGTGTTTGAAAATATTATTAAAATAAAAAAATATTTACCAATAAATTAAAATCTAAATGTTCTCATCATGCTCTCTTCATTTTAAAATCTAAATTAAAATCTAAATATATATATATATATATATATATATATATATATATATATATATATATATATATATTCAATCCCACTAAATTAATATTATAAATTGACTCTTATTTTAAATATGTTTGACTTAAAAAAAAGAAATTACTTAATTTACTCCAAATAAAATCTAATTAGATTTTAAAAAATATATATAATTATCACACCAAATGAAGCAGATCTAATTTAAAGGTCCCGTTCTTCACAATTCCATCTTTCAAACTTTAGTTAGTGTGTAATGTTGCTGTTAGAGCATAAATAATACCTGTAAAATTATAAAGCTCAAAGTTCAATGCCAAGCGAGATATTTTATTTAACAGAAGTTCCCTTTCAAAGCCTACAGCGAGCGGCCGGTTTGGACTACAGCAGGAAGTGCAGGGATGTAATGACGTCACTAGAAAAGTTTCTTGACTAACCCTCCGCACACAAGAACACGCAAAATAGGGGGCGTGGTCTTGTTGCTCTCCCACGTGGAGAAGAGCGCGCATTCAGCACTTGCATCTACCCGTTATGGTAAGAGGCGGGACCTTTCCGGGCAAAGTGCGCTAAGCTGCTGTCCAATCACAACACGGGAAGCGCTGGCCCAATCAGAACTCGTTATGTATTTCTGAAGGAGAGACTTCATAGAACAAGGAAATCATCAGGCCGTTTTTAGGACGGAGAAAACAGCGCTTTACAGATAAGTAATTTGTGTGAAAAATACAGTTTTTTTACACGCGAAACATGAACTCATGTTATATTGCACACTGTAAACATAATCAAAGCTTCGAATACACGCAAAGAACGGGACCATTAAAAATAAAATTAATATATAAACAAATTAGGAATATTCCAGATTACGTTTTTTTTTCTCTCTCTCTCTCATGGCACTTTACATGGCAAATCCATGCTTTTCCAAATTTTATTTATTAAAAAAAAAAAAAAAAATTTACTTCTATAAATACAATTCTCTCATCATAGACAATATATGTTATCTAGTTGTTTGATTAATTGCTGCTGTTTTTCTGATGTGCATCTAACAGTCTCAATGTGTCGTTCTCTTACAGTTAGAGCTGATCCAGAAGCACACGTGGTACATGTAAGTACTGAACTCCCATGATTTCTTAGTGCTGGAAACAATACTTGTGTCTTACAGAAACAGAATGACTATAAACGGGATGGGCATTAGGGACGGAGCGATAGATGGTGATCAAATGTGTGTCTGCCCCTGAGAACTAACATCATTCTGTGTGTGTGTGTGTGTGTGTGTGCGTGTGCGGGTATGTGTGATAAATGGCACAGACCCCACATGTCAGCAGCAAGGACAAATTTCCAGAGCCCCGACAGGGATTTGCTGTCCACTCGCATGCTCAAGGCGTCATCGTCTGGCTTCCTCAGGAGAGAGAGAGAGAGAGAGAGAGAGAGAGAGAGAGAGGGAGAGAGAGAGACAGCAGGCGAAGGTCGGCCTGACATGCTCGCACTGTGGCCTCCTGTCTGACTGCCTCTCTGGGGTCAAAGACATGGCAGGCACACTTCCCGTTCAGCGCCGGCGTTTTTAAGCTGAATACTTATGTTTTTAGCTGCTCTCATATACACCACCATCTTTTCTAACAGACGGCTACAGCAAATATTTAGAATAGGTCTGAGAAAGGTGGTTATGAAGACGCTTGTCATGGATTTAGGGTCATAACAAGCTTTCAGTTGTTAAGATTGTGCTTTAGCAACGCTGAGAATGAAACACATGCTTGTGCCGCCCTATTAATTGCGCTCTGACACTTTTTAGAACCAGACGACAGATGAAATGGAATATGCGTTTCTGTTTTGGGATTTATTGTCTACAATTTATTAGTTCATGTTATTCCAATGATTATTTCTTCATATTATTTATTTTAAAAAACAATATTGGTTAATATTGAGGAATTGTATTTTCATTTTTAGTTGCCGGAATGGTTTAATGTGTGGAGAAAATGTGCAAATTTGTAATTATATTAAGCTTTTTGTAATTCTATAAGAAAATATTAAAATGAAACATTATATTCAATTTCATTAATTTAATATCACTATGTATGTATGTATGTATGTAGCCAAATAGTTTACCATGATACCATGATATTATATTATATTAATTATATATATCTATAAAATGTTCATAGTAGTGCTGTTAAATGGATTAATCACATCCAAAATAAAAGTTTATATATACACTCACCTAAAGGATTATTAGGAACTTCCTACTAATACTGTGTTTGACCCCCTTTCGCCTTCAGAACTGCCTTAATTCTACGTGGCATTGATTCAACACGGTGCTGAAAGCATTCTTTAGAAATGTTGGCCCATATTGATAGGATAGCATCTTGCAGTTGATGGAGATTTGTGGGATGCACATCCAGGGCACGAAGCTCCCGTTCCACCACATCCCAAAGATGCTCTATTGGGTTGAGATCTGGTGACTGTGGGGGTCATTTTAGTACAGTGAACTCATTGTCATGTTCAAGAAACCAATTTGAAATGATTTAAGCTTTGTGAAATGGTGCATTATCCTGCTGGAAGCAGCCATCAGACACCCTGACCCGAACCGATTTGCACTGATCATAAATCCAATATGTAAAAATAATATTATATTTAAACATACATATGAAGAAAAAAAACATTGTTTAATGGCTAAAACAAGTGTAGTAATCTACAGATAAACGATTGTTTCAAAGTAGCTTCACAGTGTTAAACAGGAAAATATTGCAACAAAATTTGATTCGGCTGTGTAGTCGCTCTGGAGAAAACAGCGATGTTATCAACTCATTTCAGTTCATCATAGTTTTAACATGAGTCACACCGGTCCGCTGCTGCGCTCGGCTCATTACAGGCTCGTTCTTGTCAAAACGTCCATGTATTAAAAATGGCCGGGTCTAAATCGGTCTTGGGCTCATGATTACAGTTGTTGTGTCGGGCCATGCATGGCTCGGACACAACATGCACGGGCTCGGGTAGGGTCGGGCTTGATTTTTTGAGCCCGATCTAAGCTTTAAAAGGGATGGACATGGTCAGAAACAATGCTCAGGTAGGCCGTGGCATTTAAACGATGCCCAATTAGCACTAAGGGGCTTAAAGTGTGCCAGAAAAACATCCCCAACACCATTACACCACCACCACCAGCCAGCACAGTGGTAACAAGGCATGATGGATCCATGTTCTCATTCTGTTTAAAATTCTGACTCTACCATCTGAATGTCTGAACAGAAATCGAGACTCATCAGACCAGGCTACATTTTTCCAGTCTTTTTCCTATTTGTAGTGGAGATGAGTGGTACCCGGTGGGGGCTTCACAAATGCTTTGCTGCATACCTCGGTTGTAACGAGTGGTTATTTCAGTCAAAGTTGCTCTTCTATCAGCTTGAATCAGTCGGCCCATTCTCCTCTGACCTCTAGCATTAAAAAGGTATTTTCTCCCACAGGACTACCGCTTACTGTTTTTCCCTTTTCACACCATTCTTTGTAAACCCTAGAAATGGTTGTGTGTGAGAATCCCAGTAACTGAGCAGATTGTGAAATACTCAGACCGGCCCGTCTGGCACCAACAACCATGCTACGCTCAAAATAGCTTAAATCCCCTTTCTTTCCCATTCTGACATTCAGTTTAGAGTTCAGGAGATTGTCTTGACCAGGGCCACACCCCTAAATGTATTGAAGCAACTGCCATGTGATTGGTTGATTAGATAATTGCATTAATGAGAAATGTAACTGGTGTTCCTAATAATCCTTTAGGTGAGTGTGTATGTGTGTGTATATATATATATATATATATATATATATATATATATATATATATATATATATATATATATATATACATATATATATATATACATATATATATATATATATATATATATATATATACCGTAAATCCTCTAATATAGGCCCGGGCTTTTATTTTACTCAAGCGCATCGCGGCCCAGGCCTTTATTGGAAGGAGGCCAGAATTAGAGGCAGGCATCAATTTCTATTTGAGCAAATTAAACTACCAGTAGAATTAATAAAAATTAGATTTTGCATCTATTTCAACCTATAAAATACTAGGTTTATTTATTGAAAACGTACAGTTACCATAACATTATGGTATGCATACTGGACATTAACAACACATACCGGTAATTCAGGCTAAATTCCAGTGTAGAAATATGGTAACAAATACGTAGCAAACACAGGCTACCGGAAGTGCATTGTAAACACTTAACCATACACGGTGATAATTAGGTTATTGATTCATTACAAAAGGCAACAGACACCTTACCACTCCAAAGTTTAACCATTCCTGTCTCGTTTGGTTTAAAGTAAAAAAATCCTCCAATTCTGTTTAATCCTTGTCCTCCTCAGTTTCTTCCTCCTCTACATCTCTCGCGCCAGCCTCTACAACAAGTTCATTATTGTACAGCTCCTCTTTGTCCTCCTCATGTTCCGCCCCGGCCATTATTAGAGACCGGCCTTTATTTACTTTCGGTGACAACGAGACCGGCCAATGTTGTACACCCGGCCGCTAATGGAATACAGGCCAATATTAGAGGATTTATGGTGTATATATATATATATATATATATATATATATATATATATATATATATATACCATAAATCCTCTAATATTGGCCTGTTCATATTAATATCTTCATTAGTTAAACAGATGTGTAGACATTGATACCGTAAGCCTAGCTCTCTGCCATAGAATATCCACTTTTTTTTTTTTACAATATAATACATTTTCAATGGATAAAATGTTTAAAAGTGGAAAAAACAAAAACACGTTTCATACTGAAAAATGTTGCAGTACAGAAGTAATATTAGCCATTTGCCACTATAAATCGAGTTTTCCTCGACAACATAGCTTTAATATAGGATAGATAGCATATTTCATTTGACTTAAACAAAAATGAAGACATAATTTTCTCCATTGGTTTATTTTTTATAGTTTTGTCTGAATGAATGTGACCCCACTACAACATTTCAGACCCTCTTTTTCATTCACATCAAATAAAAGAAATTGTCCACAAATGTCCCTCTGCCATTCCAAATCCATATGACTTTCTGTGGAACACAACAGGAAAAATGCAACAAAATGTTCACACAGTATATTGTAAATGTTGGAGTATATTGTCACTAGCGGCTGGTGATAGAAGAAAGTCTCTTGTCTCTGGATGTCTTTGAGCTGCTGATAATCTCAGTGTGGCAGGGATTCATGTCACTGACTGGCTTCTGCTCTCTTCAGAGGGGGGAAGAATGAACCAGAACCGGAGCAGCCTGTACCCCGGAAGGTGGCGATCCGCAGTATCCCTTCAGGCGACGACATCGACCCTGATGTTCTGGAGAGCATGCACTCACTTGGGTGCTTCCGTGATAAGAACAAGCTGATGAAGGACCTGTTATCTGAGGAGTGAGTAATAACACTCTGATCTAGGATTAGATTTCACATCTGGAGTGAAGAAAACCCAATGGCTCTCATATGGGGGAAAAAGTGATCATATTATATAAATGGATAAAGATCTTGTTGTTTAGAATTAAAAAGTTAATATGTAAAATTAAATGACCCAACGTCTTCTCCACTATCCAAAGTCTTACTCAGTTAGGACTAATCGTTTTACTTTTATTTTTTATTTCATTTGACCTTTTCCTGATATTATTAGTGTTATATTTATATTGTATGGATGTATAAAGACAGCAGCAATTTAGCCATTTTATGTCATTTTCTAATATGATTTTTTACATATCTGATACATGGCTATTTCTCGCCTCTTGTTTTATCAGTGAAAATCAGGAGAAGATGATCTATTTCCTTCTGTTGGATCGTAAGGAGAGATACCCCAGCCACGAAGACCAGAACCTTCCACCTCGCAATGATATCGGTAAGAAATAAGCATTCAGATCTCAGATCAAACCAAAACAGAGCTAATAAATTCAGAGAAGTACAATTAAAGTATATATGTGAGATACGCATTCCAAAAAAGTTGAGAAAAGTAGTAATAAGAGGCCGGAAAAGTTAAATGTATGTGTAAGGAACAGCTGGACGACCAATTTTCAATTTATTAGGTCAATTAGCAACATGATTGGGTTTAAAAAGAGCCTCTCAGAGTGGCAGTGTCTCTCAGAAGTCAAGATGGGCAGAGGATCACCAGTTCCCCCAATGCTGCAGCAAAAGTTATTAGAGCAATATCAGAAAGGAGTTTCTCAGTGAAAAACTGCAAAGAGTTTGAAGTTATCATCATCTACAGTGCATAATATCATCCAAAGATTCAGAGAATCTGGAACAATCTCTGTGCGTAAGGGTTAAGGCCGGAAAACTATACTGGATGCCTGTGATCTTTGGGCGCTTAGACGGCAATGCCTCACATACAGTAATGCTACTCTAATGGAAATCACAACATGGGCTCAGGAATACTTCCAGAAAACACTGATGGTGAACACAATCCACCGTACCATTCGCCTTTGCCTGCTAAAACTCTATAGGTCAAAAAAGAAGGAATTTTCTTTTTAAAATGGACTGTGGCAAAATGGAAAACTGTTCTGTGGTCAGACGAATCAAAATTTTGAAGTTATTTTTGGAAAACTGTGACATCATATCATTCAGACAAAAGATGACAAGGACAACCAGAGTTGTTATCAGCTCTCAGTTCAGAAGCCCGCATCTCTGATGGTATGGGGTTGCATAAGTGCTTGTGACATGGGCAGCTTACACATCTGGAAGGGTACCATCAACACTGAAAGGTATATCCAAGTTCTAGAACAACATATGCTCCCATCCAGATGTCGTCTATTTCAGGGAAGACCTTACATTTTCCAACATGACAATGCCAGACCACATACTGCATCAATTACAACATCAAGGCTGCGTAGAAGAAGTATCCGGGTACTGAAATGGCCTGCCTGCAGTCCAGATCTTTCAATCAATCAATCATTCAACTTTATTTATATAGCGCTTTTACAATGACGATTGTTTCAAAGCAGCTTCACAGTGTCAAACAGGACAATATTGCAACAAATTTGATTTGGCTGTACAGTCGCTCCGGAGAAAAACAGTGATGTTATCAGCTCATTTCAATTTATCATACTGTGACAATGTTGGCAGATCAGTATTATAGTTTATAGAATAAAATATGACCTAAATAATTAATCTTATTTGTATATTTAGTAAGAACATTAAGTTTTGTAAATGAAGTTTCACGCAAGAGATGGGTTTATTTAGGATGGCGGGTCAATTACACTAGAGTAATCAACCCACCCATAGAAAACATTTGGCACATCATAAAGAGGAAGATGCAACAAAGAAGACCTAAGACAGTTGAGAATGGGACAGCATTCCTATTCCTAAACTTGTCTCCTCAGTCTCCAGACGTTTGCAGACTGTTATAAAAAAAAAGAGGGAATGCCACACAGTGGTAAACATGGCCTTGTCCCAACTTTGATTGAGATGTGTTGATGCCTTGAAACAACTTATCTTGCTCTTAAAATTATATATTTTTTTGTTTAAATATTTTATATGTCACCTATGTTGTATTCTGACATTTGAAACTTCCACATCATTGCATTCTGTTTTTCATCTCAGTTTGTTTTTTTGGAATCTGATTTGTATGTACTGTATATGTATATGTGTATTTGTATATATGTATAACAAGTGTACATATATACACTGATCAGGCATAACATTATGACCTAATATTGTGTTGGTCCTCGTTTTGCTGCCTAAACAGCCCTGAAATTTTATTTTAATTCTATTTTATTTATTCATCAACGTTGGCTTTTTTCCAGGCCAAGAGTCTATGCAAAATGTGGTTCATTGAAAGGCTCTCAGTGCTTTAAGCGTATGCGTGTGCGTGTGCGTGTGTACACAGATCCACCCCGGAAGCGCGTAGACTCGCCCATGCTGAACAGGCATGGGAAGAGGAGGCCAGAGAGGAAGTCTATGGAGGTGTTGAGCGTTACAGATGGAGGTTCACCTGTACCAGCACGAAGAGCCATCGACATGACACAGCACGGACAGAGGTGCAGAAAACATCCATAATACTTATATTCAACTTTTCCATCCATCTCTATACTTTTCACGATGACTTACATTGTTCGTAAATTAATTTTTTTCACAAACTAAGGGACGAGTCCAAATTATGTTTTGTGTTAAACAACAGCATCACCGAAAAATATTTTACATTACAACAAAACAAAAAAAAGATTATATATATTAGTGAAAAACCATCAAATGTGAGGTGTCTCACAGAGAAATCTATGTTTTTTTGCTGTAAATTGTAAAATCTTCCTTTTAATTTCCAAAATTTTTACATTTAACAGAATTTTACTGCAAAATTACATGAAATATCCCACCATTTCAGGGATAGTTCATCCTTGAAAATTAAGACTCAAGAATTAGACTTAAGAATTAAGACTTGAGAATTAAGAATTATTTACCCTGGTATTGTATGCTCGTATGCCATATTCCCTTTTGACTTTTTCATTATGCAGAATGTTTTTTTTTTAAAGGCAAGTTTATTTATATAGGCCTAGCTAATTTCAAAATTAAAGTGTTTTACATTAAAATGATAAAAAAACAAAAACATAAAATAATCACAAGAAGTGCCTAAGAAATAAGAATGACAATAAAAGCAAAGAACAAGGCTTTGATTAGAAATTGATGTAAAATGCATTAAAAGAGTAATAAAAATAATTAAAAGGTGATATAAAGATAAGGTAGAATGCAATCAGTTGAATGTAACAGTGTTCATTCAGTAAATGCAAAGCTAAACAGATGTATTTTGAGTCTGGATTAAAACATGTCCCATTCGCACTTGTCCATATAATGGCCTAGTCTCTTAATAAGTAGGGTATGTTTTTGTGCATAATGTGCAATAAAATAATCAGAGCCTTATCTCCCATTTCCTTCAAAAGTCAGTTGCGTTTGCACCATGGCTGAATTTGCAAGCAGAAAAACTGAACGCTTCTCTAGCTAACTAGGAAACGGGTCTGCTCGTCTAATCATACACCCGGCCGTATTGAGCGCCAATAAGGCTCCAAGTGTTTGGAGGATATACAATAGGGTTTGGTGAAAACAAACCAAAATTCGATGTATTATTTAACATAAAAACTGACCTCGTTCACTGTTTTTCCATGCTTCCATGTTTGTCAGACTGAATTAGCACTGCAGTTCACGCTGACTCGCCCTGAAATTAAATTGAATAAAAATGTGATTTGAAATACATTGCTTACAAATGCCCCACAAAAAGTATCTGTGTACTTTCTTCACTGAGTTGAACATGTCCAAACCAGAACTCTGGTTGTCAGATGGTCAGAATGACAGTTAAGAGATGTATATGCACTAACCTCTTGTTGCAACAATTTAAGTAGCCATATATAATTTATTTAGGTCACTACATAGTGAGTATATCACTACCAAAATATAACCAACACCTGAACACATTTTCTCTGTGCTTTCTTTGCCATAATATGTGTGTATTATAAACACAGTTAAAGCTTTGAATGAAAAAGTAAAATGAAATGAAAGAAAAAATGTTTATAACATTAAAGTCAAGAGTTAAGATCCCAACTTAAGCAAACAATGATCACTATAATGGTGACCAAAAAAGTTGGTGAGACTTTCCTTAAGTTATCCTGACTGTTAACATCAGGTGTTCATCACTAATGCTCAATCATCACTCAATTAATCACTTAATTATACCATTAACTTTAGCACTGCTTCAGTTTTCCTTTTCTGGACTCTGGATTTTTGTGTCTTTAAAAGCTTTATTCTGGTCTCTATTCACTACCATGATATGGACGAGAGTGCATGTGGGACATAAAAAAGCAAAAAACTAAAAATTCTCCTTTTGTGGTCTGAGAAAGAAAGAAGGGCATATGGCATTGTAACAACACCAGGGTGATTAAAGTATGATTAAACTGTCTGAACTATTATTTTAACTAGTTAAAGCTGCAGTAGGGAGTTTTTAGAAAATGTTAACTTGGCCTAAAAATTTGAACAAGCACAACTCAAAGGTCACTCCCCCTTGCTCTCTGCTGCGCTAACAGCCCCTTGCTCAAGCACCACCGTCTCGGGCAGCCACTCGGGTCCTTCTCCATCTGTGCTGCAAGAACTCCTCAGCACCGCGATCCCCCTCAGAAGCGAGGGCTCTTCGACAGCGTGTCCCTCCTTCCTCCCGGGTTACGATTTCAGTTTTCAGGTTTCAGGAGGCAGGAACAGGAAAACATTCAACAACTTTAATTCAAAATAAATAAACAAAACGAATGTAACGCGGGCAGCCCCTCACGGATGACTGCCCACACACACACAACAAAATTTAAACAAAACATTAAAAAGACCAGACCTGGTCATCTCTCGTCTTCCACTGCGTCGTGCCTCCTTTTATGCTCCCGTCACTCTGCCATGAGACGAGACTGGTGTGGCCACAGCTGGCGCTCATTAACACTCGCCACCAGCCCACTCTCACGGTCCCTCGCCTCGCTGCCTTGCCACAATAATATAACCATAACTAACGTTACAGTATGCAAGTAATTATTCTATCGATATGTAATGCTAAATAAGGTTTGCTAGTACATTATTTCAGCAACATGACAAGCCAGTGAATAAGGTTTCAATAGTTGCTTTTGCACAGTGCGTGGCATTTTATCTGTATGTTATTGTTAGAGTTTTGAATCTGAGTCAATGGGCTCCGACGAGGAATTGACACCCACAGCGACTTCGAGGAGTCAAAGGGCAGAGAGAAGAGGAAGCCGTGGTGTGCACGGAGCATCAGGCAGGGGACTTGGGAGACGGGGCAGATATAACTGTAATTTAAATAAATAATAATGATTATCAATTTTCAAATATTGAACATCAATACAGAACAAAATATTCTGTAGCCTGTTTTGCCGTCATAACCAAATAGATATGTATGATCAATACTGCCAAGTGCCGACGTTGTCTTGGCTGTATCAGTAGGCTATATATTTATGTTCAATATGAAGTATAGGCCTTCCCTGTACGTCAACTAGCAGCAGCAGTGCCGTGTCAGACACACTTCTGGGGCCCTATTTTAACGATCTGAAACGCAAGTGTCAAAGCGCGAAGCGCAAGTAACTTTGTGTGCGGGTCTCGGCGCTGTTGCTATTTTCCCGGCGGGATAAATGGCTCTTGCGCCCGGCGCAAATCTAAAATGGGTTGGTCTGAAGTAGCTTCATTATTCATAGGTGTGGTTTGGGCATAACGTGAATAAACCAATCAGAGCGTTGTAGTGATTTTTACTTTTGTCCACCCAAGGACACTAAGTAAGGTAGTGATTGGTACTCACGTCACCGCTGACGTTGTGAATTTTGGATCACACGTCACTTAAGGTGTGGTTATGAGTACATCAGATGACCACCTTCCCCCCTCTTAGTTTGGGACACTAGTCAAGGCCTTTTACCTTGACTGTATGAGAACACTCCGAACAGGAGGCTGCCCAGTCATTTATAATGAATGTAAAGGGGGAAGAGTTGGTCAGCTGATTTATCTGAAAGATTGGTGAGATTTCTAACTTGTAGAGCCTTTTCTGCCTTATCAGCACAAGGAAGACACAAATGTAATAAAATAGATTTTATTAACAAAAGATAAACAGAACAATTAACACAACTTCTAAATGAATACAATGAATGATAAAGGAATAAAGTGCGTAAAATGCATAAAATACATGTGAGTAAGTTAAGTGTGGCTATAGAAGAGTTACGTTATCTTATGGAAAGATAAACTGTTGTTTCTCTAAAACTAAGGTGAAGAACCTTATTATGCATTAAACAAATAAACGAATGATTATTTGTTATGAACTAGCATCAGTTATATTATATATACCTCTAATATAAATTAGAAAATCATAAACTGATAATATACAACAATGCCAAGGTCTCTAGAAAGAGGTTTGGTTAAGTGATATTTACGTTCCACGTGGTTGAGTAAGCAGTCCGATGGTGATGACTTCTTCCAATGGTTTTGCTGGGAGACAGTGCAGTGAAGAAAGGAGCTGGAATCCGTTTCAACAGCCTTGAACACGAAGATCTGTGGAATGCTGATCTCCTGGGGCACCAAAGGGTCCTAAAATCTGGAACACGCAGATGAGGCCCTGAAGTAGGTGCAGAAGGTCCTTAACCTGGAACACGCAGATGAAGGAACCTTGAAGTGAAGGTTTGCTCTCCTGAGCTTAACCTTGTTGCAAATGTCTCTGTGTGTCTTCTGCCTCTTTGGACCAGACACTCAGAAGTTGGTCAATCTGCTCTGATCTCTTTAGCATGGAGACTCTGGACGTGCTGTAGTCGTCTCGCTGGACTAAAACTCTGAACGTAGTGTTGGTTAATGTCTCTTTCCTCACAGGCTGGAGGCTCAGAACGTTGTCGTATCTGTTGCTGCCTCACAAGCTGTAGATTCAGATCCTCGGATCTTGTGTTGTCTCTGTGGTTAAACCAGAGGCTCAGAACTTGGTTGCTCTGTCACAGACTAATCCTCAACGGACAGACTCAGAACTTGGTGAACTGTTTGTCTCTCGCGTGGAGGAGACTCAGAACAAGGAGTGTCTATTGAAAGGGTACCTTTATCCTTTTCCGAATAGGAGGAGATTGCAATTTGGCGCTTCTCCATTCCAGTGTTGCTATTGGCTGCTGGCATCAGAGAGGGCACACAGTGTGGCCCACCCTTCTTTCCCCTGTGGAACTCATTTGCATACTGTACACAGTTGGAAGTCTTTAAAGGGTCTTTAAAGTTCATCAATGCATTTCTCACTTTCCAAACCACCATCAGAATACCCTTGGCAATATACTAAACAAATAGACACCACACATGATGGAAAAAGATTGAACTGTCATGTGTTCATTCATTTGTTCATTAACAGCTGAATTTGTGGAAGATGTTGCATTACAAATAGCTGTCACTGAGAATACTTATTTCTCTGAATAAGTATGAGATGGATGTGTGTAGTTTACACCAGTCTTAAAGGGATCCCATGGTGTTGAGACTTGTATGGCTTAATATAACATAAATGATGTCTCTTACTGAATTATGTAGTAGAAAACCCATGAAAGATCTACGTTATTTTAAAAATCGATTTTATATTTGGACCATGGGCGGCGCCATTTTGTTTGCGTTCTAGGTTGATGACGTAGAGTGGTTGAACTCCTCAATCAGCTGGCATTACCCGTAGCTATTTTTACCACAACGCAACTCGAAAATTGTTTCAGAGTTAAACAAAACCAATGAATTCCTTTGTAATTATACTTAAAACACACTCAAACATACATGTGCACACAAACTCACCTACACAAGTCACAAACAGATCGGCGGGCGCGCACACGACAGGCTCTGTCTCAATCGAGATGTTGGGCTGCTCAGTCTCCACGACAGGGGCTGCATCCGAAATCGACCCTATACCCTTAAATAGGGCATTATTTGAAGGGACGGCCATTTGTAGTGTTGTCCGACACCATAGTGGACATGTTCGAGTGCAGTCATTCAGTCTCACGTTCCACCGCAATAACGAGTAAAGCCGATTTACACACAACAGCTGTCCGACTTCACGCACTCAAACATAGACTCACACACACCCCAACAGATCGGCGCGAACACACACACACACACACACACACACACACCAACAGATCGGCGCGAACACACACACACCCCAACAGATCGGCGCGAACACACACACACACACGCACGCACTGCGCGCGCATACATAACCCTCAATCTATTCCCTGCGTTGATATCCTGTTCAACACATCCTGTTCCCTAGATAGACTGTTGATAGTAGATTAACTATAATGCCTAATGTGACCAGCAGAGGGAAATATCTAGGTAGGACGATGGGATAAAGTAACGTGAGGAAGAGAGGCAGGATGTTTTGGTGATGATGCATGCGATTGAGACAGAGCAGTCAGGTGTGTGTGTGCGCGCCCGCCGATCTGTTTGTGACTTGTGTAGGTGAGTTTGTGTGCACATGTATGTTTGAGTGTGTTTTAAGTACAATTACAAAGCAATTCAATTGTTTTGTTTAACTCTGAAACAATTTTCGAGTTGCGTTGTGGTAAAAATAGCAACGGGTAATGCCAGCTGATTGAGGAGTTCAACCACTCTACGTCATCAACCTAGAACGCAAACAAAATGGCGCCGCCCATGGTCCAAATATAAAATCGATTTTTTAAATAACGTAGATCTTTCATGGGTTTTCTACCACATAATTCAGTAAGATACATCATTTATGTTATATTAAGCCATACAAGTCTCAACACCATGGGATCCCTTTAAGGTTTCCAAACATAGTTGTGAATGGATTTGGATGGATCAGTTTTGGTCTTTCTTTGTTTCACCCACTACTGCTGAAGTCCCGAGGAATGTTTATGGTTGTCACAAATCAGGACATTAGGGATCCGTCTCTAGATGGGTGAAGGGCAGAAACTGCATGTGGACCAATGAGAAGTCCTGTCCTTCCTGGGCTTGGTACTAGAGGTCTTCTTCTTGCCCTCAAAGAGGTGTCTGGATGTTGTCCAAGCATCTTTATCTGATGGGTTGGACATCTTGTTTGTGCTAGTCCAACAAGATCCAATCAAAATGGAGCAAACCTTTGTCCACTGTTATGGGCAAAGAGGGGCCCGGCCATAAACTGGGCCCTGGAATTCTGGTGTCCACTACATACCCCCCTGATCGGCTTGATCGAGGACCTGAAGTCGTTGATCTGGGCGATGCACTGAAATGGAACAGCAGGAACAAAACACACACACCTCACCTCTCCCTTTTAACCAATGGCATTGGAAATAAAATTTGGCTCAATATGTTCTTTACAGAGTTAAATGAGCCAAATAAAAGGTTTGGTAGAATAATTTCTAAACAGGTTAGAAGCTTTCTAGAGAAGGTACCTATGTGTGGATGAAAATTACATTTCCTAAATTTAGCTTAAACAGTTTAGAATATCAAAAGAGTATTCGTTGTGAGAGTAAACACTTGAAATGTTTAATCAGATTTAGCAGGAAACCAATTATTTAAATGTCTAGATTGACATAATTTGGTATAGCACTATCCAAGCTGTAAGCTTAGTGCACCTGCTTGGTTTACTTGCATTGCCTGATTAACAGAATCCTCAACTAGTTCACCTGGTACCACCAATGACAAGATTTTATCTTTCATCGCCTTATCAGGAGCAAAGCTCACAAGTAATAATTGCATTATGATACAGACTAATTAATGGGAGTAGTCAAGTTGTATGACATCCATTATCTTGGCTATGCTAGAAGCTCAAGAGGCTGTATGTTGACCAGTACTGGGGGTTGGGAATTTGATTGCTCTGCCTGACGTTTGCAGCTTCCTCTGGAAGGCTGTACCACAGGTCTAATCCATTATCTCTTATTTTTGGAGGTCTCCTATAAGAAAGTTTGAATGGCTGGAATAGAGAACAAATTATCTAACCCTGGCTGAGATCTGCAATATTTTACTGTACGAGTGGCCAGTGAATTAGTTGATCGTAAACATCATAGGAGGTTTTGACCCCCCTTTCATGACATCCAAAGGGATTGTCATGGGCATGCAAAATCATAACCTTGCGATTTATAGATTGACTGAAAAGTCTAAACTGAAACAAAACTAAAATAGAAATGTATGAACCCTTCTTAGGCTGAAGTTGAAGTTTAAAAGGTAACAGGGACTTGATGTCTGCTGAATCTGAAAGACCCTGTTCAGTTATGGGCTACTGCTCTCTCCCCTGACTCTCAGACTGTGGACAAAAGTAAAAATCACTACATAATTGGCGTCCCTGGGTGGGCTAACTTAGAATGAAAAGAGCCTTCTGTTTTGTCAACACAAGTTAATACACTGAAAGATAAAAAAGGAAGTAACTTTAGCAGGAAAATAAGTCTTTCACCAAGTCAGAAACCAATTGCATCGCAACGAGTGGTTCTCTCTAAGCCTGATTGATAGTTTCCCTGCTCAACTCCTTGGTACCATTTATGACTAGGATTGGTTGCAAAGTTTGTAGAATTTTTATTGTGGCATAGAACTGGCAATGTTTTTTTTTAGCACACGTTGTAATTGTTGATTATAACTAATTGCTAATATAAGAATAGCATATGGTGTTCACCTAAGTCTACCATACTGTTTTATAATTTTTATGAACGTGTCAGATAAGGGTAGTGCCTTCTGACAAATTGAAGACCAGTGCTAGAATTCTCACCCCTTAGTGTGTGTGACATTCATTGTCTTAGTGGCTTAGAGCTGCTTACACTTGTGGTAAACTTTCAGAGTTTAGCTGGTTTGGGTGGTGTATTTATTTATTATATACACAACACAAGTATATATATTAAATAAAGATGGCTGATATGACCGCTGAAGCAGTGAGCCAGGCCTTAAAGGGCGCTTCACTAATAAAGCTTCTTTCTAGCCTATCACTAAATTGGCCTGTACAACAAAACCAAGCCACAGACAAAATATCCCTCGCCCAAGAACAGAATACAGATTTGTTCCAGGAATTCAAAAATGAGCTGGCTGATCTGCGTAGGGATAATTTGAGATTAAGAGCTAAAATATGTAGATTGTCATCTGAGACAAAAAGCTTACAGTCTATTACTGTGATTCAGGAAGCAGAACTTAAAAGAGTCAAAACTGACATGGCCACTCTGCAGACAGAGTTGGCCCATACCCAAAATGACCTGCTAGAACAGACAGAGAAGTTAAATTCTCTGAGCTCTAGTGAGACAAGGACTAAAGCTGAGTTAAGTTCAGCATTGCTCAAAATTTCTGAGCTGAAGAAGCTCCAACAAATTGAGCATACAGACAGGATAAGTAAACTGGATAGAGTCAAGTGCCTCCCCCAGCAGAAACCTGAACCACAAAGTGTGCACCCCCGCTCCTTTGGTTCAGCTGGTAGGGACCCCCTGTTGTATAGCTTTGAACAGAGAAAGCATCATCAGGACAGTGATGTCATAGTCTCAAGCAGCCTAACTGTGAGTGACTCTCCTAAAACTTTCCGCTCCTTACCTAAGCTTCCTAACATGCTACCATCTAGCAACAGACTGCATATTCTTAGAGAATTAGCACGTGACATAGAGGTTTTTAACCCTGAGACAACTAAACACAACATAGAGTTGTATTTAAAGGATGTAAATGCAGCCTTGACATACTTTCCTGAGGCCAGCACGACTGACAAAGCCTTTCTTCTGAGAAAGACCACATCACAGATTGTCCATGGCTTCATGGATAGACAAAGCCCAGATATTGCTAACAATTATGACAAATTGTGTAAAGCTCTTCTGGTAGAGTATACTCTATATCAGAACCCATCTGCCTCTCGTCTCTCAGCTTTCCGAATTAAGCAAGGCCGCCATGAGTCTCCCAGAGAGTACTATGAGCGCTTAAGGAAAATGTATTTTGCTGGCAAAGATGACCCCAAGGCAGAGGAGGATGTTATGTTTAAGAGTCTGTTTGTAAGTAATCTTTACCCTACTGTTAGGAAACCACTCATACTCCTGGTAGATGTTGAAAATATGTTTGCAGGAGAACTGAGGGAGCTTGCCATGCGAGCCTGGGACAGTGGGAAGGTAGGCTCAGACAGACAAGACAGGCAGTCATGTTCATCTGTGCTTGAATCTAGACATGACTGTAAGACTCCCATTCATCTGGTAGAGTCAGAACTTCCCCAACACAGATTAGTCCATTGCAGCAATTTCCAGCAGAGCTCCCAGAGCCCTAAGCTCTCAGGTTACAGAGGTCATAACAATCAAAGGTATGCCCCCAGAACGGAGAGCAAGCAGTGGCAGTGGGAGGATAGATTGCAAGGACAGAAGAAGAGTAGAGATAACTCTGTGAAAGGCCAAAAACAGAGAGGTCAGAATTGGAAATCTAGAGGGACTGAACGTAAGGATGCTGAGAACTTAGCAGAGATCCAGCACATACTTCTTAAAGCCCTCAAAGACCTCAAGTCAGAGGAGTACCACTCCACTGACAGAGACTTGGTCTTCTAAGCATGATCAGGTCAGGGCCCTCCCCCTCCACCTAACATCTCAGACTGTGGACAAAAGTAAAAATCACTACAGCGTCATCCAACATTCCCTTTAAAAGCAGGTGCGCAAGTTCCATTATGGATTGCTATTATTATGGCGTATTTACCAGGCGCACGTTCTTGTAAGAGCAGCCCTTACGAAACAAAAATATATTGCAGTATATTAGAAACTTTCATGCAATACATTAGGCAATATATTCACATATATGGGAATTAATTTTTATATTTTTCAATATATTGCAATATATTGAAAGCGGCAATCATTTGTATGTTTTGCAATATATTACATGAATATATAATATATTTTATAATACCATCAATATATTATTCCATATATGTACAATATATTAAAATATATTTCAAGTAATATATTGGTAAATATATTTTCCTTTCATAAGGGAGTGAAAGACAGAGAAGTTGTGTTGTATGGGGATGGGAGAAACCCACCCACAATAGCGTCGGTTAAACAGGCGTCGGTTAAACAGTTTTTCAGTCGATTTTTTTTTTCCTGGTTCTTGACGGACAAACCAATTTGTCAGATGTCCTTATATACATATATGTCTTGCCACTGTTGGGCAAACAGGTCTGATCCTTAATTACTACAATAAGCCTGAATATTTTGTAAGCTAGATTTATGCCTATTTTTTCACATCTTCGTGGCACACCACAATGTGTTAATATTTTTTTTAGTGTAACAATTTATGGTTTGCAAAAATAACTGTTGCCCTTTATGAAAGGAAAATATATTTATATATTTATATTATAATATATTGTAAATACATGGAATAATATATTGATGGTATTATACATATTATATATTCCTGTAATATATTGCAAAATATACAAATGATTGCCGCTTTCATATATTGCAATATATTGGTGAATATAAATATTAAATCCCATATATGTGAATATATTGCCTAATATATTACATGATATTTTCCAATATACTGCAATATATATTTTTTTTTCGTTATGGGGCATCTGTGTAGATTTCATGAGCAAAGTGTATGCGCGTTGTGCACGCTATACATTATGGTCAAGCATGCGCCCTTAAAATAGCATAATGAACAACGCGCAACGCGCCACTGACTTTAGACTAGGTTTTTTCTGCTCAGTGGCGCAACTGTTTAATGGAACAGCAAAATAGCACCAGGGATTGTTTGCGCCGGAACACGCCTCCTTTTTTGCGCTGAACCGCCCAGGGAGCGCAAGTTCATTCACTAGTTAAGCGACGTGCTTCTGTGGAGGGAAAAGCGCGCTTTGCGCGGGTGCAAAATAGGAATGACACATGCGTCGGTTTACAAAGTCAATTGCGCTGGGTGCAAGATAGGGCCCATGGTGTGCAAAGGCATAGAAAATGCCACACAGCCATCCCACGACTGACACGCAACAGAAACGCCACGCTCATGCCACACTCACACTACGCTTGCAGTGTGTCTCTCCGGCCTTAGAGATTTTCAAATATCAAACTCAACCCCATTTATTAATATGGATTTGTGCAAAATTACATATATTACCATCTTTTTCTATTCTATTTTGCCTGGAAACACTTCCAACACGTGAAAAATAAGCATAATTTCTATGTCTAGCATGTACGCGTTTTCAGCAGTGTGCAAGCTCTAACCTGTTAACATGGGAGCCAAAATAAAAACGGACACGCCACCCAGCCGAGACACTCACGCCACACTTGCAGTGTGTCGCCGGGCAAACTCTTGAATTTGAACACCTGTTCACGCTGCGCATGAGAGGGGGTTGTGATCAGCGCATATACGAGCCTGATTGACACTGCTAAGACACTCCTCCTGGCTCTGATTGGTTGTTTCTTCCCGGGAGCGGTGTATTTCTGCAAATGGCAATAGGACCACTGGGAGCAGCCAGAGGAGCTTATTATAATCACAGATTATCGGCCTCATATTCTACTGTCAGGCCATGACAAGTATAACAAATATGTAAAAAAAATATATTTTTAAAAGTTACCTACTGCAGCTTTAACAGTTTTTTTTACAGTACCATTAGTCTCTTTTATAGTCAGTAGAGCTTTAAGTTAACAAGAAATCTAATCTAAATACATATTTTCAACAACAAAAAATCTATATAAAATCCTGTACTGTACCATTTGACGCATTTGATGTCTTAACTAGAGTCTATGAGCAAGACTACAGCTTTTTTTTTTACCTATCCTAAATTTGATGAATAATTCAGGATTTGCCGCTTCAGGCTTTCTAGTGTCTTACTCAATACTCAAAACAAAATATCAAAATGCAGAGAAATCAAAAACATTTTTTTGGGGTTTTGTAAAATATGTGATGGTGCATCGAGTGCAGAACGAGTTTTCCATCGAGATCCTCAACTAATTCACACTTCAGGAATTTTTCATGGCCCCTCTGGCTATTTGTCATTGCGTTTGGTTTGAGAAACGCCACTGAGGCAAATACTGTCAGAGGCTTGAGAAATTATTCCAGTCATTCACCTTTATCTTGTATTTCACACCTTTTACTCAAATCTACCTTTTAAACTCCATTTTTCATGTGACGCTTCAAATTTTGGACTTGGAACTCGTTCTAAAAAGCTATCTGAAATAAAACCGAATGAGAAAAATACTTTCATAACCAACACCACTGAAAAACAAAACAAAAAATACCTCCCTGTCTTTTATTCTTTATAGCCGGTTAGTTCAGTTCTTTGTTGTTTTGTTCAGAGACTCACTGTTGCTCACTTTGTCTCCCGCTGCAGTAAGAGCGTGTTCAGTAAAAGCTTGGATATCTCGGACGGCAAACGCAGAGCAAAGAGCAAAGAGGAAAGGTACTAGCTGACCCTCTGACCTTCAGATAGTTCACAGAGCTTTAGTCATCAAAGATGCAGAGATGTTTTTTTCTGTCCAGAGCTTTCCAGCAAGACCCTTTTACTGACCTGCGCTGCATTAGAGGTTCCTGGCTTCTGTCTTCAATAATACTATGCTGAAAGAATGAAATATTTTGTAAAAGTGGTTTTGACTCATTTTAGGGTTGGTTAGTGATGTTATAAAACGTAATGATGGTAAAGTTAGATTTTTTTTCAGTGTGAAATTAAATGTAATTTTTTCACTTTAAATATAAACAACTGAAAAAAGTGGAAAAAACAAAACAAAAAACTAAAAGTAAATCTACATAAAGTGATCCAGCATACAGTTATGACCTAATATTGTGTTGGTCCCCATTTTGCTGCCAAAACAGCCCTGACCCGTTGAGGCATGGACTCCACTAGACCCCTGAAGGTGTGCTTTGGTATCTGGCACCAAGATGTTCGCAACAGATCCTTTAAGTCCTGCAAGTTACGAGGTGGGGCCTCCATGGATCTGACTTATTTGAGCACATCCCACAGATGCTCGATTGGACTCCACAAGAGCTGCAGTTTTAGAGATGATCTGACCCAGTCATCTAGCCATTACAATGTGGCCCTTGTCAAACTCGCTCAAATCCTTTGGCCATTTTTCCTGCTTCTGATCAACTTTGAGGACAAAATGTTTGCTTGCTGCCTAATATTTCCCACCTAATATTTCCCACCATGACCTACAGTATGCAGATTGAGACACTGTCAAGGGCCCTCTAGGAATTCTAACACATTTTACAGACGTATATCATTTAACCAAGTATCTTGCAGTATAACAACAACAACAAAAATCTTTGGTATATCCAATGTTGTGCCATCCATCCAGCTGCCAGACCAAAAATGAACTCCACCTCTATTTATTTTAGTCTCCACTATCTTTTTCTTCACTACCATTTTTCCACATAAACTTGAACCCTCACCTTCCACTGTATAATAACAAAGTAGGTCTCATTCCTCCAATTCATTTCAAAACCCAATTTCATTACACTCTTTTCATTCCCACTCAAATGGCCAGACGTATCTGATGGTGGGATTGAAATGGGGAATTGACAGGAGATGACCTGAGACTGACATATACGCCACCTGAGGGTTTCAAAATGATTGCGTTTCAAAAGGAAGCAGCCGTATACCTAAAGAAAGAGGAGTCTAGCTCTAGCCTGGTCTACACCCTCCTTATTTAAAAATTATAATAATAATGTGAAATAGTACTCTTCAACAGTGAAAAGTCAAACAGAACTATGTTGGATTTTTGTCAAACTAAATTTGTCCCATGACCTCATTACACCCCTTTAATTCCAGTGGCATGTGGTTATTAAAAACTGTTATTTGCATTTTTCAATTGGCAGTGATGGAATAAGTTGAAGCCAATATAATGTTGAATTCTGATTTATTTATCAAGCTTGAGATGTTCAGGGGAAGGTGTTTTAAAATGACAAAAGAAACCTCTCTGCATCTTTACTTCTATTTGGACGAGACATTTAGGGTGTGTTCACACTTGGCAGGTTTGGTTCAATAAACTATAGTGCCATGTTAGGGAGGTTCATTTGAATAAGTGTGTGCACCAAATAAGCAGGCTGAAACCCCTGAAAAAGTACCAAGACATCGAAACAAATTCAAAACAGGACATGGAGTCACAAGATGCAACTCTAAAAAGAACAAAATGTTCAAGCATGCCTGGTTCTTCTCCTCATAGTCGCGATGATGTAGCCTGACAAGCCAGACCCACATCAAGATGTTTGGTCTGGAAACTCACCATAGACAGGGCTCAATCCGAGGGGCGGGATAAACGGTTGTCTTTCAAACTCCCTCTGCACGCGATAGGATAGCGCTACAACCAACCAGAGCAACGAAGGTGAAACAGAGCTCGTTGATAGATCAAACATTCGCCGTATCCGGTCGGCAAAACTCAGAACACTTCCCTTTTTAAGAATGACTTCAGTGCCGTTCTTTGTTCTTTTCTCAGAGAAAAGCTGAACTCCAAGTCTTCCAGAATCGCAGTTAAAGCTGATTCGAAAGACCGCCGTTCACCAGTTTCTGGGTTTACTAGAAGCACGCAAATGCAACTCGGCTGTTGTCATTATGGCCCCGCCCACCGACTGTATACACAAGGTGATTGGCCCGGCAAAAGTTAGGCGAATACAGCTCAGAAGGGTATTGAGAGTTGCTAGACGACACTCGCGGGCAGATTAGATTTGCTGCCGCTTGGGAGCGTCTAGATTTCTAGGCTAGCGATGATGCCCATTAAAGTTTAATAAAAGTACTGGAAATGTAGTCTCCTTGCAGATCATCGTTTGTGTGAATGATGAGGAATGGTTTTGTCTTAAAAATGACATTGAGAAGGCCAAGCGAATCAGAATTAAATGTATCATTTTCTTTCTTTTTTTTTGTTGTTGTTGCTTTGGACCAAAATAACCAAATTGCAAGTGTGAACACGAAGTAAATAATTTGTTTAGCTATGATTTTAGATGCCATTGCATCACATTAGTTATAGACAACTCGGCTTTAGAGTTTAATTTTAGTTTAATTTTAGTAAAATTAAAAATAAGCTTGTTTCCGCCACTGAATAAAAAAAAAAAAAAAAAAGGTAATTGGGATTTTTTATTTCACAATTCTGATGCGTGTTTTTTCAAAAAACTGTTCTCCTCACAATTGCGAATTTAAATCTCACAATTCTGAGAATTTCTCAGAATTGTGAGACTTAAACTCGCAAATGTGAAAAAAAAAAGTTTATATCCTGCAATTCTGAGGGGGGAAAAGGCAGAATTGTGAGACATAAAATCGCAAATGTGACAAAAAAACATTGTGTATATTCCGTAATTCTGTCTTTATAACTCGCAATTGTGAGTTCAGATCAAAATTGTTTTATTCCATGCTGGAAACAAGCTTCCATAGAAGCATACTTTACTACCTCTTAAAAACAGTGCATTTTGAACTAGAAGCTACCTCCGAAACAGACTTTCTGTTGCATCATTTGTGTTTCTGTGCTGTTTATTGACTTTAAAAAGCTTGAGATCAGTGTGTCTCAGAGAAAAAAGAGACTTTGAAATGTAATTTTTAGAGCTAGATCTGTGATGAAGCATGTGGGAAGGAGTGAGGTTTTTGAAATGGAAAGTACATGAGGAAGAGATGTGAGTTTTTTATATGGATGATTCTGCAGTTAAAAATCATGTTATGTTAACAGTAGTCAGTTCATATCCTAATTTATTAGAGCAAATTGGATTACTTTAAACAAACTGCTTCCAAAAATGATTTGCTGATTCATTTAAATAATCATTGAGTTGTGTTCCTGGAGCTCAGTTGATGTCTTTTAGTGATGATTTATCAGTAAAGAAAGGTTTTAGTGCTCTAACTGCCAGGCGATTAGTCACCACCTAATGCCCTTCACAACTAAATATAGGTCTAGCATTTTATTCATTTTTCTATATGCTGTTCTGTGTATATTAATATCAAGTAACGTGCTGTATGTCTCCACTTACCCCTTTATAACTAGATTAAAAGGACTATCTCTATCATCAGTTATCATAGACATCTCTATTCACTTCCTTTAGACACCCACACACGAGAGAGATGCCACTCATTAGGTTTCAGCTTAGCCTATTGTTTTAAAAATAAACATACATTTGATCATTTTGTCTAAAAGGGATAGTTCACCCAAAAATAAAATCTATTTTTTTGTTGATCTATTCCTTTAAATGCATTTTTCCCCCCAAATTATTATTGTATATGTTCCGTGAGGTATACACAGATCAGGTATAACATTATGACCACTGACAGGTGAAGTGAATAACACTGATTATCTCTTCATCACGGCACCTGTTAGTGGGTGGGATATATTAGGCAGCAAGTGAACATTATTTCCTCAAAGTTTGGCAAGCATAAGGATTTGAGCGAGTTTGACAAGGGCCAAACTGTGATGGCTAGAAGACTGGGTCAGAGCATTTCCAAAACTGCAGCTCTTGTGGGGTGTTCCCGGTCTGCAGTGGTCAGTATCTATCAAAAGTGGTCCAAGGAAGGAACAGTGGAGAACCGGCGACAGGGTCATGGGCGGCCGAGGCTCATTGATGCACGTTGGGGAGCGAAGGCTGAACCATATGGTCTGATCAAACAGACAAGATAGTGTAGCTCAAATTGCTTAAGAAGTTAATGCTGGTTCTGATAGAAAGGTGTCAGAACACAGTGCATCGCAGTTTATTGCGTATGTTGCTGCATAGCCGCAGACCAGTCAGGATACCCATGCTGACCCCTGTCCAGTGCAGACAGCGCCAACAGTGGGCACAGAACTGGAGTATACGTGAGTATCAGAACTGGACCATGGAGCAATGGAAGATGGTGGCCTGGTCTGATGAATCACGTTTACTTTTACATCACGTGGCTGGTCGGGTGCGTGTGCGTTGTTACCTGGGGAACACATGGCCCGAGGATGCACTATGGGAAGAAGGCAATCCGGCGGAAGCAGCGTGAGGCTTTGGGCAATGTCCAGCTGGGAAATGTTACTTTGACACGTACCACCTACCTAAGCATTGTTGGAGGCCATTGAGGGATGGTTTGGGGTGTTGACTTGCCCTCCAAACTCTCCAGATCTGAGCGTTGTGAAATCATTTGCTTATGGTTTGTGATGCAGCTGCTGTCAGATCCAATACAGTTGGTTGCTTCATCTGTTAACAAAAGTTTCTTTGCAAACTCTCCATTGCATTGTTCCTCGATAATAAATAAATCTGCAGTCAAATGCTCCAAACAAACATATAATCCAAACGTGTCTGTTTAAACTGTGTCAAAGTGATCGTTCTTTCCCTCTTCCATTTGTCCTGTTGTCGGCAGACTCAAGTGTGTAAAGCATGTCAGAAACTGAACGCGCATCTGAATCCTGTATCAAGTGTGCAGCATCTGTCATTATAATAGTTTCTTTTTCCTTTTGATGCGTCGTGACCATAGACTGGACACGTGACATAGACTGTAAAATATATGGACAACGCACCTTCACTCTCTTCCATTGTAGAAAAGTGAAGCCTTCGATGTCTCAATATGGCACTGTCATCTTGCACTGGTTCAGGACCTGCGTCTGCGCAGTAGAGATCTTGAAGTAGAGCCACGGCATCATGGCCCCGTCCACACTCCCACAGCGATTTGTACAATTCACTGCAGAACAACTCATTTTGGTGTGGAATAAAAAGTGAAAAATTAAAAAAAAAAGTGATAAAAGCATGAAAAAACATCATAAAATAAAAGAAACCATCTTTGGAAAAAAATGATTTTGAAATATAGTTTACTTTATCTCATTCACTTGGAGAGGGCGGGGTTTATGACCTATTACTGGGACCAGCCACTGGGGGCGATCAAAGCATTTTGGCTTAACTTTTCAGGACTTGTGTGGCACACTTGGTCATGACGCTTGCATCTGGGGTTGCTATGGAACTTGTGGGATGTTTTAATTGTGCAAAGACTATTTATATGTGATTGATTTCTCCTGTCATGACCCCTTTAACCATTTTCTTGGTCTTCCTTTAGATCCTTTCTAGCAATAATTTGTTTGTTTCTTTTGCTCGAAACATTGAGACTTGCTGCCACAAATGCATATGTTGCTGTTAGTGACGCTTACCCAGATTTTTCGGACATAGGGACTCAGATTAGGCCTGTCCGGCTGAGTGCTTTAGGGCCGTTATTTGCTTTTATCCCAAACAGACCTGACAACTGACCTGGATTAGAGATCCAGAGAGACAGAAGGACAGAAGGACAGAGATCAAGATTGAGAGTGGCAAAGTAATAAGAATGTGGAGAGAAAGACCAGATGAAATTTGGTGCAGATGTCTGAGAGCACTTAAAAACCTGAAAATAAAGGGATATTTCCATCGGATATATGAAAGTATAATGCTGCTTTGTTTTCTAAGGGGAAAGAGGGATACAGTAAGGAGCAGTTGCAGCTCAGAATGACGTAACAATGTTTTACTGTTAAACTGTTATAGACATATAAATATTAATTTGCTTAACATCTGGAAATTAGAGATTAGTGTCCCCCCCCCCCCCCCCCCCATCTTATAATACTGTGTACATCAGCACTCACATATGCTCCCCGTTGTCACTTCCTGTCCCTTCTCAGCTGTAAGCAGCATCTCACCGTGTGTGTTTTATGGTCTGTGTCCACACAGGTCACGGTCCATCAGCGGCGCATCCTCGGGTCTCTCCACCAGCCCTCTCAGCAGCCCACGGGTGAGTAAACTTCGCCCCCAGCACGCCTGCTTCTGTCTGTCCACCAATCAGCACGCATTTGCCCAATCACCTTCATGGCAACCATCACACACTCCATTACACTGTACTAGATACTACATGGCTGTGATTAGTGACATTGTAATAATTTCTATAAAAAAACTCATTTGGATTGTTTTCTTGGTTGTGATGCTCAAATTTGGCATACCTATAAATATATGGCAGATGATATTAGTAAGCAAATTGCTCTAGCTGTAAACTCTTTAGCATGTTTATAGGTGAGCATTTTGGTGATCATTGACAATTGAGACGTGCAAAAAAATTTTTTAGAAACCCTCATCCAGCAGTCACGAATGACTTGAAAACTCATGGAAATTGGTCATAAAGTGTATGGTCCCTGGCAATAGCATTCCGGACTCTAGCAAGAAAAATAAACAAGACTAGAAGGGAAAGCATGCAAGAGTGGGTCATAGAAGAAAGCAGTTTTTCTTTCATGGAGATATATTCTTTCATCCTATCTCACTCTCCGTGTCTTTCCCCAAGTGGAAATCCAGCTCAGGGAAGGCTGTAGAAAATCCCACTCCTCTGATTAGCACAGAAGCTCTTCGCTAAACTTTTCCAGTTGACTTGTTTAAGACAGCTCACAGATTAAGAAGGGCCTTACCCTAAAGCTTGGCAACGTATACTGCCGTTTCAAAGTGGAAATTGATTTAGAAGTTCATTCTAAGCCTGTATGTCACCTAAAAAAAGAAAGTCTTTTCATGTTTGACATAAATTAGGCTAATGTACTGCTTGTTACTTTTGTGAATTTGTTTGCTTTGATTACTTTACTGGATTCCAACTGTGAAGAGACAAAAGTGCTTGCAATATTTCTGCACCTTTGTAGCTTTTGTGTTTTGAGATTTGAGACTTTCAGACTCTCAGAAGCTATGAAGGTTTACGAATGTTTCGGGCCTTACATTCCTTTGACTTCAATTTGTTAGCAGAAGATTCTGAGTGCAGAGTCCATATTCAAATGGGACAATGGCATCGTTTGTCCCATATATGCTGTAGTGTGTGTATGTATATATATATATATATATATATATATATATATATATATATATATATATATATATATATATATATATGTGTGTGTGTAATTTGTAATTACAGTGACTTAAATACATATACACACGTGTGTGTGTGTGTGTGTGTGTGTGTGTGTGTGTGTGTGTGTGTGTGTGTGTGTGTGTGTGTGTGTGTGTGTGTGTGTGTGTGTATTTAGGTCACTGTACTTACAAATTACATTTATATATATATATATATATATATATATATATATATATATATATATATATATATAGACAAACAAATGAATCAAAATAATTCTATATAATATGGTATTCTCTTATATTTTAAGATTTACCATATCATCTTTTAACAAAACTGCTTCAGTGCTCAACACCATTAAAAAACATTTATCCCAAAAATTTGTCATGTGGTGCAAACAACATGCTGAAAACTACAACAGGAAATATATCAGGACCCCTGTAATTTCTTTTGACTGTGTCAAGGTCACTAACCTTTGTTGAAAATTTCATTTTTCAAAACCATATGAGTAGATTTGTATAAGAACTTTGCACATGCTAGATTCCGAAAAGAATTTTCTTTTTCTTTATCATGGATGTTTTTGTATGTCATTGACCGATACTGCAAGTTGCACAGCCCACACCTCTCATACATGCTTTGATATCAAAGTTGCACATTTCACGAAAAATAAAATTTTCGGTTTAATCACTTTTTATTTTCCCATTGGGAGCTTTCATTTGTGTGCCTGAAAATACTCTTGATTTGCTCTTCACAATGGTCTTGTTGCATCTTTTCCTCACCGGTCTTGGCTAACTGCACGATTCTTTTGTTTCTTCTGCATCACCACGGGTCCTTTTTCTCCCTAAATTATTCCTTCCCTTTTGTGTGTTTTACCCTTGCTGCTTTGTGACTCATGCCTGTATATCTCGATGTGTTCTGCTCTGGTTCTCAACTTCCCCTAAAGCCTGTCCGAAAGTTTTGTGTTCCGCCTCAGTCCACTGAGCTACTATTGTCCCCCAGTTGTAGTATTACTGACTCCCTTAAATCAAACTCAGATCAAATTGGGGCAAAACCTCCATCTTCTAACTCCCTAAAACCAATCTCAGATCAATGTGGGGCAAAACACCCAACTTCTAACTCCCTAAAACCAAACTCAGATCAAATTGGGGCAAAACCCCCAACTTCTAACTCCCTAAAACCAATCTCAGATCAAAGTGGGGCAAAACCCCCAACTTCTAACTCCCTAAAACCAATCTCAGATCAATGTGGGGCAAAACCTGCAACTTCTAACTCACTAAGACCAAACTCTATATCTGAGTCTCTCTTGCCCTGCCCAAAGACCCAAACTCTTCCAGCCAAACCTAAAGACAAACCCTTACAGTCCACCCGATCAAACCCTTTACCTGAAGCCGAGCCTGAACACATTTCGGCGGCCAAGTCAGAACCTTCGACTCCGTGTCAGCCACAAGCTCCCTGTATACCAGGCAGCCCACTGGTGCGGCGGGCGACCCCAGCCTCCATCACTCCCCCTCAGCTCTCAATCCCTTTTAGGCCTGTTGTCCCTCTTTCCCCCATCCGTCTACACCACTTCCACCCTGTGCCCGGCTCTGACCACACCGCCAAATCTATCCCTACCATACAGGTGACCCCCCACCCCTCTCCAAGGGGCAGTCCTATCCCTACCCCCAAAGGAACGCCCGTCCACACGCCTAAGGACAGCCCAGCGGGAACGCCGACCCCCACGCCACCCCCCAGCCCCTCCATCGGGGGAATGCCCTGGAAGACTCGCCTCAACTCCATCAGGAACAGCTTCCTAGGCTCGCCACGCTTTCACCGCAGGAAACTGCAAGGTATCGTGACAAATTGGTGGATATAGTCATCAATCTACAATTCATCCATCTATTCATTCTCCAGAATGCTTGTCCTAAGGTCACAGGGATGCTGGGACCTATCCCAGCATCTCAGACCAAAGGCAGGGAAACAACAAGGGTGCATGGCGAGGCTATTCATGTTGCCATGAAATCAAAATTAGATTTGTGTGGCATTTATTCTGTCTTTTAGATTTGAGGCTAATCTACTCTGCCCGGCAAAAAAAAAAAGTAGCTGTTTAGATTGAAATAGGCAAATGCTTAAGAATCTATGTTTGGATCATTATTGCAGTGAGCATTATGTTTCTATCATGTTATACGTTTGGCAACAGTTCTTCTACTCCAACTGGATTGCTTAGCTTTTAATTTCTTAAACAACCATGCAAGACACATTTTAGCCATATTCCAAGATGTCAAGATTCATCAGACTCAAATTGTGAAAGAATGGTTGGGAGTGAGCATGAAGGATCATTTTCACACATCAATTGGCTCCTCTGAGTCCAAGATCTTGACCAATAATTGAGGCATCTCTTAATGCAAATAAATGTTGTGATGTTATTTTCATCGAGAGGTGCATCATTTTTTGGTCAAGATCTTGTATTGAGTCCAGCACTCTGGAAAGTGTCCTCCAGCACATCTCAAGGACTTTCAATGAATTTAAGGTCTGGACTCAGAGGTGCCAATTCATGTGTGACAAGTACCATTCATGCCCCCCTCCCCCCTCCCCCCAACTATTATTTCCAGAAACAGGGATGTATGTCCAATAAAAGGCTTTTAATACTAAATACATTCTGCCTCAAACAGGAAATAAAAAAATGGTTGTGCATTTGTCTTCTGATTTAGTCAGGCTGTAGCGTGAAATAAACCCTACTGTTTATTTCCATTACCATTTGAAAACAGTCCTGTTCTAACTTTCTGCTTCAGATGAATACATGTTGTCAAAATAAAGATTTAGTTCTAACTATCTCATAGGGGTCTTTAATAAACTTGCTTTGCCACTGGCTCAGTAAAAGGTCACAAATTGTTTGGCCGGCCACAAAGAAAATTATTTTAGTTCTTTCAAATCCCCAGTAAATGGATTCACTCTACATTGAGTCATTATAGACTTAAAATAAAGCTCTTACCTCCTCCAGATTGACTGGATCTGTTTCATGGCTTGTTGTGGCTAAATGCTCTCATTTACATAAAGTATACTGACTGTAAACGAATATTAAACCTGCTGCCATGGTTACCACCTCACGTTGTTTCAGTATCATCAGTTTGCGTTTATAAATGCCTTTTACTGCACGTAACCCCTTAACAATCCAGTCTTATTTTTGGCATAACTTTTAATCCCAAGCTGATTGAGCAACCTGAGACAAATACTCACAAATGATGCTCCTTTGCCTTAGAACTATGGGCTCTAATTATGTGTGTCCTACATAGTGAGATGTCGAATTAGTTAAAGAACTATTTGAAAGTCATACGACCTTGATGATTGACAAAAATGGAACGTGCTAACATTCTTGCTTTATTCTGAACAGTTCCCACTCAAGAGGAAATGTCCAGCCTCACACCAGAGTCTTCCCCAGAGTGAGTACACACCTTTATATATCATTATGGATTTCACTTCGACTTCTATTGTGCTTTTATCAAGCTGATTATATGATTATGCATGATAAGACTTTAGTGTAGAGTTGGGTACAACGAGGCTAAACATTTACACTAGATGGAACAAAAAAATTGCAACAGCACCTTCCAAAACATACACATTTCAAGATGTATGTGGAAATTTGGCTGATCCTTGACGGGATCACGGGCAGCGAGGCAAAGTTAATATTTGATGTTTTTGAAAAATGTATATTTAAAGGTTTAGTCCACCCAAATATGAACATTTTGTCATAATTAAATTTACTAGGGATGCACAATATTTATCGGACAGATAAATTATCAGGCGATATGGGTGAAAATGACGCAATTTTTAATGCCCCGATAAATAAAAATATCCGATAACTAGATCCGATAAAGTGCGCTTGCTGGTAAATTAGTCAACCTGTCTGATTTATCCGAAGGTGTGTCTCAATCAGCTCCCTAGTCCACTAGTCAGGGCACTGATAAATGAATCAGTCAATGGGTTGACTCCCTGATCAGTGCCCTGACTAGTGAACTAGGGAGCTGATTGAGACGCACCCCGAGATTCCTCTGCTACTGTGTCCTGCAGCTCACGCTCATTACGTCATCATCTGTGAACGTCTTCAGCGGTCTGGAAGTTGTTCTCTGTGGCAGCGGAGGACAATGCTATTGCTATTTGTAAAGCATGTTCAGCAAGGATGCTGAGAGAGGGGAAAAAGGCGTCAAGGTTTAATACAACTAGGGATGTGATGGTGTGGAAATTTTCCCACCGGTTAACCAACGTGTGACAACACCGGTAATATCGGTATCACCGACTGGGCTTTTAAATCACCAATTCTGTCTAACCGAAAGTAACATGCTCACAGCCGCTGGGGCATTAATAACGGAGCATAGCAAAGCGCATGCTTTCATTGAATTCCTATGAAAGTTAAGCTTCCATATGCATGAACTGACAATGCACACACCGCGAATGACAGTTCATCCTTTCCCCGCCAACGTTTTTTTTTTTTAAAGTTGCCAGCCACCGCCAGGTTTTTGATTTTCACAAAAATGTAATGGCCCAGAATATTTAGTTTAATGAATATCTGAACATGCAAAATATCAAAATAAAGAGCTGACCCTCTTCTTTTAAACAAACAAACAAAAAAAAATTATTCTAGCTTCTTATTCCTTATTTATCAACAATTGCATATGGGAAAGTTTCATAAAAAAAGCAACATTTTGAACAAAAAGCTGAGAAAATCAAGTTTTTGTGAAAGACTGTGTCCAGATCAGATTGAGCGATGATCAAACACAGATGACAAATGAAGGAGATTGAGTCCATCAACGCCCCTAATTCTTACACAGTCCTGTAGCTCATCCTGTGTCCACTTTCAGTCAGTAACATTAGATAGTTTTGATTCATATGCTGTTTAATGAAGATCATGTTATTTTACATACTGCATATGGTTACATGCGATTGCTTGTTTTACTCCATCTTACTCATGTGTGTTTTGATCAGGAGATTCAGTACTCATTCAGAAGATGCGTAATAGCGCCCCCTAGCAGTGAAAACACGGAAAACTGGAATAGCCGGGAAGCTATTTCTCAAAAATAACAGAAAATTCCTCATTTGGTGGGAAAAGGGTTAAATGCGCTCTCTGTGAGGCCGTGAATGGATAACAGTTTGTCCTTAAAGGAGTACTTCAGCGCTGGGAAGATGAATCTGTATTTAAACTAGGTCATTAATGTAGTAGAAATGTGAGATTATTTTTTTATTTGGTGCTTTGTAGACTGAGAAAAGACAGAAAATGTATTTTTGTCTCATGGGGATGAAAGACAACAATTCCCAGAATGCCTCGCTGCCCTACGAGGCCACTCCCAAAGCCACCGCTACTAGATTACTGAATCACTGATCACTTTCCCACCGCGACCACGTTCATTTTCATAAATTCAGTTCAGTTAGAGAACTGACACTACAACTAAAAACTGATCGTGTATATACTCCAGGGATTCTACTGATACAAAAGCATATGCTAACAAAACGGTTTAAAACCAAATCTTCCGCGATCATCTTGTCAGCTCACTCTCGGGATGAAGGAAATCTGACTCCTGCTGAGTTTGTGCTGCGACACTCGATCGGATCAATGCTTTATTAAGCAGACACGATCCATTCTCTAACCGAAGTAAATTACTTTATTAAATTACCAAGAAGGACTTAATTATTGGTTATCAGTATCGGTTGAAGTTTTTCATATCGTGCGTCCCTATAATTTACTCACCCTCATGTCATTCATCTTCAGAATGAAAATATATTTTTGATGAAATCTGAGAGCTTTCTCATCCAGAAAGCAATGTTATTGCATTTTTCAAGGCCCAGATATGTAGTAATGATGTTGCTTCCTATGTATGGTTCACAATTTAAAATCTTAATTTGTGTTCCGAAGATGAACGGAGGTCTTACGGGTTTGGAATGACATGAGGAATTAATTTATTGGATATATTTTGAGAAAAAGGTCCTCTTAATGATTTGCATTTACATTTAATCATTTAGCAGATGCTTTTATCCAAAGCGACTTGCAAAAAAGGGGAGAGCAATAGAAGCAACGAAACAAACAAGGCCAACAACCTGTAAGAAGTCTCAATTAATTAGCACAGTACACAATTTTTTTTTTTTTTTATTGCCATCTACAATAGCCACCTACAACAAATACTCACGTACGCAAAATACAGAACACTGGATTTTGATAGCCATGATAACAACCCATTAGGTCTAAGGCTGTTGCCCCAACTGTTGTCGTTAATGCAGATTCAGTGGCCCAATGGGTTGGTTTTGTATGGCATTCTAGCTAAACGCGCAGCAATAGCCATCTACAACAAAAACTCACGTACGCAAAATACAGAACACTGGATTTTGATAGCCATGATAACAACCCATTAGGTCTAAGGCTGTTGCCCCAACTGTTGTCGTTAATGCGGATTCAGTGGCCCAATGGGTTGGTTTTGTATGGCATTCTAGCTAAACGCGCAGCAATAGCCATCGACAGCAAAAACGCACGTACGCAAAATACAGAACACTGGATTTTGATAGCCATGATAACAACCCATGTTCAAGGTAAATAAAGCAACTGTTTTAGGATAACAGAAGTATATGTAAATGTATGGTATTTGGGGCAAAAGGCATAATAATTAACATGATGATAATTTGTTGACATGAAGTTATTAGATTCAGATGGTAAATATCATGTATTAAGCTGGATGTCCAGCTTAGAGATAATACCCATTTTTATAATGAAACCATCATATTTAAAAATATATGTAGGTATTAATAATATCATAAAATATAATTTATTGATACTACTGTAAATATATTTTAGATTATAAATGCTTTCAGAAACTTTACTTGAACTATCTTTCAGTGGCCGTATATTTATTGAACAAAAATGAATTTGTAGATTTTATTTATCAAAATAAACAGAAAACAGTACAAACTTTGCTAATGTGATTGTTTTGAAAAAGTATTAACATTATGAAGAACATATCGGCTAGGTTACACACACAAGGCTCAAGTCTAGTCTGACTAGAATGCATGTTTGAGCTGTTTTAACTGAACGTTTCACCTGCATTTCTTAAAATATGTCAGTGCCATTGTTTTGTCTCAAGTAATGTTTTAAAGCCATGTAAATAAAAGATACGGGGGGGGGGGGGGTGTGTGTGTGTGAAATGCTGTTTCATGCATACTGAGCTTTTTACACTGTTAAAGACTTGGACGTTTGATGGAGTATTTCTGTGTCAAAAATACTCCTTCCGGTTTCTCACAAGTTTCGGAGAGTTTTTTTCGAGTATGGGTCGACTTGACGTTAATAGAACGGAAGGTCCTTGTATGGGCCGTACGGGCTCTTCTCCCGGAAGGGTGCGCGCGAGCGTAACTATAGCGAGAGAGGAAATGCACACCCATAAACACTCGCTCAGCTGCAGATCCAGTCGTCCGTGAACACTTATGTCGTTATAGTCCGCGCTGCGCTCCACTTTATTCCTATGGGTGACGTCGAGCGACTTCAACGCTTCAGCACAGCATTCTGAGAAGGCAGCGCTGCATTTGAACCGATTTGAACGCAGAAATGACGGGAAGCTTCACAACATCGATTCAGTCGCATCGCAAAAGTGGATCTCCATGGTCACTGCTGTCAGGACTTCACCAAATCATACCAAAGAAGTGTGTTTTTGACGGAGCGGTCCCAGCGATAAAGGTTCGGTCCTGCTTTGGAAGCAGCCGGTGAGTAAAACTGCTTCAAATGTCTGTGCTGTTGGCTATCGTCGCGTGAGTAAACATCAGTAAACGACACGATCGCGTGCTTCGTCATTCAAATGCGCTAACGTTACTCCATTGTTGTTCTATGTATAACGTTGCACTAGTCTGACGTGCATAACCGTTTTGCTTGCTACTGCTAAGGTTTACAATAGTCCATAAACCGAATCATGTCCTCATAAACTGCGAGTAAAGACACACAAATGTTGACAGGCCACTAAATACAGCACACACCACAGAGACGGACGTCCTGCTTTTGCTGTTTCTCCTGTTCAATTTATTTCAGCCTCCGAATTTGATTCTTGTATCATTATCTGTATTAGCTGAATCTGATCGATTGCCATGGGTTTCTCCACGCTTGAGGACGTCACCACTTTGTGCACATTCGTCATTCTTTAGCTCCGCCCACATTATATGAGTCCAGGCTCGTTTTTTTCCGGAAAGACTCGGTACAGCCTATATTTGTTTTATAAATATAATAAAACTAAAGACTTTTTGGAGATATGAAGGATGCAATACTACTCTATAGGTACTCAAGATTGACATGAGATTGACTGAAACTGAGTGTTTCACCCCCCTTTAATTTAGCTAAGCGAAAATCACAAAATCTATTTTTCCATCAATACTCAATACAAACTTTTTTTTCCTGCAATCATACAGTATGGGAGTAATGAAAACATTTTCTCAGGGTGTGTCTTTAGCCCTGTTGTACCCTATTTTTATTTATCTAGATATTTGGTTTCCATGCCATAGTGAATTTCCAGCTTACCATCATGTCAGTTTTGTGCTGGAAACACCACGGAATACAGCCGCCAAGAAACATCCTCTGAAAAAGACAAATTGTAGACCTTGAACAATACTTACCCAACAACAGTGTTGATGTAAAACCCCCTCAGCACTTCAAAAATCATTGAGAGTTATGTTTGCCTCTGTTAAACCATTTAGTCTTTTTTCCAGTCTAATGGAAGCTCAGTCATATCTTTCTCCCACTGAGGCGGGTCTCACCGCACAGCAGACAGCAGTCACAAACTCTCTCCCCCACACGGAGTGATGCCTCATCCTCTTTTGTTTTCTATTTTGTCTTCCATAACTTATCCGTCTCTCTCTCTCTCGCTTTCCGCGCCAGCTGGATAAGCCGCGGCACTCTCTGCTTTCTTTTGTCATCCTCTGCCATAAATCAGTTTCTGGAAGCTAAGTTATGAGCGACTGTGCTTTGTTGATACACAACAGCGGCGGACTGAAGCTTTTTAGAGCTAGAATGATGTTTAGACAGACAGTTATTCCTTTATATGCTAAAACAAGACCAAATTACAGCTGCTAGTTTAAACACCAGGGGCTTTGGTTGATTTTCCATCAGCCGAGATGCTTTAATTCTCCTAATGCAACAAAATTGCCACAGTTGTTTAACAATACGGAAAAAGTGTGCAAACCGCTTGCAGAATCTGTGAAAATGTGACTCATTTTAACAAAATAATTATAAAAAATGCATGTTTTTTTGTTTGTTTTTGGTGCTCTCCTGAATAAGATAATTTACATGCCTTTGTTTTAGTCCACAAGACACAAAATAGCTGTTTATAAAAATAACCCCCATCCAAAAGTTTATGAACCATTGATTCTTAATACTGTGTGCCGTTCCCTGGATGATCCACGGCTGTTTTTTGTTTTGTGATGGTTGTTCTTGAGTCTCTTGTTTGTCCTGATCATTTAAAGCTACACTATGTACGTTTTTCGTCCGCTAGAGGGCGCCTATTCAAAACAAAGGTGTAGTTTGATGACGCAGAGTTTGAGCGCAGAATCTTGGGAGTTCACCGCACAGCCGGTGGAAAAGACTCAGGCAGAAATCATGTTCATGGATGCGATTATTAACGTTACTGTAGTATGAAGGAGAGCAGGACCGAGTGTTGAGGAGCTGAGCAAGGCCGCTGGACCGATTGTTATGCAAACACGCGCTTTGTGAGCAGAGGGACATTATTATGACGGGACACAGTCACTGGCACTATTTCAGCTTTTCCGGTCATGAGTATGAGGTAATGCTATTCTGTTTATCATATTAGATGCATTTAAGATATGACTCAATTGACAGGCGACTCCCTCAAACGCTATGCTGAGATGTCACTTTATTTATGGAGAAAACGGTGACGTTAAAGAGCTAGTTTCAATTATCATATAGTGTCAATGTGGACAGATCCGTAATACATTTGAAATTTAAGGGTCTCCAACTGAGTAAGCCAAAAGCCAAAGGCAACGGTGGCAAGGAACCAAAACTCCTTCAGGGCCCGAAGGGAGAAGAAAAAAAAACCTTGGGAGAAACCAGGCTCAAACAAGGCCAGATGTCTTCTGGCTGACGAACAAACAGTGTATGATTATTACTCTGGCAACTTTACAGGTCAGAGGTCATTTTAGATAAATAGATTTCCATAAGATCTTTTGAAAGATGGAGTCGTCGCGCCGGAGACGGATTTATTGAGGATATCAAGTCGATGCGGCATTTAGAGGATGAGTTTAATTAACACACTCTCTGCAGACATTTCATAACATTCCAGGATACACTGGTCATGTCCAGGCGCAGGTCCACCATCCAATCTGGATACGGCCTGGATACGGCCGACTGCAGTAAATCTCGGGGTAATAGACTAACACTAGCGTAGATGCCACTCTTTGTCTCATCACTTCAAAGTATAGTGTCCTGATAGGCTTTGCCTTTGTCAACATGAGTCCTGGCAAATTCTAGATGGGCTTTTTTGTGCTTAGGCTTCAGCAGTGGCTTTCTTTGTGGACGACAGCCATGCATGCCACTCATGGCTCATAATGCATGTATTATGGTTTAATGGGAAACACTCACCCCAGTTTGACTTTCTAATACTTTAGGCAACTGTGTTGAACTTGCATGACAATTTTCTTCAATTTCTCTTATCTCAAAATGATGACTCAGCAACTCAGCGAGTTTCATCACTTTTGAATTTGTGTATCACCTTTGCAACAGTATTCAAACTTATTAGCAATGCTTTACAATTTTTTTAGAACCTTGACATTTATTGTGTAAATAAATATACAGTCAAACCAAAATTTATTTAAACGCTTTCAACATTTATTCACATTATCACAGTGTATTCGCTACAGTTTAGAAAAATGTAATAAAATATGACAAGAGCTCATCTTGATAATGTCAGATAACTTTGATAGAAAGGTATGTAATGGATTACAATCAACCGATCAGCTGTCAGATGTTAAATGTATGTACACAATCTGATAATACCAATTTAGGTCAACCAATGACCAAGCAATTCTTCATTTTGTTCAGTCTTCTGGTGTAAAAGGCCGCATTAGCAATTCAAGAAAAAAACACGCAGGCAAAACTTTGTCAGGTCAAAGGTTCCGAATAATTTTGGTCCCAATTTTTTTTTTACAATTTTACTGGTAGTCACTGTATGAAATTCTTTTGTTTTTTTGTTTTTGTTTTTTTTTGTCATACTTTATTTTGCTGTCCTTACTTACATAAATTAACTATAGTGTCCTGCATAATTTTTGGTTTGACTTTATATACCTATATATATATATATGTCTATCATTAATGTTTTAAAAAAAAATCAGTAGCATCTAATCAGTAGCAGTTTTAGCATCAGCGATTGTGGCCTTCATTCATAAAATGATGGCATTACATGTATAATACGGTATTTAAAATATACTGTCTTTAAGTTGTTTCTGCATTAATTTGGAGAGTAACTGTCACAACTCCAATGTTTTTAATTGTAATTAATTACAGAATAAAGTTTGATTAATTAGTCGATTGACATTAATTTGTGTGTGTGTGTGTGTGTGTGTGTGTGTGTGTGTGTGTGTGTGTGTGTGTGTGTGTGTGTGTGTGTGTGTGTGTGTGTGTGTGTGTGTGTGTGTGTGTGTGTGTGTGTGTGTGTGTGTGTGATGTATGTATGTATGTATGTATGTATGTATGTATATATATTCTTAGTACCTTGACACTTTTTGTACAAAGAAATTACAAAATTTTAATACAAACTAGAATGTACAATTCCTGAAGAAATTGTGAGTGGTGCTTGCAATGGCAAAACTTGGGGCCCGGTTGCTAAGGTGTGTTGCTAGGCGGTTGCTAGGGTATTCTGGGTGGTTGCTAAGCAGTTGCAGATGTATAGCTCAGTATGTTTTTGTTCACAGTTAAATTTTAAGTTTTTAAACATAGCAACATTCCAAAGATATTTAAACCTGTGCATTCAACAGTTAAAGCGTGTGGTCAACAATACAGAGCCAAATGAAACTCCATGGGCCGCTCTGAGAAAAACACGACATAAAACAAGTCATATTTTAGATTTTATAACAATTGACCTATAACAATAACATGCATTTTAGAAGCAAAAAAAAAAACAACCAGGGTTAATATGTACAAGCATCTTTTTAGCTGTCCGGCATTCATATTTTTTTTTTTTTTAAATCAAAACCGTCAATATGACCTCATGCAAAGTTCATTGTGTTTATTTATTCTGGCTGCTCTGCTGTGTGCCGATCTTTCATAAAGTCCCTTTTATGAATTATTCAGTATAAATTTATTTTGCATTAGCACCATAGGATATATCTTATTCTCAGCTCTGATAATGACAGATCTTTTTTCCCCTGAAGACTTCATAAAAAGTGAATGCTTTGTGTTTCTCTCGCTCTGCAGACTTGCCAAAAAATCTTGGTTTGGTAACTTCATCAACCTAGAGAAAGAGGAACAGATCTTCGTGGTTATCAAGGACAAGCCACTGAGCTCTATAAAAGCTGACATCGTCCACGCCTTTCTCTCGGTAAGCTATCTATTTTGCATGGCTCCAATCCCATTTCATTCCTCTGTTGTGAACGACAGCTATGAATATTTGAATATATGCTTCGGCGTTCTCCCTATCAGATGGAAAGACTTTCCTCACCGCAGCCCTTTCGATAGGCTTGGCCGGAAGCCTGTGTTTTTACATTGGCAAACAGCTTTCTGATTCGTGTTTCATTTCTGTAAAATGCTAGTTTGTGATGTTTCCATCCTCCCCGTGGCTGCCTCTTTCATTAGAGGTCAATGGAAAATCAACGCAGGGCTTGAATCATTAGCATATAGATGTTGTGCCTTGAGAGGTTTGTGGTGGAGGGAAGAGAGTTTAGTGTGTCGTTTAGACCTGCAAGTGGTTTAAATGTCTGCTTAAAAAGTTGCTTGTCATGGTTAGTGAGGTTTTCCTCACCTTCAGCTACACGAAAGTTATAAATAGCCACACTTTTGAGGTATAAAGAGGTTCCTCGTTGATGCTTCCAATGTAAGAGTGAATCGAGCCTTGCCTTTCTCCTTCCACAGATACCCAGCCTCAGTCACAGCGTCGTCTCGCAGACAAGTTTTCGGGCCGAGTATAAATCTACAGCCGGCCCCACCGTCTTCCAAAAGCCTGTTAAGTTCCAGGTAGACATCACGTACACCGAGAGCACCGCGGCCACCAAGGAGAACGGCATCTATTCAGTCACCTTTACTCTGCTCTCAGGTAACCACAGTGACCGCAATCAACCCCACGTTACGCCACCAATCATCAAGCCTGTTAGAGCGTGAGCGTGGTTTGAGAATACAAAATAGCTGTGGGTAAAAGTGAATTATTTTGACCTTGTTGAATCTTATTTGGGATAATTGCATTACATTTGTAGGAATAACCTGCAACAGTATTTTTAAAATGAAAAAATTCTGAGGTAGAATAGAGATTGGGTCAAGTTAGCAGTATGGTTGGATGAAAAACATTTTTTAAAAATGTTTTATATATATCTTGATATTTTTATTTCTTTTATATCTTGATTTGTTTCGACAATCAGTATGCATCTCTGTATTTATGTATTTGCTCTGAAATAGCTTCTTTAGGGTGTTTTAAATAATCATATTTAGTCATCATTTTGACAAAAAAGATAGTTTTTGTAAATATCAACTTAAACATTAATTTAATCAAATTAAATTAAATTGGTGGTATACATCTATTGATTCTGAACAGTGTTGCCACAGTTACTTTGAAAAAGTAATCTGATTACTGATTACTGATTACTCCTTTAAAAAGTAACTTAGTTACTTTACAGATTATTTGATTTTAAAAGTAACTAAGTTAGATTACAAGTTACTTTATTGGTTACATTCAGCAGTTGCCGACAACACCGCTGCCGCCTAAAAATATAAATGACAACCGTTTTTGGCAACACACTTTATTGCATTTATGCCCGAGCCTTACGGCCCCGACTTTTTTACGCCCCTTTTTTAGGCTTCTCCTTCGTTTTATATTTATTTTAATAATTAAAATGAACAATGAGATGTGTTGGTGGAAACAACATGAGACCATGATAGCTTGCGCCACTGTCAAGACATGGCTCGCGCAGGGTAAAAGAGTCCGTTTCTTCAGTGCAGCTGCTAGAGTTATGGCCTTTTTACAACTGGTTCCTTCATTCATTTTCTCTGACCAGGTATCTATCTGATTGCGAAATGACCAGGAGTAGGCCTAAATGCCTTCCGAGAGTCTTTCCAGACGTATTTAATTCTGATCACTCAAACAAACCAATTCAGAAGGTGCATGAAAGCATTTCAAGCTAAACCGGACAAATGTAAATGTATCTGGTTGTTTAAACCACATGTGTAAATTTTACTCCTGGCAAATAATTAAAAAATAAATGTGTGAGAGCGTGTTATGTTGTAGTCAGATGGTGCTACTGCAACATCGCTGCAAATGAGTAAAGCAAGCCAACGCAAATGGCCGTAAATGAAACTTTAAAATAAGTCACACAAAACACAATCATCTTCAATATAAAATAATGAGACTAAATGATCTTACCAGTGCTTCGGTCGCTCTCTCTCATATTGCGATCTGTGAATTTGAAATGGGCTGCTTAAAAATTTTGAAAAATCTTTTGCTTTGATGTGAACTCCGTTAAATGAGCATATACCGCGGGAATTGAAGATCGGATTTATAATAATTTTGCTGAAGTGTAAGGTTGGCTATAAGACAACCTGCATGTAGGCCTACTTTTTTTTTTTTTTTTTTTTAGATTGTGTAGCCCGTTTCGGTTTTTTTGAGCCCCGTTGCGAGCAGTAGGCTTATCTATCAGCCTGCCTCAGCTCGTCAAAAGTGCCTTTGTGGTGGTATAATAACTAGCCTACTTTGTTTTTAATGTCAAAATAGTTATTTTTCGTTTCGTTTCTTTATTAAGTTCGTTTAGAAAAATGTTTAGAGCAATTTTTTGTTTGTTAAATTAAAGTTTAATTTTTTTTTATGTGACAACCCAGTGAGTTAACCGCATGTTTAATAGCCTAGTCTCTCAAACCAACTCTTGAATTGTCTTGCCTATATAAACTTTAATTTAACAAACAAAAAAATGCTCTGAACATTTTTCTAAATTAGGTTAATAAAGAAACGAAACAAAAAATAACTACTTTGACATTAAAAACAAAACTGAACTATTTTAATGGCTGCAACAATGTAAAAAACAAACAAAAAACAGGCTCCAGCCGAACTCGGGCTGAGAATTTTGATAAGCTGTCGGTTTTTACTAAGGAAAATGACTAAAATAGTAACTCACAGTGACTTGGATAAGTAACTTTAATCTGATTACTGGTTTGGAAATAGTAACGCGTTAGATTACTCGTTACTGGAAAAAGTAGTCAGATTAGAGTAACGCGTTACTATGTAACGCGTTACTGGCATCACTGATTCTGAAGTAATATTCTCATCAGTGTTCTGTCAGCTTTTACATAGGCCGAATTAAATCTGCAAATTTGTGATATTCACCCCAGGGCGTTATTTAATTTTATAAAGGCCATTTTTTTTTAAATCTTATTAAATGTATGCACCATCTTTCATGTTAAATTCTTACATTTGATTAATAAATTCAGTTATAATAGTAAAGACACTATAGGCTGATACCAATCAAATTAAATAATTTAAACTGCAAAAAATACAGCTGCAATAAATAATGTTATAAGATTGATGTTCTAAATAAAACATGCAATCATACTTTTAAACATAACCGCCAATAGGGGGCAGCAAGTGATCATCTTCATGAGCGAGTCATTAAGTCGTTTATTCAAATGATTCATTCAAAACACTGAATCATTCAGTAACAAAACACCTTGCTGAGTGTTGCTTTCTTTTGGAACTATTTTCGTCGGTGAAATCATGGGTGAAATGGAACAAAAAAGGTTGTATGGATCTAAAAATTTAAGTAACTTAATATTAATTAGGCTACTTGTTTATTGAACTAGGCCACACCATTCATGCTACAGAATTCACAACTGCAAAGTCGACTTGTGTTATTAACAATATCATAAATCATAAATATCAACAACTACAAAAAACTCAGTTTTACCCCAGTATGTTTCTTCTGTGAATATATTTCTGCTCAATTGTTTTGATTTCTCCACGAATGTCTCTCACAAAGAGACGGGCAGAGTGAGCCTCAACGCGACTTTGTTACCAGAGGCAGAGATACACTCCATTATCAATCGCTGTTTACATTGAATAAAATAATAATAACAACAAAAAAATCTGAATCACTCTCGCGTTTCTAGTTATTTAAATATTTTATTTGTCCCAGACAAAGAATGGCAATCACTTGGCTTAGAGACAGATGTGTATTCTCCTGTGACCAATGGTTTGTCTGTATGTGTATTCAGAGGCAGTGAGCAATGGGCTTTCAATATACCGGTAATAATAAATAACTGCGTTAATGCACGATAAAATAATTGTCGGCGTTAATTAATTAATGCGTTAACGCGATAATAACACGTTAACTTGCCCAGCCCTAATATATATGTATGAATGAGAAAATTGATAACACATTTATGAGGCCACCTACACTGTGATATTTGCATGTGTGGTATTTCCTTAAAAATTGTTGTAAATTTAGAGTAAATTTTAGTATGAGAAGTTATATCAATTATGATTTTTTTTGTGAAATTGTTTTTATGATTTCACACACAGATTGGTGCATATAATAACCTAATGTTGAAACATTAAGGGAAGGGTACTAGCCAGACAGGATTTAAACTTTTTCAGCTAAAGACCTACGTTTGGTTTGTAGACAAAAAAAAAAAATGTACAGAGCACAATTTTCTCTCACCATTCCTGATTTCTAATATCTGTGGTCAGAGCAGAAACGATTGTTAACGAGAAACCAGTAGATTTTTTTCTGTTGTCTCTAGGCATTCATATGTAAATGCTGCAAGAGTATTTTGTCCATTTGATCAAAAGATCAGAAAAATTATGGATTAAAAGAGATGGATCAAAATAGATGGATTAAAACAGCAGGTGTAAACAGGATTGTGTCTCCCACGTCTACTTTTGTTCTGATCAACCAAAAATTAATACCTGGTGTAAACTGAGCAAATGGAACAACTTTAGAAGCATTTCCATTTAATTCTCAAATTGAGCCCAATAGCCTCTTACACACACTAATTATACCACTGGTATATGTATATTGCAAAAGGTGCAGCAATAATGTAAAATAAATAAACACCTACAAATACATTGTAGAATTATTGTCTAATGCATCATTCTCCTTTATTTTCGGTATTTATTATGTAAATATACATAATAGCATCAATAGCAGCTCTTTTCCACTGCAGTGTGTAGGCCATGTCCACATAGCTGAGATGAGACGTTACAAGTAGTTTTATAAATTCCTGACAGATTCCTAAAAGGCTTCAAGGGCTTATGGTCTTAATTTAGATTTTTCTGTCTGTGGATGCATTTCTCTTTTTACTATGGTGCAAACCAAGAAAAATCTGTCTTAAGAAAACCTGCGCCTCAACTCCCTGTTTCAATAGGAAAATGTCAACAGGCTCTTTTCTATTTACATATGACCTGTTACACTTTATTGTAGGTCCAAGTCGACGTTTTAAGCGGGTGGTAGAGACGATTCAGGCGCAATTGTTAAGCACACATGACCAGCCAGGGGTCCAACAGCTGTCTGGTGAGTATAAATCCCCTGTCCCTTCCCCCACTCCGACCCGAGCCCCATGTTCCCCCTCATGCTTGTTTATACCTCTCCTCCATCATGCATGTCCCCCCACCCCTCGTCCACAGCACACCGCAGCACAGCATCACAATACTCTCCACATGATCCCACCCTAAAGCAATCCCCTGCAGACGCTAGCAGAGATGGGGAGTTTTCCAATTCGTGGTGATTCCCTTCGGCCACACTGCTGCTCCCATTTCTTAGTAGAATTCCCTTACAGTTCTCCAAACGTGAGCACATTAGCTTTCATGTTTTCTGGTTTTGAGGTGATGGATCCCAAAATGGATGGATCCCACTTTTTTGGGTGATGGATCTGGGCTGTTAATGTAAAGGTTTCTGATACAGTTTCAGGAAAAAAAGTGAAGTCTTGCTCTGTAACCATCAGTTTGATCAGGTTGCAATTGTGCTAAGCCAAACAGAACACAAAATACACAAATCAGGGACATTACAATAAAATATCAAGTTTTGGGAAAATATTTTTCAGTGTATACCTTCTAATACCTCTAACTATTCAGAGATTCAAAGATGAACTGCTGCTAATGTGGTTCATCTGAAGAAGAAAGAAAAGCTATCTTTTTCATCCTTTTATTCGTTTAACTCGTGCACGTCCTCTCTTCTCGACACATGATGATATTTGACTGTGTCCCAACCATCTCCCTTGATAACAGCTCCACCTACTGGTCTGATAGATGAATAACAACATATTACAGACAACCAATACATATAAGCCATCTTTTGTGGTTTTATAAAACACAGATTTTAGTAATTACTGGCAATGGAATATTTAGGATATTAGTAGATAATTATGAAGATTTTGTTACTGTATATTTAGCAACTTTGATGCTTTGAGCCACATTTAAAAAAAAAAAAAAAAAAATATATATATATATATATATATATATATATAGTCAAACCAAAATTTCTCACATTATTCGCTATAGTTTAAAAAATGGTAATAATATCTGACAAGTTAAACTGTCACAACAAATAATCTCAGTGATAATCTCAGATAAATTTTATAGAAATGTATGTAATGGATTACAATCAACCAATCAGATGTCGGATGTTAAATTTACTGGTACAATTAGAAAATCCCAATTTAGGTCAACCAGTGACCAAGGAGTGCTTCATTTTGTTCTGTCTGTAGTGTAAAAGGTCACATTATCAATAATAATAAAAAAAATTTTAAAAAAGAAGAAAAAAAAGAAGAAAAACGAGCAAAACATGATCAGGTCAAAGTGTCCTGCACCCACTAGTAAAAAAATTCTGGTGTCTGAATATTTTTTGGTTTGACTGTATATAACACTTTGAAATAAGTTTATGTTGTCCAAGGCTGCATTTATTTGATCAAAAACATAAAAAACTGGTAATATTACAGTAATATTATTAATATTAGTATAAAAAGTATATATATATATATATATATATATATATATATATATATATATATATATATATATATATATATATATATATATATATAAATGAAAACTTATATTTAATTAAAAAAAATTCAAATTAAAATGTTTTAAAATTTAAAAAATATAAATTTTTATATTTATAAATATATAATTTTATATATATATTTAAACATAATTTATTCTTGTGACATGATCAAAAATGCTAATGTTATTTTGTACACCACTTTATATAATAATAATAATAATAATAATAATATATTTTATTTATAACACTTTTCATTCCGAAGAATCTCAAAGAGCAACAATAGAAAAGGGAAAAATAACACAAAATGAATAAAAGTTAAAATATAGAATAATATAAATGCCTACAAATAATAAAAATATATATGTACAAATATTAGTAAAAACTTCTACTTCCTATCATAAATTAATGTATCATAAGAAGAGGGTAAAGTAGTAATCAAAAGAGTCTTTTACTGCCCCTTTGGGGAGATTTCAGGGAGTGTTGGGCAACAGGAAAACATTCCAGACCATCTCAAGAGAGCAGATCCTCCCTTTTTCTCCTCCTGTTGTCCTTCTCTTTTTCCCTTTCACTGTCTCTCTCTTTCTCATTCCCTTTCACTCAAACATGTCACATTCATTGCACTCCATGTCTCATTGAGCGCTGTATGACTCACTGTGAACGCACTACAGAACTGTACAGATGAATGGCACATACTTACTGCAGTCAGATTACATGTACCGTTCCGAAAATAGACATTAATAAATAAACAAAAATCACAGATTAAATTGTTGTTTTGTGAAGGAGGTTGTGGTTTTCTGTGTCTATGCAAATAACTAACCTTCTAATGTTCTTTAGATTCATAAAACTATTTTTATTACAAACAAGCATAATTATCCACAAAAACTTGTCTAATAACCACCCAACCGAAGTCCTCTCGCCCCTAATGTAGTCTAGATGAAGACATCTGGCCCCATGCTTGTTAATGGGAAATTGCTCATTTGCTTCACTTGGGCATGATGAAGAGCTCACGCAGCAAATCTAATGAGCTAATGCGATGATCCAATTTATAAACCAAAAAAAAAAAAATTGTAGGGAATTATTTTGCTCTTATTTGTGAAAGTTTTTTCTGGTGTCAACACACGTTTCTCTCTCTCAAATGTATCCAGAGAACTCTGTGTGCAAAAACCGGTGTGCAAAAAGTCGCAAAGTCAAAGTGTGGTAAGACTCTTACGGCTTGTGTGTTAAATATACCAAGTAACACCACAATTACAGTGGACCAAAAAAGTAATACAACTCGTAAATAACACTTAAAAATGTCTGCATGTCTTTGCATTAACTAACAAATCAATCCAATTGGCATGCGCACCAAAAAAAGCTTATTTTTTATGCTTGAAAGGCATATTTGTGCTAAAATAAAAGCCACTTGCTTTCAATGTATCAATCATCTTGCAGGCCCCTTTGAAGTTTGTTGAGGCCTCCTGTCTGAGAACCATCGGTTTAATATAATGACATTCAGAATTTTTTTGTAAGACATAAAGGGTAGTTCACTCAAAAATTAAGGGTGTGTTCACACTTGTCATGTTTGGTTCGATTAAAACGAACCCTGGTGCGGTTGCTCGGTTAGTGCGGTTCATTTGAACATATGTGAACGCTGCCACCCGAACCCTGGTGCGCACCAAACAAGCGGACCGAGACCGCTAAAAAGATGGGTCTCGGTCCGTTTCCAAACGAACTCTGGTGCGGTTCGATTGATATATGAACGCAACACGGACCAAAGACATGTAAACGGACCAAAAACCGAACGTATAATGTCACAAGATGCCACGCATAATGCAGCTGATTTGACGACGCGGAAAGATCGGTGTATCCAAAATGAGTAACTTTAACGTTAGAGGGCAAACGTAGAGCAACGAGGAAGAGCCTCATCAATAATTGGTCCGACGAGCATGTTTCGAAAATGCTAGAAAAAACACACAAAAAGCATACCTGGCTCTTCTCATCAAAGTTCCTGTGTTGCCCACTATTAGCAGGTGCAGACGACAGAACGGCCATCTCTGTTCTGCACAACGGAGGAAATACTGCTGCTGTTTTGAATGTTTTGAACATTTTATGAGCTCTTCATGAGTTCTCAGCGGGTAAAAATAATGCCACATGTACACGCATAAAATGATCGCGTTTAATCCAGCACACAGCGTTGTTTTGAATGTTGTGAACATTTCATGAGCTCTTCATGAGTTCTCTGGTAAAAAATAATGCCATATGTACACGCATAAAATGCCCGCGCGTGTAATCCGCACACAGCATTGTTTTGCATGTTCGGTAAACGAGCTCCTACGTCATATAAACCGACCAATCAGGTTGTGAGCGTCTCCCTGTGCCTTTGGTTCGGTAACTTTAGGTTCGCTGTTAAAAATGCCCGTGTGAACGCTAAGCGGACCAGGACTATTATGTTTGTTTTTGTTTTTTGGTCCGGACCAAACTAACCAAACGAACCGAACTACAAGTGTGAACGCACCCTAAGATGCTGTCATCAAAGTTTCCATCCAAATTTGTGAATAAAGCAGCTTTCCTTCCCATGTGTTTAAGAAAACAAAAGTCACTTCCTGGAAATTTGCCACAAAATATCTGTAGTAAAAATGGAAGTTGCTGCAATCGGGGAAGCCACTGAGGCTCTTTTTTTCCTCCAGCATAAATGACTTCTGTCATGTTATCTTGCATTCGGATGTTGGTGTTTGGGATGCAGTCGCGTGAGACGCCTCTGGGAGGTCATTTTGTCACATCGTTGTTATGACAGACTTTTGCTCAGGCATTTCGGAAGGATCAAACCAACATTTGTGATTCTGTGGACTGGTGATTGGATACTGTTGTCCAGATATCCAATCCCCAAAAAGTCACATGAGTTTTTTGTTGAACATTCAAGGGATTTGGAAAATCCATTGTATTGTATGTATGTGACTTCTTATCAGATAAGAATTTATGGTCATATTTTAGTTTAGTGTCCAATTCTCACTATTAACTAACTATTAACTACTAACTACAACATTTGCATCAATAACCGCCTAATTACTGCGTATTAATAGTTAGTAAGGTAGTTAAGTGTAGGTATTGGGTAGGGTTAAAGGGTGTAAACTATGGTCATGTAGAATAAGGCATTAATATTTGCTTTATAAAAACAAATAACAGCTATTACCCTAGTAATATGCAAATGAGTGAGAATTGAACCCTCAACAAAAATGTTACAGAATTTTCTCCTTAATTTAATGCACATTTTTTAAATTTGTGCATCTTAGTGTTTCCATACAGTATTTTTTATGCAATATCACAAAATGTGCATACAAATTGGATGCAAACTATTTACTACCATCTTATCATTCCAAAGCTGTATAACAACTTTTTTTCTCTCTCTGTAGACATGGTGGTGAGTAAATGAGGGCAGAATTTTCATGTTTAAGTGAACTATCCCTTTAAGTATCCAAAAGGTTTTTGGGGACACGGAATTACTTTATAATGCACACTGCCTTTCCTTATATAAACTTGTTATAATCACAACACTTGTAATCACGCATGTTGTGTATTACATCCAATTTAAAGTGCACTCAGCCCCATAAAATACCATTCCATATTTAATGTAATTGAATATGTAAGTGTGGCAAAAATACATTTAGTTTTAAATTTTGTGTGCACTAAAACACAAAGATGTGCACAACAGAAACTGGTTGTTACATACTTAGTGTGTGTGGCTTACAATACCTTGTCTTAGTTTTTTGGCTATGTGTACCAAACAGACGAGGCTATACATACAATATGTACACCAGAGGCTCGTATGTGCCCCTAAATGTAAAGTTTGTGTAATTAGCTACAAGTTGTGTAGTTATGAGTTTGGAAGTATTCCAAATCTAGTGCACTAAAGGGGGTTTTCTCATGCAGTCAGAGATGGCTGAAGGCTAGTCTGAGCCTCAGATGGGCCAGACGGTCTGGTGCATATTACACACAAATGCCAAGAACTTTAGAAAATTGCCATTTCCAGTCACCAGTTCCAGGAAGCAGGTTGCACAGGTTTTTATTAGCCTGTCAAGAAACAAAAAGTTTAAACAGAGTTTGTTAGTAGTAGTGAAATAATTAGTTACTGCATTTGACAAAGTTTGTAAAGTTTTTGTCTTTTAGTCTTCATTGTTATTCAGTTAATAGCTTGTTTAAATAATTGCTCAGCAGTCTCTGTGTACAGGCACTGGCGAACACATTTATGGAAAATGTTTGTAGTTTTTCCATCCATCAAAAAAGATTTTTCATCAACATAATTACAGAATATACACTGGTACTTGATTATATCTTGTTGTATATTCTGCTTGTGGAATGAATAGAATGTATAATTGAACCGGACAGATGACACTTCATAGACTTATATGACTTTGAGAATTAAAAGGATGCTATGTGGGTTTTCCGACTGATCTATGTGTCATTCTTTCTACAGTGACAGAGTGTACAGATGCCACATCGCTTCACTCATTACATTAGAGCCTTTTCTAATGATCTAGCCTTTCTCATGTTTGACTATATAAAGTCATTTGAGCCCATGTGCCTCACCCCTACAAAAAAATCCAGCTAAGCCCATCTTTAAAGTCAACATGAAATTGAACCCAAGCCTATTTAATGTCATAGTACACGTTCATGGTCTTATATTAAAGTAGGATACTTCAATAATAGCAAAATACAGCATATGACATCCCAGATTCATATCCCGGACGAGCCCCCAATTTATGTTATGACCCAGATTTGGCACCAATGTTAAAGGTGGGGTAAGTGTAATTTCAAAAACGTTTTACAAAATGGACTCGGGCCGAGTGCAAACAAACTTGTAGCCAATCAGCAGGTAAGGGGAATGTCGCTACTATTGATGGTGAGAAGAGAACGCTCGCTCACTGCCTCGCTCAGTGCATGTCATTATTCAAATACACAAGTCACACATAACGGACATTAGCCGAGAACTAATATATGCTGACTTTTGCTTGAATATGCTTGTGTGTCATGTTCGCTTGTTTGTTCAGGCTCACTTCAGCGATGATAAAGAGCCATTCATTAACACACTGTATAGAGCATCTAAATCTCCTCACTGTCTATTTCAAGCGTCAGCTCACAAAATGTGTCCGACAAGTTAGATACTATAACAGTTACTCCTCATACATGTTTGTTTCCTTTTTTCATGATCTATATAACCATTATCCGGTCATAATTGTAATATGTCGTTAGCTGGACTATCAAGCTTTTGTACTATCGAGCTGTTCATAAGAACTGTGTTTTGTGATCGCTATAACTCTAATCTGGTCATAAGTGTAATATGTCGTTAGTTGGACTGTCAGCTCGTGTTCTATCGAGTTGTTAATGAGAACGGTTCGTGTTTTTATGATCGCTATAGCTCTAATCTTGTCATAATTGCAATATGTTCGTTATTTGGACTATCGGTTCGTGTTCTATTGAGTTGTTCATGAGAACACATGATTGTGTTTTTGTGATGGATATTCACTTTTTCATTGAATATTCGACCTGGATTAGTAACACCCAGATTCTGCCATAGTCATTGTCTGGTTTATGTATGTCTGGGGCGGAGCTATCAAAATAGGGGTGTGACCCTTTTGGAGGTAAGGGCGTGTTGGTGATTTGAAATAACAATAACATTTACCCTACCTTTAAAATCTGTTTAGAAAAATAGCTCAAATTTACTGGCAGCAGAAAGTAACAAAACAAACAAGTAAGGGAAAATATAATGGACTGGTGAGGTAACTCATCTAAACTACAATCCTACAACTCTCTAATCTAAACTTTCCTAACTCCCGAGAAAAATAACACACAAAATAATTTTCTGGGTCAGCTTACTTACCTATGCTTTCCCTCTATTCTAACATAACTAAACAAATGAAAACTCGCCATCCTGTACAAAAGAAATACAAACTCCATGACCACCAACAACAGGTTTCCTTAGGTACTGTAGACCAAGGTGAAATGCCATCAGCAACTCTTAAAGGGTTAGTTCACAAAAAAAAAGAAAAGAAAATGATGTCATTAATTCCTCACCCTCAGGTCGTTCCTAACCCGTAAGACTTCCTTTCACCTTTGGCACACAAATTAAGATATTTTTGATGAAATCAGAGAGCTTTCTGACCCCTCTGTAGACAGCAATTTAATTACTACTTTCAAGGAGCAGAAAGGAACTGTGAAAGGAACTGCAGAAAGGACTCCAGTGGTTCAACTTTTATTTTATGAAGCGTCAAGAATACTTTTTTGTGTGCAAAAAACAAGCAAAAATAGCGTCTTTTTTCAACAATCTCTTTACTTATATAAACTCGTCTGTGTCAGTGCAGCGTTTCCAAGTTCTACGGCAGACTGGTAGCTCACCATCGGCTGGCTTCTGTGTCTGCATTACATGCGTCATGGTACTCAGAGGAACAGCGTCATCCAATGGTTAGACGGCAATGTAAACTGCATAGAGATAAAGTCACAAAAAGAATTGTCATCACTACATAAAATTAAGATTGAACCACTGGAGTTACATGGACTATTTTAACAATGTTTTTCCTAACTTTTTGGACCTTGAAAGTGTTAATTATATTGCTGTCTATGGAGTGGTCAGAGAGCTCTCGGATTTCATTAAAACAAATATCTTAATTTGTGTTCCGAAGATAAACAAAGGTCTTCCGGGTTTAGAACAACATGGGTGAATTATTAATGACAGAATTTACATTTATGGGTAAAATAATTCATTAAATCCGTTGTTTCGGGAAAAAATAAAGAAAGAGCAGGGGCATGTAACAATGAAAAATAAATATTACCATAAAGATGCTCTTGGGGTGAGCTTGACCTCCAGCCTCCACCTTAAGGTGAAAAAGACTTCAACAATCAGCTGCAACTAGACCTCAACAAGTAATTCCCTGCTTTTTGTTCTCCCAAAAAACTGGATTATTATTTTGGTTGAATATTCTAATCACTTGTAACTATGTTGTGGCAGAATTAAAATGGGTTGCAAATGCGGTTTTGCATTGACTTCAAGGTGGTAGCTCTGATTTTGGAACACAGTAGTTTGTTTCTAACTGGTCCAAGCTGATTTAGATGGTTGACCTGCTGTTACGGGAACTGGCTGAGAAGTTACACCATCTTGGTCAAGGTAGTTACTGGAAAAACCAAGTCATACCAGGTGGTCAGGTAAGCTGTTACAAGATGGTTAATTTGGTTGACCAGCCAGTGGGAACATAGTTGAATTTGAGCTAGAACAAATGTTTTTATACATTTTGGCAATTTTTCCAATACAATTTGTCCAATCTCATCCAATACGATCTACCTGCTCAACTAGGTAGTCCAGCTTATCAACCATCTAAACTACAAACTATGTTGCTGTTGCTCAACTTGTAAAGTATAACGCTAGCAACCCCATGGTCATAGGTTCCATTTCCAGGGAACATGTGTACTGATCAAATACTGTAACTTGAATGTATTAACCAGCTTGGACCAGCTAAGGCACAACCTTAAACTGTATTAACCAGGAAAGCATCATATCTTGTACTAGAATTTCAAACGTTAGTATGGTCCTTAAAGCTTCTCCAAGTCGTAGTCTTCACATTTGTCCCTCTCCTTTATCTTTTCCCCTTTCTGTCCACTTCTCCTCATGTGAACCCATTGTTCATTTCTTTGTTCTCTCTTTTTTCCTTTTCTTCCTATCTGTGTACCTAGGCAGCCCATTGAGTAACTTCTTTGACGTAATTAAACAACTTTTTTCAGACGAGAAGAATGGCCAGGTGCCTCTTCCACCTGGCACGCCCAACAGACACCCATCTAACGCTCATCACTACGACCCTCAGCCTAGTGACTCTAAATGCCCAGCGGGCAATCCCAGGGACAATGCCAAGCTGGTGGCATCCATTGGGATACAGGAGCAGCCCTAAAACTTTACCAATCAAGCTTTTTCAAACGTACAAGCATCCAAAAATTTGCATAATCTTAGAGGTGATGGGATTTATATTTGGACAATCTTTTGTATGATGGAATGACTGTTTAAAAACTAGTTATGACACAAATCCAGGCACATTTCCTCTTTCATCGTCTTTGCCATGTCAGTTTGCCAGCCCCTTCCCGAACCCCTGTTGTTTCTACCCCCAGTTTCATGTCTTTACGTCTGCCTTCCCGTTTTCCTCACCTTTGTGACGGCTTGTCTTTGCTGCTAGGAATTATCCAGAAAACGTATTAAACCGCTGCCCCACTTTCCTGCACATCCTGTGACGGACATTTATTGACAGACGGCACTTTTCATGGTGAACAAGCAGGTTACCAAGGAGAATGGACACTTCATCCTTCGTCATACTCTTCCCTTCCCACTCTCCAGTCTCACCACGCTTGACAAGGACTAAAATACAAATACACACACTACTTGCCCTACCAGCATCCTAACCTGCTAAAATGGTTGACCAGCTGGTGGACCAACAAACTCTGTTCCAAAACTTAGTGAGCTGCCTCTAAGACACCCCGACACTCCCCTTTTCCTGGAAGGTCCAGAAGCCTCTCCCGAATACTGATAGCTGGTCCCTGATGCATGCAAATTATATAGAATATTCCGGAAATCGATCGAGTGAGAGAGAAAGCTTGTTTCCACCTGGTATTAAGATGCGTTTTTGGTGATCAGATCACAAGTGGTCAGGCAAAACACATTACCGTTACAGCTGGTATTATCACACGTGTCTTCTTTGACCACTTGTGTTTGGATTTTTTTCTCGCCTATTTTTTCGTCACACGCAACAACGTCACTTTCGGGGCATAAATACGTACAAACTCACATTAGGCAGCTTGCGCTAAAGAATATAATAGTATAATATATATTTTTTTATAATGTAGTGGGGGCTGTGGTTGTTGTACCATCTCTTGGAAATGAGTTTTTGCGAAGTGGGATGTCTGGATACCTCACTTTGATCACATTATAATGCAATCCCTTAATGCAATGCAGTAACCTTTGTACAAAATTAAACTTAGCGGGCTAAGCACTTTAATTCGTCTAATTAAAATAAGGACCATCTTACCCAATATTTGTTGTTTATATATTTTTATGCACATTAGAGAATGGAGCTGTTAACAACATGCCAAATTCAAACTCTGTTGAAATCAATTGAACTGCGGTTGTTAGCTTAGCATCATATTAACTGTTAAAGTCAGTTTGAGTCTCATGTGTACGTAAGGTGAGGAGCGTTTTTGTATGTCACAGAGTTGCTAATTATGAAGAGCATTTCAAATAAGTTGTTAGCTTAGCAACATGCTAATGACAAACTTTACTAAATCAATAGATTGAGTCTCCAGTGCACATGCTGTACTGTTTGTATGTCACAGAGTTGCTGCCAATGAAAAACATTTCATATAAGTTGTTAGCTTAGCAACACTAATGACACTGAAGTGAAATTATGAATGGAGTCTCCAGTATACACAGTGTAAGGTGCTCGTTTATAAGTCACACCCCTGTTGGAAAAAAAAAATAGCATATGCTGGTTAGGTATGTTTTGAAACATGGCAGCTGGTCTGAGCTGGTTTAAGCTGGTCAAATGCTGGTGCTAAGAAACTAGCTCCAGCTCAGGACCAGCTTATTACCAGCTCAGGACCAGTTTAAACCAGCTAATGATCAACTAAGGACCAGCATAAACCAGCTCAAACCAGCTGCCATGCTTAAAAACATAGCCAACCAGCAGGTTTTTTTTTTTTTTTCAACAGGGACAAAGTTTCTGCCTGTGAAAACGTTTCTAATACGTTGTTAACTTAGCAACATGCTAAGGGCAAACTTTACTAAATCAGTAGATCGAGTCTCCAGTGCATGTGGCACGAGGAGTGCTGTTTGTATGTCACAGAGTTGCTGCCTATAAAAAAAGTCAAATGATGTGTTAGCTTAGCAACAAGCTAATGGCAAACTTTACCTAATCAATAGAGAATCGAGTCTCCAGTACACGTGGTGTGAGGAGTGTTGTTTGCATGTGTCACAGAGTTGCTGCCTATAAAAAACATTTTGAATAATGTGTTAGCTTAGTAACATCCTAATCGAAAACTTTACTAAATCCATAGAGAATAGAGTCTACAGTACACATGGTGTGAAGAGTGCTGTTTGTGTTAGGTAAACTCGTTCATTTATGAGGTTATGATTCAGGAAACCATCATAAGCCTGGTCCACACAATTCTGGTCATGATTTTGTCATCTAAGACACATTTTCAGGAGATTAAGAGTTATTTCATGCTTTAGAAAGCAGTAGAGAGCAAGGCAGCTCACTGGGTTTGGAACAAATTCACACTCAAAATACTACACATGAACACACACTCACACAACTCTTGGATGTTTGCACTCAGATTCATAAAGATCATAGGAAAAAAAATACTAAATGCACGGCAAGAAGGAAAAAATGACTTTGAAGAGCTTGTCCTGGGGATGTGGATTTTTTTTTTAATTGTATCGTTTTATTTGCACTCTCTTTAATTTATTTATATATGTATAATTTATGTTGGAAGAACATCACTTGATCTTAAATCATTGCTGCAAAAGGACTGAAACATGGTTTTCAGTGAGTTTGGGATTCGGGATGGGGTGGGGGGGTAGTACTGAATGAATTTATCCTAATGAATGAATCTCTGTTGTACAGATTGAACATAATTATGTACAAATAAAATGTCTAGATGTGACACTAGCTTTAGTTCTGTTGTAGATTCAGATTTGAAATCTTGTGTTGCTAATTATTATTCAACCCTTGTATTTCTGTATTTATTACGTGTTGGAACAATTTGTTTCATTTAATCGATTTGGTTAGACACTGACATACAGTGTTGAATTATTTATTTTATTTTATTGTCTTTCTTCTCTGATCATTTCTCATGTTCGCTACCAGCAGATACGGAAAAAAATGTTGAATACATTGTGGATATTTTTGTATATGTCCTTCTGTTTTATCTCTGTCCTTATTTATTTTCATCCATTTATATATATATATAAATATACAAGAACTTGAATGTTATTTATTTATTTATTTATGACAATAATGTGTTTGTTTGTATCAGGGCAACACAATTTTGTTCATTTAAAGAAACGTTCTAATGTCTTGATTTGTAAAAGTACCGTGGACTTTACGAATCTTTCTTTGCTAGCTTCAAAAGAGAACAAAATAGTATGTAAAAACAAACAAACCACAAAAAAGCAAATTTAACAGTAATTTAAGAATGTAGTTTAGCCTCTAGGGGGAGGAAATGAACTTCAATGTCAGCTTCATATCATTGTGTGTGTACAATGGATGACAAAAAAGCTGTTCTTGGATCAGTTCCACTGTAAATATGATGTTGTGGCCTAAGGGAAACTTGAAGGCCGTTCCTGCTCTTTGCTTTTGACTTGTATTGCTGTGTGCATGCGCGCGTTTTCTTTGCATGGCTTAAACGTAACTATTCTCAAAAATCGCGCTATTTTCTCAGAACTGCTTTCCTTACATCTTTTAATGGAAAAAAGAGAAACACCTGCCATCACCTTTAACCTTTGTTAGTCTCTGCGATTTTTCGTTTTCTTTGTTTTCCCGTCATGTTTTCTACTATACGCTGTAAGCGAGCGACGCAACGCAGCTTTTGCTCGCTTGCGGTGTCTATGTGGTATCTGTTTATAAAATGCTTCCTTTTGTCTGTATGTATCTCGACCAGGAAAGATTTGGATGTTCACGGCCCCCTTTTTACAGACAGCTTGATTAAATGAAACAATAATGAAGCAATACCTGTTGTGAACTTTCCTATTTTATACGGTTATAAAGCAAAACTTCAATGAAAAACAAAATGTCCATGCAGAGCAGGAACATGCATTTAAAGTTGTAAAAAATCCCTTGTATCATAACTGTGAGCAATTTCAGAGAGAAAAATGAAACAATAAACTCATTGACTTAATAGGATGATAGTAGTGAGTGTTCATGATTGTATGTCACTGAGTGGGTGTGTGTTCAGTCAAACAATGATCAAAGATATACTATATGATGTCTATGACTGTTATAGGTCAAAGTTACTTTGCATGCATGCAAATTTGCCGAAATTAGCTTTTTGATTTAATAAACGTGGATTAAGCCATGTATCTACTGATCAGGCATAGCATTATAACCATCTGTGCTGGTCCCTCTTTTGCTGCCAAAACAGACTTGACCCGTCAAGGCATGGACTCCCCTAGACCCTGAAGGTGTGCTGTGGTATATGGCACCAAGATATTAGCAGCAAATTCTTTAAGTCCTGTAACTGGTCTGCAGCTATGCAGCCCTATAAACTGTAATGCACTCTGACACCTTTCTATCAAAACCAGCATTAACTTCTTGAGCAATTTGAGCTCCAGTAGCTCGTCTGTTTGATCGGACCACACAGACCAGCCGTCGCTCCCCACGTGCATCAATGAGCCTTGGCCGCCCATGACCCTGTTGCCTAGCCACTGCAGATTATTCACTATATAAATGTTCTGTCATTATAATTACGTTTAATAACATTAAAATTACCAACAATTATTTTAGTTTTCAAATATAATTGCCCGAGCGTGTGCATTGCACAAGTGCTGATAGCAGCGCAGGGACTTTTTTACCGTTTGTATCACTCAGCTTGTCTGTGTTTGCGTGTTCAAGAATGTTGGCAAGTCCACAGTTTTCCCACGGGATTGACCATTCCCTTTAATTACTGTTGCTATGTCAACAAGCCATGTTGCTCAAACGCCACACATTATGATCTTGCGTAGTTAAAAATACCTTGTGGAGAAAAGAGGACACTGACAACATGCCGACAGACAGGACAGAGCAGGTTACTTTTGATATGAAACAAAGTCTCAGCGTTCAAATTTTGTCTTTCTTTTAATAGAAATGTAAACAATAAATGCCGTTTTGTGGCTCTTTAATGTGTCGTGACAGATTGCTGTAGCGGCTCAATTAAAGTAAGTATACAAGTTCAAGTCACTACGTCCATATTTTTTTTACAGTCTATGACGCCACCCATAGGATTCTGAAGAGCAGTTTTGAAGTGTAGAGTCGAGCTGGCCGTCGGCATCTTGTCAGCGCATCACTCCCAGTTAATAACTGACAATGGGCAAAGAGGCGGGAGATGGGCGGAGCTGACGTGATGACTAACAGACAGCAGACAAACTGCTATCCACCTGCCACTCAAAGTGGCCATGCCCTTAATTATGCAGAACTTTAAGGCTTTATATAATGTGAACAAATGAGTTATAAAAAAATAATAATTAGCTGTATAGACCAAGCCTGCAGTCTCCCTCTCATTTACTGAAGCTTTCGCGCATCGATCGCCCCCCGATGACCGGTCCCAGTATAGACCCCCCCTCTGTGTTTTCTAACGGATTCAAACTGAATAATAAAATTACACTTCAAATATTTTTTCCCCAAAGTTAGTTTATGTCACTGAAGGCAGTTATCATCATGATGATTTCATTTCAAGTGTTCGTTTTTAAAATAAGTTTAGTTTTAGTTAGTTATCTGATGCTATAAAAACGGGGGGTGTGACGTCATGATTGACAGCTGAGACTGACGGCTTCTCAATCAATCAATCAATCAATCAATCAACTTTATTTATATAGCGCTTTTACAATCACGATTGTGTCAAAGCAGCTTCACAGTGTCAAACAGGATAATATTGTGACAAAATTAGATTTGGCTGTACAGTCGTACTGGAGAAAACAGTGATGTTATCAGCTTATTTTAATTTATCATATAGCGACAATGTTGGCAGATCAGTATTATAGTTTATAGAATTAAATAAGACCTAATTCATACATTTTATTTGTGTAATAAGTTGAATAACTTTAATCATAATTTTAGTGTCCCCAACTGAGCAAGCCAAGCCAAAGGCGACAGTCACTTCACTTCTGCTTCTCTGAGTGAAGTTGTCACTGAGGCACTAACGGACTTTTTTTGAAATTTTTGTGAGCAGATAGGAGCTTTAGCTTTAATTTCTACAATTCCATAACTTATTTCACACCAACATAATTAATTATTCTGCATCTGCGAGAGTGTGGGCGGGCTTTTGATATCGCAGCTGTACTTCCTGCTCCACTTCCTGCGCTCTACTGCGCAACTCCGGTCCCGAAATCGCTACTGCGCAGACTCGGTCCCAAGATGTCCGCGCCGTGCAGGCCGCCTAAAAGCTTCAAATCTACCAAGCGGAAACAGATGATGTCGAGTCGTCCATATTTTTTTACGGTCTATGGTATAGACCTAAACCACAATTTGTACTAGGCTGTAAAGGCATTTGCACACTGACTCCGTAATTCGCATGCAAAATTTACGCATGACGTCATTTACCTCACGTTATGTCAATCACGCTTGCACACTGCCTCCGAAACTTTCGTCCATCAAAAATACATTCGGAACAGGTTCGATTTTCTGTAAACGTTTTCTGTAGACGTTTTCGCATCTGTAAAAACGCATTTTGAGAGATGTTTTGACAACTCAGAGCCACTATACATATTATTCTAGCAAAAATACTACAAATATTATTATATCACAGCTACAATTATAGCACATCAAGTCTCTGTAAAGCTGTGTATGTGTGTGTGATCCAATCCACTGCCAGTCTCTGTTCGGGATCAATTGATTCACGGAAATGAGTGATCTTTATAATATGTGGCTCCAGTATCGCTAGCAAAGCATCAAACTGAGCCACTGACACTAAAGTAAACTTTGGATCGGTCGGTCTGGATAATCCCGCTTGATAGGAGGGGAAACTCTCCTCTCTACGCGATCGCAAGAGTGGATGAACCCAATATCTCCTTAGGACAAACAATTCATCCTCACTAGACGTCACTTTGTCTTGTTTTGCTTTTTTTTTTTTTCTGTAACGCATTAATACGCATCGGACTCAGTCTGCAAGGTCTCTGTGCGTGACAAATTTTTCGGATCACGAATAAGAAAAAACGCATGCGAAAATATCGGACTCAGTGTGCAAAGACCTTTACAATGTTTTTTTTCTTCTGTAAAGTTGGGCATTTTAGATTCTGCTCCCTTCTAGAGCTTGTCCCTAGTGGCCAGTCGATGAATTGCATTTTAAGTCACTTCCGTATTTGGCTTCAAGAAAGAGCCTTAAAGAAGGTTGCTGCTTGGTTCAAGTCCAACGAATCTAATCTACGATCCTGACTGCAAAACAGCAGATTCGGCAGATTATGTTTGCTCAGATCGCCTGTCAATGAAACCTGTCAATGAAGGGTGAATTGAGCTTCTTTAACACTGTTGTGACTTTAACTGGCTGTTTTTCATGTCCAAGGATTGAAGCGTCCTCAGTAATGTGATATTTAGCCCTGGGAATGCAAATTTTAGCAAGGGAATTTTTACTGGGTTCCCTCAACCACCAAACATGTTTTGTGTAGCAATTGGGCAGGTTCTAACCAGGCGTGACGGCAACATTAAAATTATTTATACCATGGTCTGTCTGGATACTTGATTCTGATCGGCTGGAAGGTGTGCAATAAGTAAGGGATAATGTACACCTAGCCGGTTGTTATCGCAGAATAAACCCCGACAGAGTGATCAGGAGGGGTCTTGCATCACTCTGAAGGGGTTTATTCTGTGATAAAAACCGGAGTGATTGCGCCACACACACACACACACACACACACACACACACACACACACACACACACACACACACACACACACACACACACACACACACACACACACACACTCAGGAGCACAGAAACGTATCAATGCTGCCCAGCGACTTTGAGTAATAATATCGCTTCACTACTGGATCACATGATATTTTTCAGCAATTAGGGGGTTATATTTCTATTTTGAAGTAATAAATGCACATCTTCGTTGTTAAGAGGGACACTGAACAGATGCAGGTATGAATCTCTCCTTCTCTCTCAATAATTAATTCAAATAAATGCTATAATTAATTTATTCAACTAAATGTGATCTTGCACACTACTTCATCTTTGTGTCTGATTCAAAGCGGGAATGTTTGATCTAACGGGCCATAACTGACGAAAACATAGGCCGTAAAAAATATGGACGACGCAAGTTCATTCTCTTCCGCTGAAGTAATTGAAGCCTTTGGAGGTCTGATATGGCCCTGACATCTTGCGCAGATTTGGGACCGAGTCTGTACAGTAGTGATCTCGGGACCGGAATCTGTGCGATAGAGAGCAGGAAGTAGAGGTGCGATATCAAAAGCCCGCCCACACTCTCGCGGATGCAGAACAATTCATTATGTTGGTGTGAATTAAACAGTTATGGACATGTAGAAATTAAAGCTAAAGCTCCAATCTCCTCCCCAAAAAAGTTTGTTAGTGCCTCTTTCACAGACAACTTCACTCAGAGAAGCTGTCAATCTGAAAACTTGAAGCACTCATTTTTATAGCATCAAATAACTAAAACTAAAAATGTAATACTAAAATTTAAAAAACCGAACACTTGAAATGATGGTGATAAAAACTGCCTACAATGACAGAAACCAACTTTGGGAAAAAAAAAAAAATATTTGAAGAGTAATTTGACTGTTTAGTTTATCTTGCGTTCATTAGAAAACAGGCGAGGGGCGGCTATACTGGGACTGGCCACCTGGGGGCGATCATGGCGCGGAGGCTTCAGTTTCTGAGAGGAGTGCTACAGTGAGGAGTGCTACAAAAAAAAAACATTTTTTACCATTCTGGTCAAACACTCCACTGAAAACATCAATAACAGCTTTAAGTTGTCAATGTTAGCAAATGGCCATGGTATAAGAGAGATAATCCATGACTAGCTGAGTATTAAGCTATTTCAATGCACTTTGTATTGGGCGGTTCTTTGCCACTACATTGTGCATTAAAATCGCTTAATGCACAGCTAGCCGTGGATTATCCCTTACTAAATTTTAGATTGTAGCCTATATTGTTGTGCATTACTTTAATAGCCATAATAAAAGTGATAATTTACTGAAACTCTGAAAAGAAAGGAAAAAATACGTTCAAATAGTGAACACTATGTAAACAAACAGGTGTAGCTATTCCATGCTGCAAACTGACTTCATCAGACATTTATTATTTATTTTAAATAATGTTTAAAAAAATGTATTTCTTATACTACGCCACGCCTCCTCCCACATGAACGCACACAGCCAGAGCAGAGTCTGCAAAGCATCACGAGAGAAGGCGTTAAAGGTTCAGTTCACCCAAAAATGAAAATTCTCCCTTAATTACTTACCCTAATGTCGTTGGACACCCGTAAGACCTCCGTTCATCTTCAGAACACAAATGAAAATATTTTTGGTGAAATCTGATGGCTCAGAAAAGCCTTTATTGACACCAATGTAATTTCCTCTCTCAAGACGAATAAAGGCACTAAAGACGTCGTTACAAAGCCCATCTCACTACAGCGGCTCTACAATAATTTTATGAAGCGACGAGAATAGTTTTTGTGAGCAAAAAAATCTAAATAACGATTTAGGGTGAAGGGCCAAATTCAAAACAAAGTTTCGAACGGTTATAAATCAGCGGATTGATTCATGGGATCGTGCAGAGCCTTCAAAGCCCTTTGAAACTGCATTGATTTGGACCTTCAACCTCTTTGAAGTCCATTATGTGGAGAAAAATCTGGAATGTTTTTCTCAAAAAACGTATGGGGGTGAGTAAATGATCAGTCATTTTTCATTTTGAAGTTAAATACTCCTTTAAAAAGGTCATATAACACACACGGTACATGCATTTTACAAGCTTATTATATGGAAATGTATGTTGGCAGTGCTTGTACACAACCATCCTATAATGATAATAATTCATCGTGTTTTTTTTTTTTTTTAATCTTCTTATATGTTTTCTCCTGTCTCAATTCATGCCGTTTGACCATGTGACGTCACACGGTCTGACACCCTCCCACGATTGTTGATTGACAGCAGCGTTTCACCTCAGACCTTCCCTGAGTGAGCTCTGTTATCATCATATCCGCCATTATTGATACGCTGGAGCAGAATGACGTCTAAGCGATTGTAGTGTTCTGTTCTTGGGTGTAATAATGAACACAACAGTCGTTTTGATGTTCCTAAATCTGAACTGCTGAAGACGAAGTGGCTGAGTTTTGTTTTCGGCAATGCTTTTGTTTGCTTGAACTGCGAAGAATTTCTCACCGAGACTGCTTTATAACCGAGGGTCAGTATAAAGCAGGTTTGTTAAGAAGCTGCTCCTGAATAAAGATCTGTTCCAGCTATTCGTGTTCCTGCCGCCCCTCCAGAAGAAGTGAGTGTAGTTTGAAACGCTTCACGATGAATGCAGCTAAAGTGGGTAAGTTACATTACAGCATGCTTTCTATGTCTGACGTTCTCAATATAATTCATAATCCCACGTTTATAATGAACAACGCGTTATGGTTATTGTGTTATTACAAACTGTGTACACTGGTTTTAAAGTTAACGTAGACATAATAATAAGCTTAATTATGTAGATGGTTTACTGTCAATGAACTACATCAGTAAACACGTAGCATTTGTATCTCACTACGCTAACGTTACCCTGCCAGTACATAAAGACAGATCAAAGTGACATTACATTAACCAACCATTCAGAAATGTCCTGTATAGCCTTAATTGTCAAATTCCGTTGGAGCTGTCATCTTGTCATGATTCGACTCCGGTTCAAATTGATAAAGTTGCACAGATGTGTCCTCAGAGACTCCCGTCGCCATTCTTTCGCCTCTGCTGTTGTCAAAGGCAACAGCTCCACGTGCCAGCCCACAGAAGAGAGGGGCGGGGTCATTTATCATTTAAAGCCATATGCACTGAAATGGCTTGCTGTTTTTGACCAGGTAAAATAAGTGTTTTCTTATTAGAATTTTTTATTAACGTATAGTACAAAGTTTTCATTTAGACACTAAAGAATCATATTAACTTGTACAAAAATGGCATTATATGACCCCTTTAGACAGAACACCAATGCAAAAGACTCATCATTTGTTGTGTATGAAATTACAGGTACAGGTAATGCTGCAGTGTGTGTGGATCTGTGGCATGCATGTGTGGATCACTGTGTGTGTGGATCTGTGGCATGAATGTGTGTATTGCTGTGTGTGTGGATCTGTGCCGTTCATTTGCGGATAGGTGCACGCTCATGTGGATCTTGTTCTTTGTGAGAGGTTTTGATACTGTTTTCACTCCATACTTTTGGTGGTGGCCAGGGGTCAGCATGGGCACTGACTGGTCTGTAGCTATACAGCCACATACACAACAAACTGTGATGCACTGTATATTCTGACACCTTTCTATCAGAAACAGAATTAACAATTTGATCAGACCACACAGGCCAGCCTTCCCCACATGCATCAATGAGCCTTGGCCGCCCATGACCCTGTGGCCAGTTCTCCACTGTTCCTTCCTTGGAGCACTTTTGATAGATACTGACCACTGCAGACCGGGAACACCCCACAAGAGCTACAGTTTTGGAGATGCTCTGACCAAGTCGTCTAGCCATCACAATTTGGCCCTTGTCAAACTTGCTCAAATCCTGACGCTTGCCCATTTTTCCTGCTTCTAATAAATAAACTTTGTGGACAAAATGTTCACTTGCTGCCTAATATATCCCACCCACTAACAGGTGCTGTGATGAAGAGATAATCAGTGTTATTCACTGCACCTGTCAGTGGACATAATGTTATGCCTGATCGGTGGATATTATAGTAATATTTTGTTTGCTGCGTTATGACAGATGTGTTGGATTTATAACGATGCAGCATCACTCAGTTACTAGAAAAGATGTGAAACATACCGCTTGTCATGTGATCTCATGAGAAGACCCGCTCTAATAAAAACAGATTTATTCTACTGATAGGACAGGAGTCTACATCTCTTCATGCAAGTGAACATAAACTCTTCATTTCACTGTGTGGTACTCCTGCACCCCTGCAGTTTATTACCTTATTAGAAGTTTGCGAATTCCCAGTTTGGAAACCAGTGTTTTAATATATTTGCATCAGTCTTTGTAGGAGTTCTTTTCCAGCCTGGTAAGTTGACTTCACTGTTTTTCTCCTTTATTTTCTTTTTCATTGATGGAAAAATACAGTGCTCTCAGTAACCAGAAGATGGCGGCACAGTCTCATTTTTAAATTAAACTATAAAGCATTTGCCAGCTTAACATATATTACTTTATGTATTAGCAGATGTATATAAATAATTATTTATTTATGTATATTCATTTGTATATTTATTTGTTATATTATATATATATATATATATATATATATATATATATATATATATATATATATATATATATATATATATATATATATATATATATATATATATATATATATATATATATAGACATATACACACACATTTGTTTTTGTGACATATGGGGACATTCCATAGGCATTATGGTTTTTATACTGTACAAACCGTATTTTCTATCCCCCTACACTGCTCCTGCCCCTAAACCTACCCATCAAAGGAAACATTGTGCATTTTTACTTCCTAAAAAAACCTCATATGATTTATGAGCATTTTGAAAAGTGAGGACATGGCCAATGTCCTCATATTTCAGCCTCTTCTTGTAATACCTGTCATACCCATGTCAATATACACATTTGAGTCCTCATATGTCACAAAAACATGCCCCCACCCCACCACCACACACACACGTCATGTTTCCATGTTTTATGGGGACTTTCCATAGGCGTAATGGATTTCATACTGTACAAACTGTACATCCTATCCCCTTACACTGCCCCTGCCCCTAAACCTACCCATCACAGGAAACATTTTTTTTCAAACAAAACAGCATTTTTACTTTCTCAAAAAACTCCTTCTCTGTGATGTATATGTTCCCCTCATGGGGACCTAAAAATGTCCCCACAAGGACAAGGATTTCGGATATTGCCATCTTTGTGGGGACATTTTGTCCCCATAACGTAGGGATTACCAGGCCACACACACACACACACAAACACACAAGATAGAATGTCATCACTGAAAATACTTTGCGGTATTCTGTTGCTGTATGGATAATTTTAGACAAGTTTTGTTTATATATAACTTTATTTGCTTGCTTGGCATGAAACAAGATAAAACAGCAACTTAAATAATCTCACATCTTTAAATAGAACATGTCTTTGTTTTTCGCCATTACAAGATTTATCTTTAATAGCTTAAAATAAAACAATTATGAAAGGGAAAAAGATACCTTCTAGCCTCCCACTTGAGCCAAACTCTGTACAAAATGGCATCTGTTGATGTGTGGGAAAACTGTTGTCCACAATTTAACACAATCTTAACATACATTAGTTCAATAGCTTCAGCCACACAAACGCTGCAGCATTTCATGTCAAGCTTGTGTCCTTTAAATGATTATTTGTAGAATTCATGAAACTGTCCACAAAGCTCAACTTCAGTCAGTCTGTCTTTTTTCAATAGCATTTCCTTTTCATGTTTCCTTAGTCTTTCCATATTGTCTTAACATCTAAACATTCACGTCTTTTCTTCTTTGTGTATTTCCTTCCATCTTTTCCTTTCACACACGCGAAGTCACTAGCAGCGAGCGTAGTCTGCGCGCTAACGTGGCCTCGAGCTCTTCCAGAAGAGAGTCTTTTCCAGACCCGCTTCGTGTCCCGGACCCCAGGATCAGCGCCCGGAAGGCTTCCCTCTCCAACAGGCCTGCCATGTTCTGCAGGAAGAAACCTTCACAGTATGTACTGAGCTCCACCGCACCATGAGCCTGAAAAAATAAATATATATAAAAAAAAATAAACACCGAGAGACACTTAAAGGGTTCCTTCAGCGATTTAGCATTAAGAATGATGATTTTCGCATCATCGGAGGATTTTTCCCAGAAATAAAATACATAAATCTCTCCTCTCAGGGGGATATGAGGGGGGGAGCACGATCATTTGAATTTACTTTTTTCTTCAAGTTTGGATCACGCAATTCTGAGAAAAAGTCAAGACATTCAAGATGTTAACTTGCAATTGCAAGAAAAATGTCAGAACTGTGAGATGAAAGTCACAATTACCTTTATTTTTTTATTCTGTGGCGGAAACGATATCCACAATATTGGCTTTTTTGGGCTTTATTTTCTTTATTGTACAATATTGTACCATGATAATGACATTGTACAACATCATGATACCACCAAAATACTTGTTTCTTTACAATTATACAGTACTTATTTACTCTATACAAAATTATATAATTAAAATTATTATAATTTTGTATGATTATATATAATATTATGTAAACAGTTGTACATTCTTACTTTAGCAGTGTGGTAGATGCTCACAGCATTGTCAAGGTCAATGTTCTGAGCGCAGAGAATTTCACAGTGCCGCTGTAGCGCCCCCAGCTGGAACAAACTGGCCGCTGACAGTAACTACAGAGAAGGGAAACAAACGGGTGAACAATGCTTTTTTACTTGCTTCAAGCTACAAAAATATTTTACTGTCCAAGAAGAATCTCATTAAATGCACTGCAAAAAATGCATTTCTTACTTAGTATTTTTGTTTTGTTTCTAGTCTAACTATCTAAAAATTCACTAGAACAAAACTTGACTGGAACAAAATATCTTAAAATAAAGAAGTTTTTGCTTAAAAGAAGCTAAATAATCTGGGTAAGTAAAATGTAATATATGTTGTTTTAAGATTATTGTTCTTACTTTATTACTTTGCTTATGTTAAAGGACAACTCCGGTGAGAAATGAACCTAGGGGTAATTCACAGATGGTTACCGAGTAGATCGTTCTCTGGGATGCGTTTTCTTGAAAATCGAATGTAAAGAGTTTTATCTTTAAAAACAGATTAGCTTATAACGCTAGTCTATGGGGCACAGGGTAGACACAGGGTGGTAAAATTAAATCGCTAGTTAATACCACTAACAAGGCTCAAAATAGCCTCACACTAACACAGTAGCATAATGAGGGTCCCTACATGCAAACCGAAGCATTGAGAACTTTGTAATGTACAAACAGTTTAATAAGAAGATACTTTATAAACACAGCGCATTACGCGTTCACGGACAGGCACCATCTCGAAAAACTCGATGAATCGATCTACGAGCGCTGTTCTAAGTGAGCTGGTCGATAGGAATTAAGTTTGTGAAATGTAATAACATGGACATTTATTTATTTATTTATTTATTTATTTATTTTCTCTGTTGCGTTCGGTGTTTTCTTCCGGAAACAACGGACCATATGAGATTCCAAGTCACAGTTCATCACTTAGCAGAGCTCTCGTCGCTCGATGAGTCGAGACTGTTTTCCAAGATGGCGCCTGTCCGTGAACGCGTAATGCACTATGTCTATAAACTGTCTTCTTATTAAACTGTTTGTACTGTTACAAAGTTCTCAATGCTTCGGTTTGCATGTTGGGACCCTCATTATGCTACCGTGTTAGTGTGAGGCTATTTTGAGCCTTGTTAGTGGTATTAACTAGCGATTTAATTTCACTACCCGGTGCCCCATAGACTAGTGTTATAAGCTAATCTGTTTTTAAAGATAAAACTCTTCACATTCGATTTTCATTAAAACGCATCCCAGGGAACGATCTACTCTGTAACCATCTGTTAATTACCCCTAGGTTCATTTCTCACCGGAGTTGTCCTTTAAGCAAAAACTCTCTTAATTTTGAGTTATTTTTCCCCAAAACAAGACTTTTGCTTGTCTAGTAAATTCCTCTTGTTGTAAGAATTTTTAGATGTTTGGACTAGAAACAAGACAAAAATACTAAGTAAGAAAATATTTTTTTTTTTTGCAGTGTGTGAAAAGATAAAGTTTCATCTTAAGTTATTGCGTTTAAACTCAAGGGTGCATGAAGAATATCTCCATATCTGCGCGAGTTGGACTGTATCTTGTTTGTCTTACCTCCAGCAACTCCGAGACGCCCATCTTCAGAGACTCCGTCCCCCCGCAGTACAGGTATGACATCATCATCTGGATAAACACAACGAGATCGTGATTAACTCCCGATAACATCTGGGAACACCCTGTTATCGCACGGGTTGGACGAGGGTTCATCTCAGGGTACCTGGAAGATGTTGTACTTGACGTTGCTGATCTCAATGTCTTTGCGGGGCTGAGTGCTGTCCGACCCGTTCAGTGCCAGCAGACTTCTGAACCTGATCCCAGAGCAAACATCCTTCATTCATAATGCTTCAATTGTGTCAAAAAATATAATCTACTTCAGAGACCCGTGCTACAAGATAACACTTTTGTATTTTTTATTTTTTTTGCTCACCTATCGGACGCTGTGAGCAGAAGAACCCCGTGAGCATAGAACGCTTTGCCCTCCACTAGGAACGTCACGTCGGACATCTCTGGGTTGTTCAGGAAGTGTGGGTCTGTGGAAAGAGGAGAAATTAGAATTTAACAGAGAAATCATTCACAGACAAAAAACAAAAAAAAATGAAAGAAAGAGTTAGCAAAATTCAAAAAATTAACTACAACTATAATGTGCACTATCTTGTAAATGAAAAGAAAATAACCAGAATATATTATGTGCAAACTTAAAGGAACACACCACCATTTTTAGAAATGGGACTTAGTCAACTTCTTATATGGGCAAATGCATTTCTGTCTGCATGCATTGTTTTAGTTTGGGAGGGTTGCCGCTAGCTTAGCTTAGCATAATGAATGGAATGCTATGTTGCCAGCTAGCATGTCCTGAGTAAAAATGATCCGAAAAACCCCACCTAATTACTTGTAGTGGCCTGTGTATTCACAACCAGTACAAATAACGATACAGATTAGAACGAGGCGATTTCCTAGGCATATTTTGATATTGACTTGGGACTATATTATGAGGAAGCACAGGCGAAGCACTGCTACTTGAGCGTAGAGATATCACAGCTCTCATCCTCATGTCGATCGCAATGTGTTGTGTGATATCTCAGTGCTCAAGTACCAGTGCTTCGCCTGTGCTTCCACATAATATAGTTCCAAGTCAATATCAAAATATGCCTAGGAAATCGCTTCGTCCTAATCTGTATCGTTTTTGTACTGGTTGTAAATTCGCAGGCCACAAGAAGTAATTATTTTTTTTTTTTTTAATTTTAATCACTTTTACTCTGAACATGCTTGCTGGCTACATAGGATTCCATTCATTATGCTAAGCTAAGCTAGCGGCGACCCTGCCAAACTAAATGCATGCACTGAGACAAAAATGCATTTGCCCACATATCTAAATGTATGAAAGAAGTTGAATAAGCCCTATTTCTAAAAACGGTGTAGTGTTCCTTTAAGTTTCTGAATTTTAAATCCATGTTGGAGGGTCCAGGCAATGTTGTCAATTCATAAATATAACTCTACTGAGATGGAGTGGATTACCAAGTTGAGCGGAGAGAGTGGCCTTCTTTTCTTGGATAGGAGGAAGCGGAGCAGGACCGTAACAGTGACTAAAAATGATGCCCAGCTGTTGGAAAATTGCCTCATTCTGTAGAGGAAAAGAAAGATTTAGTCATAAGGTAGTTTTAGAGACAACCGCTGTGTCTGAAATTGCGTACTGAGTAGGTACTACATTTGAATGTACTTTGTGACTGCTAAACAAGTATGCTCTATATTAGGGCTTGGTATTGACACAAATTTCACGTTTCGATTTGATTTCCATTCAAAAGCTTTCGATTCGATATCGATTATTGTGGATATATATCCACAAGTTCATGGTCACTGAATGTTTTTTCTGAGGTAAGTGTGACATTGTTTACAAGCTGTCATATCAAAAATAACAGCACAAAGATTATTGCATTTTATTTATTTATTTTTTATTTTTTGAATGGGAGAATGATCCGTTCTTTCTTAAACTGAAAACAGAAAGACTAATCAATTCTTGGGATTTATGAAACGATATCGGTTTGTAAAATTTATACTCAGCCTACTCTATTTTAATACTCTAAATTCGGACGTACTACAGCCGTCATGTTGTTACCAGCGTCAGTTACATTGCTTCCCTGATAATCATAAATCCTCTCCCATGGCCTCACGGGATAGTAAAGTGTCCATCAAATGCACACCTAATAATCTCGTCTGAAGTAGGTAATCTGGGGACTTTTTGTCTAACACATACTTCTCTTTTGGCGTCCTTTTCACACTCAAAAAAAAAAATGCTGTATTGTTTCAACCCAAATTTGGGTCAAATATGGACAAACCCAACTGTTGAGTTAATTTTAACCCAACGTTTGGGTTTGTCCATAGTAAACCCAAATTTGGGTTGAAACAACCCAGAATTGTTTAGAGTGTAGTAGGGAAGTGTTTGATTTCAGACGCAGCATAAGAATTATTTATAGACAATCTTCGCACCGTCTACATTTTTGGCACAAAAAAAACACAAAAATGTTTTAGAACAATAAATGTCCATTTCAGATCCTCGAAATGGGAACATTTTACCTGCAATTAGCTCTTATATTTTAATTGACAGTCTTTTTAAAAAATTTCACCATCCATTGACAATGACAACAATAATTCTGTGTAAGGTTCTTAAATAGGGACTGTTGTTAAGTTTTTTTTTTTTTTTTTTTTTTTAAGTACCTTGCTATTTTTCAGGATGTTAAACATCAGAGGAAAACCAACGCAGACTAGTTCCTCGCAGTAGTCCTCCTCTTTGATGGAACTGAAGTCTCGTAAAAGGGAGAGCGTGACTCCAGCTCGGGATTTTAGCTGAGCGCTGCGTAGTGACTCCAACCATACATGAAGCTTCCACGACACTCCTGCAGGATCAGACGATATATAGATAATTGTTTGCAAATAGTCAAATGGTGTATCACATACAATCTATATTTGATCACAAATTGTTACTCTATAACTTAAATCTTGCACTGGAGGGTCAATGCCCTGCAGAGTTTAGCTTCAACCCTGATCAAGTACACCTGAGCAAGGTCTTCAGGATTACTAGAAAATCACAGGAAGGTGAATTTAATCAGGGTTTCAGCTTAACTCTGCAGGGCACTGACCATCCAGAAATGGATTTGAACCTCTGATAACATCTTTACAATGTGTATTCTCTGTAAAAAAAAAAAAATTACTTATTAGATATGCATCTGACCTACCCAATGATCTGAGCTCCATGGTGACATCCAGGTAGCCGTGCTCTGCACTATAGAATGATGCCTCCTGCAGAGCTTTCATGCGGGTCTTACACAGCTTGGGCAGGGCATCTTCTGACACCAGGCTGAGGTTAGGGGATGGAGGAGGGGGTAGGGAATGTCCGTTCCGGCCAGACGCCCGCGTCTCGCCCTCCACGCCCTCCGCCAGGATTTCCTCCAGCGAGAGCACGTCTTCCCTCACCTTCTGAGGCTGAGAGAGGAGCTTCCTCAAAACATTCCTGGAGAACATAGTTTTCAATTAGTTTAGTGATGGACAGGTGGTAGACAGATCGATAGAAAGATAGATGGATATATAGGTAGATAAATGGTCTGGATAGATCATGAATGTTTGGGCAAATGGTTAGACAGATTGATAAAAAGCTAGATGGATGGATTGCTGGTGAATGATTAGATAGGTAGATAGTTGAAATTTGGCTTTGAATATATACACACGGATAGCTTGTTAGGTAGATGACTGACTTGTAAATTATTAGACAGATAGCTGACTGGTAGATGTAGTGGATGGATGGATGGATGGATGGGTGGATGGATGGACGGATGGACGGACGGACGGACAGATAAGTGGGTGGGTGAATGGATGGATGGATGGATGGATGGATGGGTGGGTGGGTGAATGATTAATTATTTGACTGACTGCTAGACAGGAGGGTGGATTGAGGATGGATGGATGGATAGATAAGTAGATGGATTAATGGATAAGTAGGTGGGTGGGTGGATAATTGATTATTTTGCTGACTGACAGACAGTTGGATGGATAAGTGGGTGGGTGGGTGGGTGGGTGGGTTGGTTGGTTGGATGGATGGATAGATAAGTGGATGGATTAATGAATAAGTGGGTGGGTGGGTGGGTGGATGGATAATTAATTATTTTGCTGACTGACAGACAGGTGGATGAATGGGGGGATGGAGGGGTGGGTGGATAGAAGGATGGATGGATGGATGAATAAGCAGATAGATTGATGGATAAGTGACTGACAGACAGACAGGTGGATGAGGTGGATGGATGGATGGATGGATAGATAGATAAGTGGATGGATTAATGGATAAGTAGGTGGGTGGATGGATAATTAATTATTTTGCAGACTGACAGACAGGTGGATGGAGGGGTGGCTCGATAAGTGGGTAGGTGGATGGGTGGATAAGGGGGTGGGTGAATGGATGGGTGAATCGATGGATGGATAGGTGGATGGGTGGATGAGTTGGATGGATAGATAAGTGGATGGATTAATGGTTAAGTAAGTGGGTGGGTGGATGGATAATTAATTATTTTGCTAACTGACAGACAGGTGGATGAATGGGTGGATGGATGGGTTGATGGATAAGTGGGTGAGTGGATGGATAAGTGGGTGTATGGATGGTTTTGGATTGTATGGGTGGGTGGGTGGCTGTATAGATTGATGGGTGGGTGGGTGTATGGATGTATGGGTGGGTGTATGGATGTATGGGTGGGTGTATGGATGTATGGGTGTATGGATGGATGGGTGGGTGTATGGGTGTATGGATGTATGGGTGGGTGTATGGGTGTGTGGGTGGGTGTATGGGTGTGTGGGTGGGTCTGTGGGTGGGTGTATGGATGGATGGGTGGGTGTATGGGTGTATGGATGTATGGGTGGGTGTATGGATGTATGGATGTATGGGTGGGTGTATGGGTGTATGGATGGATGGATGGGTGGGTGTATGGGTGGGTGTATGGATGGATGGGTAGGTGTATGGGTGTATGGATGCATGGGTGGGTGTATGGGTGTGTGGGTGGGTGTATGGATGTATTGTGGGTGTATGGATGTATGGGTGGGTGGGTGGGTGTATGGATGTATGGGTGGATGTATGGGTGGGTGGGTGTATGGATGGATGGAGGGATGATGGATAGATGGATAATATTTTGACAAAGTTTGATGGACAATTAATAAATTGTACATAGATTCATATCCACAACTTTCCCGAACTCTGACCTTTCCCATGATCGCTATGGCAACGTAGAACAAGCCGGTAACGCACTTCCGGTTTACATTAGTCTGTACTGTTATCAGCTAAACGCTTGGTTGTATTATGAGGATTCAGGAGTAGACTTTAATAACAACGCTTCAGGCAAAATGATCACGTCCCAGATGGTCGCATGGATCTGACTATCTTACAAGAACTTATTAAGATCTGTAGCACTAAGCGGTTCACCAGAGTTATGCGGCGCAGACATTTTGCCACTGTGTGTAGGCTTGGCTGTTCCTATGAACCACGCGAGAGTTACCTTCCATCCATGCGCCTGTAAATCGATTTTATTTTATTATAAATAAAGGTTTATTTGTTTCTAGTTATTTATTTATTTTGTCCTGCCGCATCCGCATTCACCCATCAAATATTATCCCGCGCCGCACTCGGTTGTGCTGAGTCCCGCGGGAGTGCATGTCTCTATTTTTAGGCTGTAAGAGCGGTGTTGCTACACATTAAACCTGTAAATTATTGAAAACAATAAACATACCCCTTGCAAAAAAATTATACAGTTTTACTGCATTATTTTAAATAGGTTAAACTAATATATAAACTCAATAATTACATTTACATCAATGAAATGTAAATTTTTATTACAATGCACTTAAATTCATTGAAGTTCATGCATCTATTTTCATGTTGATTAAAAAAAAAGTCTACTGACAATGTCTGACATGAACAACATTTCAACAATTACAAATATTAAAATACAAATATTACTTCTACATCACAATTCTTGAGTTTATCTGAAGCTCGTTGGGCATTGAATTGACTGCGTAGGGTGCTAGGAAACATGTCAAACGGGTCCGTTAATGTTGCATGGTTTATGGAAGCCAGGTTTCGGAGGTGTGAGACCCAGGCGCTCAGCGGCACTTAGCGCTCATTAACCCCGGCGAGAGCAGCCTTAACTCGGCTAGTCCTTCTGACGACTGCTGCTGCCTGGCAGAAGCCTCCCATGATGCAAATTTGCGTCTGTTGTGTAGTGAATGAAGCGAATGGATTCAAAATGTTTACGCGTCCAACTTCGCATGAATTGCACTATTTATTCGCGTCACTCGCGTCTGGTGTGAACGCAGCATGACTGTTATGTGTGCTAAACCGGAACTGAGATCCCGTCAACCCGAGGTATCGAGTGTCATGGCGACGCCCACTAAGACTTGCAGGAAAGTTGTGGATAGAAAGTTGCTGGATAGCTAGACGATGAATGATTGGCTAGATAGAATGCAGATGATTTGGCAGATTGATATTCTGTTATTGTGCTCTGTCATATTTGCTAAATATGAAATCGTTATGTGGTAATGCGGCTCTGCATTTGTTGTCGTAACCAAACATAATCCGAGTTTCCCGAGGGGCGAGTGTGTATTTGAGCTGTGTGTTAGTATGATCTGTTCCAGGACAGCGGGAGACATTACCTGTGGCCGTGTGCCGCAGCGTGACTGAAGCAGTTCATGTCCTCATAGAGCGATGATGTCAGCGTGTTCCCGTCCTGTGACCTCAGCAGGGGATCCGCACCCCGCGCCAGCAGTAAACTAACCATCTCGTAATTCCCTGCGAGATTGCGAAAACAGGAGAGTGACCAGAGGAGAAGAGAAGTAGAAACAGATGGTGAGATTGCGAAGATGTGTAGAGTAAATGAGAGAACCACAATAAAAGAAAAGAGCACAATTCGTGATCATTACTGTAATGATCTTGGAAGGGCCATGTCATGAGGAATCAACTTTGCCTTGATCTTTTGTGATAAAAGAGCTTAATGTACTATGAAAACATACTCTCTAAGAACTCACATCTTCCTGGTCCAAAACTGACTCTACTCTCTTCAGATATCTAACACCATAAAAGTGAAATATTAACATCACCGCCCACATTTATAATAAAGATTGCTTATTGAAGTTCAGAAACTTGGCCTGCCTAGTCACAGTGAGGTATTAAGGGTAAAGCAGGACAGATAGTGGTAAAGTGACTTGCTGAGGGGAAAACTAAATATGACTCGTTTGAATATTGCAGAACCTCTTGTGGAATGTCCTCACACCTATATACGGTTTAATAAAACCAAACACGGGCTCTGAACTGTGGCAATACACTCCCTGACCCAATTCTGTCAACAGTTTGTGGCTTCTACAGTTTGGCCGTGACACATGGCCGTATTTTTAGGGATTCCTGTTTGGGATGGGAGTGACCAGCCTTCCCTGGCAGGCTGTAAATCTGAGCCGCTGGATGTTGTGTGAGGCTGATATGAGCGAGGGAGTTGTGCCACACACACACACACACACACACACACACACACACACACACACACACACACACACACACACACACACACACACACACAAACACACACACAAACACACACACACACACGCGCACACACACCTGCTGAAGATGCCAGCTGAAGAGGCGTCTCCGTGTTGCTCTCCTGTCCGTTACGCACGGCTGCTCCTTCCACATTTGCCCCGGCGTCTAATAGAAGCTGAAGATATGGAAAGCGTGAATATTAAGTATCAGTAAAAACTGCCGCTGATAATAAATACATGAATTAAACTTAACTTGTGCGGCTGTTGTAGCCGCACAATGTTTACCACAAGTTCACTTGTGGTAAATTTTACAGTATAGTTGCAGTGCAAAACAAAAACTTTGATGTAAACTAGTTGTGTATACTTTTATATACTACGAAATGGGCGTGTTTAGTTCCAATAAGTATTGAAATAGTACACTTGCAAGTATGTTACTAGTACATTGATTTTAGTATGCAGTTGCTACATAAAGTATACTTGAAAATATGTTCTCAAAATGAACTTGAAGTAAACTTCTTTGAAAAACATGGATGTCAGTCAGGGATTGTTGTTCTGTTTTTGAAGACCATAAAAGTGCATCTGTCCGTCAAATAATGTGCTTCACACGGCTCCGGGAGGTTAATAAATCCCTTTGGAAGTGAATTGATGTGTTTGTGTGATAAAAAAATCCATATTTAAAACTTTATTAGGTAAAGTTTCAGCTGATCGCCTTCCATATTGAGGTTATAAAAAGTGTTAAATGTGCCTCTGCAGTTCAAAAGCTTACATGAACAGGTATGCTCGTCAGACGTCGCGTACGCAGTTTGAACTCCGGAAGGCACTTTCAACACTTTTCCACGGACGGCAATCGGCCAGAACTTAATTTCAGAAGGCCTTTTAACACCCCGGAGCCGTGTGAAGCACGTTATTTGACGGACAGATGCTTTTTATGGACTTCAAATATAGAACAACAATTCCTGCCATTTTAAAACTTGGATTAGCCAGGGCTTTTTTAATATAACTCAACTTTTATTCGTCTGAAAGAAGAATGTCATATACCCCTGGGATGACTTGAGTAAATCATGGGCTAATTTTCATTTTGGGGTGAACTATCCCTTTAAATGCAACTCAATCATGTGACCAATAAAATTTAGCTTGTTAAGAAGACTTCATGGATTCCATCAGAAATGTGGATGGATCTATTCACGACATTCAGTGCTATGCTAAGGCTAGGGTTAGTAGTTGTTTCAGTGTTGTGACTAGCATGATCAATTAAATATTTAGAATAGGTTGTGGGGTATACGTGTGACTGGTTTAGGCAAAAAACAAATATAATAATCACAAAATAAGGAGTTCTTTACCTGCACTACTGATATATGTCCATGTAACACAGCGAACGTGAGCGCCACCCAGTGGCGGCTGTCTGGGTGGACTGAAGGGTGTTTGGGAGAGCAAACGGGAACCTGAACACAAAAGATTATCAGCTTTCATACAGGGCTGTTTTCCATTTCTTCACAAAAAACATTTATAACATTACAATATTCTATTAAAGGACAACTCCGGGGAGAAATTAACCCAGGGGTAATTCACAGATGGTAGATCGTTCTCTAGGATGTGTTTTCATGAAAATCGAATGTAAAGAGTTTTATCTCTAAAAACAGATTAGCTTATAACACTAGTCTATGGGGCACAGAGTAGTGCAATTAAATCGCTAGTTAATACCACTAACAAGACTCAAAATAGCCTCACACTAACACAGTAGCATAATGAGGGTCCCAACATGCAAACCGAAGCATTGAGAACTTTGTAATGTACAAACAGTTTAATAAGAAGATACTTTATAAAGACAGTGCATTACGCGTTCACGGACAGGCGCCATCTTGGAAAACAGTCTCGACAAATCGATCTACGAGCGCTGTTCTAAGTGAGCTGGTCAATAGGAATTAAGTTTGTGAAATGTAATAACATGGACATTTTTATTTATTTATTTTCTCTGTTGCGTTCGGTGTTTTCTTCTGGAAACAACGGACCATATGAGATTCCAAGTCACAGTTCATCACTTAGCAGAGCTCTTGACGCTCGAAGAGTCGAGACTGTTTTCCAAGATGGCGCCTGTCCGTGAACGCGTAATGCACTGTCTTTATAAAGTATCTTCTTATTAAACTGTTTGTACACTTACAAAGTTCTCAATGCTTCGGTTTGCATGTAGGGACCCTCATTATGCTACTGTGTTAGTGTGAGGCTATTTTGAGTCTTGTTAGTGGTATTAACTAGCGATTTAATTTCACTACCCTGTGCCCCATAGACTAGTGTTATAAGCTAATCTGTTTTTAGAGATAAAACTCTTTACATTCGATTTTCATGAAAACGCATCGCAGAGAACGATCTACTCGGTAACCATCTTTTAATTACACCTAGGTTCATTTCTCACCGGAGTTGTCTTTTAAAGCAATCTGAAAAATAATCATAGGCTAGTTTTATATTGTTATTATAATTGTTTAGCTGGCTTGTCCAATTTATTTATTTATTTAATTTTATTTAATTTTTTTAAGGTATTTTTCTTTTTTTGGGGAAGCATGCAAAACAATTAATTTAAGTAAGGGTTTTTTTCATTCACAGTTTTCTTTTTGACATAAATTCATGGATAGTTTTCTAGTTTTTTTTAAGCAAATACCTACATACGAACACGTTATCACGTAATCTCTTGCGAAATCTCTAGTGAACAATTTATTTAAATAGCCTTTTTTTGTCAAAGAATGCTGGAAATTTGGCTTCAGTTTTGCTTCTTTCTTTTTTTGTTGGTAAATGTTTTTTAATCCCATTTAACTTGGTACAAACGGGCCATAACATCCAAAAATAGTGAGCAACTGATATAGTAACTGGTGGTACTAACCGCTACATCCAGATTGGCTCCAGCATCAATCAACATCTGGACTAAAGCTTCATCTCCAGCTGAGCAGGCGTACATCAGCGGGGTCATACCCTGCCACAGATGAAGAGAGCAGAGTTTGACATCTGGATCCAAAACATGATATCAGTGTAACAGAGTGATGTATAGTTTGGTCTTGGGTGCTGACAGGTGTTGTTAACGTCTGGCTTGCGGTTCTGATCTTACGGTACCTGGTCATCCATGCTGTTGACACCATCTGGCCCCAGCAGCTCGATGGCCTGGCCAATCAGATCGGTGCGGCCGCAGTTCAGCATGCGGAAGCCCAGGTCCAGCTGGAACTTATCTGTGGCCGCTTTGGCATCCAGCCGCCTGAAGGAACTAAAACAGCACTCAGGCCTATAAAAGACAGAAGAAGAGTTAGAAAACATGCATAAACCAAAAGGAGGACTGACTTAAATACAGTACACATAACAGTGACTGTAC